>NC_054470.1:115270497-115579872 GCF_017639515.1 Carcharodon carcharias
GTGTGGTAACAGGGGGTCAGTCCCGGACTCTCTCTACCCCCCTGTTTTCCAACACCCTCTCCCCCTCTCCCTCACCCTCACCCTCAGTCTTACCTCTTTTTTTCTCTCTTTCTGGACAAAATGGCGCCGTCGCCAGGGTAACGTCAGCGGCCACGTCAGCAGCGTATACGTCACCGTCTGCCACGTCCCTCCGAAACTTCTTAAAAGGGCAACGCTCACAGCAAGACTGGTGGACCCCGTAGTCACACTGACACCCATGAACACACATTAATCCCCCACACAAACTCTCAATGACACCCATAGACATGACCTACACATAAACGCACACCCCTAGACACTCCTCACACATACACTGACACACATTGATCCCCCACATCCACTGTCACTGACACTTATGGGCCCCTCCACACACTCTCACAGATAGAACCCTCAACTGTGTTCCCCCAACTTCCCCCAACACACACACACACTCACTGACACACACAGACATGGATGGGGCATACCTGGTCAATTTTCCACACTGCCAGTTAGGTGCCCTGTTGTAGCTGTACTGGAACAGTTTGACTAGGGACGTGGCTAGTTCTGGAGCACAAATCTTCAGTACTACAGCGGGATGTTATTAGGACCCATAGCATATAGTCCTGTGTTGTACATATACTGGCACCCATTGATCCTAAACACATTCTCACTGACACCAATAGACAACCCCACACATACATTGTCACCCATAGACACTCCTCACACATACACTGACATCCATAAACACCCCCCATACATACACTGACACCAATAGACACCCCACACATACACTGACATCCATAAACACTCCCCATACATACACTGACACCCATAGACACTCCTCACACATACACTGACATCCATTGATCCCTATACACATTCTCACTGACACCCATAAACACCCCCACATATACACTGACATCCATAGACACCCTCCACACACTCCACTGAGAGACCCCTCCACACATTCTCACTGACTTCACCAGGCTGACACCTCATTTATAGGTATGTCCTGAGGGGATACTGGCATGCTCTCCTAAACTCCTCATTGAACTAGGGTTGGTTGCCTTGCTTGATGGTAATGGTAGACTGAGGGATTTGCTGGGTCATGAGATTATAGATTGTGGTGGAATACCGTTCTGGTACTGATGGCACACAGCATCTCATGAATGCCAAGTTTGAGCCATTTAGCACAGTGATAATTCCACACAACGTGATGGAGGAACATAATCTCCACAAGGGCCGTGCAGTGGTCACTCCTACCAACACTGTCATGAACAGATACATCTGCGATGGGTAGATTGGTGAGGGCGAAGTCAAGCAGGTTTTTCCCTCTTGTTGGTTTTCTCACTACCTGCCGCTGGCCAAATCTGGCAGATGTGCCCTTCAGCACTCAGCCAACTCAGTGAGTAGTGGTGTTACCGAGCCAGTCTTGGTGTCATCGAAAAGGCCAGCATTTATTAACCATCACTAATTTTAAAAGTGCTATCAGTGTTAATTAGCAATGAGCAATATGTGGGTTTCGCTGGAAAGGCCATACGACTCTTTTTCAGCTCGGGAGAAGAGGCATACGGACTCAAAAAGTTAACTCTGTTTCTCTCTCCACAGATGCTGCCAGACTGCTGAGTTTTTCCAGCATTTTCTGTTTTTATTTCAGATTTCCAGCATCCACAGTATTTTGCTTTCATCATTTGAAAAGAGAAGGCTGAGCAAATAGAGGTCTTTAAAATTTTGACAGGTTTTGAGACTGTTTCCTCTTGTGGGGAAGAGCATAACTAGAGAGCCATCAATATTAGATGGTCATGAATAAATCCAATAGGGAAATCAGGAAAAACCTCTTTACCCAGAGAGTGGTGAGAATGTGGAACTCACTACTACAAGGAATGTCTGAGGTAAATAGTATGGACACATTTAAGAAGAGGCTAGATAAGCACATATGGGAGGAGGTGTGATTGGAGCATAAAAACCCATGTTGACTGGTTGAACCAAATAGAATATACAACACATAAAAGGACTATGTAATCCTATGTAATTCCTTTAATAATAAGAAATTAAAATAGAATGTTAAGGTTAGGATCTACCAAGCATGCATACTGATGATGCTGCTGTGTGGCAACAACACCTGAATCACCTAAAGCAACCATGATAAAAGACTAAACTCTTCTCCATACCTGCTGTCTCCACACTATATTCTAATTATTGAATGGAAAGACAAAGTGCCTGACACCAAACTACTCAAGAAAGCCAAATTGGCAAGACTAAACAACTTCTGTCAAACAGATGCCTCTGGTGGCTTAGCCATCACTAATGGGTTGAATAAGGCATATTCCAAAGTATCTTTTTAATGGGGATTTGCAGATGCTTCAAGGTACTGAAAGATTGTTTTCCCCTGGCTGGACAGCCTAGAACACTCTCAGGATAAGGGGTTCGCCATTTACGACTTAGATGAGGAGAACTTTCTTCACTGAGAGGGCTGTGAATCTTTGGAAACCTCAACCCCAGAGGCCTGTGGATGCTCAGTCACTGAGCATGTTCAATATAGAGATTGATAGATTTTTGGTACTGAAGGGAATCAAGGCATATGGGGAAACAGGAAAACGGAGTTGGTGCATAAAATTTACTGCAATCTTATTGAATGGCAGATCAGGCTTAAGGGGTTGAATGGCCTACACCTGCTCCGATTTATTTTCTCATGTTTAAGCTTGCTGGGCTAAATTAGGATATGAAGATGTTTGCAAGGTGGGGGGGTGGTTGAGAATTGTTAACATTGAGACCACAAGCTGGGAAGCAGTGGATAAGAACAGGCCACTCTGGAGGACTGTGCTACATTGAGGAACCAAAGAGGTTGCTGACCGATGGGAAGGAGGGGAGAGGCAGTGAGATGCCAATCACTGCCAGAGTTATTTCTCTCCACAAATCTGCACACCCCAAATTGAAGAGGTACAGGGTCTCCGATCCCCAACTCCAAACAGAATGTCCTTCCTGCTCTCTGTATCTCTGGAACACAACACATGGGAGTCTAACTCAGTGAAGTTTGCTATTTGCTACCCGGGTTGCACCCATAATTCCCCATTCCAGTCCCTAGCCTTCAAGATCCCATTTGGAACCTGCCGCCTGCCCCTTCATTATTGCCTTCTCCCAAACCACCCACTTGCCCCCACACCCCACCCTGGGGACCTGAGGCACAACAGGGTGTGCTTGCACAGCTTTCACACCTCCCTCTGCCATTTTAAATCAACTGAACCTACAATTCACAAATGGATCATTCAAGGTCATATCAAAGGGTGAAGTACCCCTCTGTTCCATGAAGGCAATGTCCCATCAGGATTTGGACACGGACATTTTTTTCAGATAAAACATGTAGAATGAAAAGAAAGCCTTGTAATTCTATAGCACCATTCATGACCTCAGGATGTCCCAAAGCACTAAATAGCCAATGAAGTATGCTGTGAGATATAGTCACTGTTGCAATGTAGGAAACGCAGCAGTCAATTAGTGCACAGCAAGCTCCCACAAACAGCAATGTGATCATGACCAGATCATTTATTTTTTGTGATGTTGATTGAGAGATAGATATCAGCCAGGACACCAGAGAAAACTTACCAGCACTTCTTTGAAATGGTGGCCATGGGACCTTTACGTCCCCCTGAGAGGACAGGTTGGGCCTCAGATCAACATCTCGTCTGAAAGATGGAACCTCCAATGGTGCAGCACTTGAGTTCCTCTGGAGTGGGGCTTAAAAGAGTGACTTTCTGACTCAGAGGAGATAGTGAAACCCCCGGTAGCCACAGCTGGCATTGCACGGTCTGGAGGCTCAGTGTTATTAGGAACAGAAGCAGACCCTCGAGCCTGTTCCACTATCTCATTAGATCACAGCTGACCTGTACCTTCAATCAATAAAGCTGAAATGGCCAAGACATTTGTACTTATGGAGACAGAGACTGAGTACTCTTTCAAGAGTAATTTTTATTGAAAAGCTGGTGGCAAACACTCTATACATAAAAAGTAGCAGATACAATGCTTAAAGAGCAGAAGAGGGATGAAAAGATTTAGTGCTGTTTTTCATTTGGGGTGAACGAATAGGAATAAAATACTTCAATTCTATTTATGATTTAAACTGATCAAGAAAATGAACATAAATAACATAATAAAAAGGTTATCGTTCAGGTAAAAGAAATGGTCTTTGTGGGACAGTATATTTAATATGTCACAATGCAATATACGGCTACAGTGCAACAGCACTTACAAGCTAATGTTACTGATGGGGTAGGATCTTCCACTGTACAGTTTTAAGTCCATTAAACAAGTTACCACTTGTCAGTCAATTTAACCTGGTTTTACACCTATGTACAACTTATTATACAACAAGAAGACTAATAATACTGGCTCAGAAAGCTGAGGCAAGTTCATAACAAAAAGTGATACTCCCAAGTAACAATGAAATCAATGTACAGAAACATTAATATGAACACAGAATTAAATGTAAAAACAAGAGCAAAGGTCATGAGAAACACATTTTAATAATGCAGACAGTTATTGAAAAAGCAAACTCACGGCTATCTTTACAAACTTAATTCTGATGCACAAGACCAGCTTAAGCACAGCATCGGTTTTATTTTACAAGAAGCTCGCAGGTAGGGACAGCAACTGGCTGTGGCTGCACAGATTCAAAGGCATGTGGATCTGGCTACAATGTGATGGAATTCTCCATTTGATTACTGCATTTACAGTGCACGTTTCAATCACCGAATTTTAGGGGTTCATCAATTACTTGCACTTTGTTTATGGTCACTTGCAGTCACCATTTGATTGTTTTTCCTCACATGTTTCCCTCAGTTAAGCCAAGTTCTAGGCAAAATATAACTAAAATATTTCTAAGCTACCTACTTCAAGAAATTATCAGCAATATGTATCATTAAATGTTAGTAATGTATACATGGAATGATTTGTTTTTTAAAAAAAGACTCGCGGGATTTAAGGAATGACATGGTGGACATGTTTAGAAGGATCTTCTTTCTGGAAAGTGTTGGACAATTAAATTCTTCACTGACATTTCTTTTCACAATGTGAATACCATGGTATAATATTTCGCCCTAAATGCCCAAATAATTCCATGTGCCTGTAAAGCAGACACTAGATTTAATGTCACTCCTCAAGGACACCTCAAAATAATGAATGAAAAGGACTTTTAAAAAGGGGGAGTCTCTTTAGCTTTGTAGTGGCCTCCAAAGTTTCTCCGCTCTTCATCTGCAACTCAACTGAGCTCTGGAGTTAAATCATCATCTAAACACGGCTAGAAGAGTTGGCAAGACATGATCAGTGTTCTTCTGACCTCCCCCGAGAGAGTGGTAAATTGGTGCTATTTATCTCATTCGTTGTCAGCTGTTTTCTGTGATGGTGAAGGACTGTTTCGGACCGGAAGCAAGTCATAATGGCATGGAATGTGACTGTTCCTGGGCAGATCGTACGGGTCCTGACCCAAGGATGTGTTGTTGCAGTAGGTCCCTTGGACGATGCTTACAGTTGGTTCTACAATACAAGAATATGATATTTAATCATCATGCATATTAAATGCCTCAGCATTAATGCCTATAGCCTCAGCAAACATGCTATAGTGTGGTAAACCACACCATTCTCCTTAGAGCACAGAGGCCAAGAGGAGATCTGATAAAGATGATAAAGAGAGAAACCATTCCCAATGGCTGAAGGGTCGAGAATCAAAGGTGATTGACAAAAGAACCAGAGGTGACTAGAGGAAAATCTTTCCTACACATCCAAGTGGTTAGGATTTGGAGTGTGCTGCTTGGAAAGGTGGTAGAAACAAATTCAAAAGCAAATTTCAAAGGGGAATTGGATAAATACTTGGAAGACAACAAAATGCAGGGATATAGGGAAGAGCACGGAAGTGAGATTGGATTGTTTTTGAAAGAGCTAGCACAGACTCACTCGCCGGGATTTTCCAGCCCCATCGTGGTGGGACGCGCCACGGGAGATTCGGTGGCCCAGCCATAAGTCCATTAGCTTTTGGTAGGACCGAACAGTCCCGGCTGTGGGCGGGGCCAGAAAATCCCCACCTATGGGCTGAATGGTCTCCTTCTCTGTCCATGCTTTAGAAGTATTTGGATGTAGAATCACAGAATAATACATCACAGAGGACGGCCACCATAAACACAACTCCAATTTTAATTGCTCCATCATTGGTGTCCGTGCCTTCAGCTGCTTGATTCCTAAGCTCTGAAATTCCCTCCCTAAATGTCTCCACCCCTCTTTCTCTCTTCCTTTCTGGTGTCCTTCATATCTTACCTCGTTGACCAAGCTTTTGGTCATCTGTCTTAATATCTACTTATGGAATTCAGTGTCAAATTGTGCCTGATGATGCTTCTGTGAACCGTCTAGGGACATTTTACTATGTTAAAGATGCTTTATTCATGCAAGTTGTTGCTGTTTTTTTTATTGGAAAGCTCCTGATCAGTTTTCTGTTTTACTCTCTTCCATTTTCCTCAATCAATACAACTCCTGTCTGTCTACCCTTGGGAACTGTGATGCTGTTCTGCATTCTGAGTCTTGACACTTCATCCAACAATAAGAACATGAAGATATTGTAAGAATATAGTTCTGTTTTTACATTGTCTTAATGCAGGAAGAAGATTGAACAGCTAGTGAAGGTAGAATTGGTTTAAATTATATGTTTACAGATCTCAGGCTTTAATCACAATGACAGTCATTATAACAATGGCGGAGGATGAAACTGCAGACAATGGAAGGTGAAAATAACCAGGATGCACATCATATATCAATCTGTTTGCCGACTTAAGTGTTAGAACCATAGAAAAGTTTCAGCACAGAAGGAGGCCATTCAGCCCATCTTGTCCATGCCAGCCCGAGGACACCCAGGAGCCCTTTCTAAAACAAAAACAGAATTACCTGGAAAAACTCAACAGGTCTGGCAGCATCGGCGGAGAAGAAAAGAGTTGATGTTTCGAGTCCTCATGACCCTTTCTAATCCCACCTTCCTGCACCCGGCCCATAGCCCTGCAGCTTACAGCACTTAAGGCGCAGATCCAGGTACTTTTTAAAGGAGTTTAGAGTTTCTGCCTGTACCACCAACTTGGGCAGTGAATTCCAGACACCCACTACCCTCTGTGTAAAAAACTTCTTCCTCATGTCCCCCCTACACCTTCTGCCACTTATCTTGAATTTTGAATCTGCTGTAAAATATCCAAAGGTAAACTCAGCAAGAACTGGGCAATGTATGCTTGTTTTAAATAAAGAGAGATATGAAGCTTTACTCATTTAGGAGTTTTTGTATGTCTAAGGAGAAATGCCGTGAATGATGTGAATAGGCATTGCTCAATATTCCTTGGTGGTTCTTTACACGTGATTATACATGTGGGGCTGTTTGTCTTGCTCTGTATGCACTCTTAAGACAAATGGTTTATCTTGAAACAACAATAAATGTAATTAATTGTCAGATATACCCTGGTCTCTAACTTATTTACAAAGATGTTACTAAAACGACGAGGAAGATCCCAACACCTACCAACTTCATAGACATTTTTATTTGCTGAAGTGGAGTTGCTGATCTCAGCGTATGGTGAATCCCTGCGAGCCGGGGACTTCATCTCAACGTAACCACACTCGGAGTTTTTAGAGGTGAAGACTGGAGGGTCCTTGATGGTGGCGTATGGGTTCTCAGTGCTGTTGAGTGAGCAGGTGCTGGCACTACAGCCTGAACTCTTCACCAGATCTGAAAAGTTAAAATTAAATAATTCATCAAAATCCAAAAGGTTGATTGAATTTATGAAAACACCACAGCAGGTCAGGCAGCAGCTGTGAAGAGAGAAACGGAGTTAACACTGCAGGCCAATGATCCTTTATCAGAGGGTTCTGATGAAAGGTCATTGACCTGAATCTTTAACTCCGTTTCTCTCTCCACAGATGTCTTCTGGCCTGCTGAATATTTCCGGCATTTTCAGTTTTTATTTCGGATTCCCAGCATCTGTAGTATTTTGCTTTTGTGTTAAGAATACATCTGATGGCCATAATTTACTTTGGATGGCTGTTACGTTCCTTCTATCGGGTCGCTTGTTCAGCGAACACAGTTGCACGCCTATCTACTGATAAGTGGGTTGGTAATCAAGATGATGTAGACGAACAGACCATTGTAAATTGAAGCACATGCTGTTTATCCGCATAGGTAATGGAGCACGAACACATGTCTGCTTCTCAAACCAAAACCCATTCTAAAACTACTCATTAACAATGTAGCCCGTGCTATATAGCAATTGGGTAATACAATAGCATGATCAGTCTGCTTTCATTCTCTTAAAGCTGTGTTGCACCTCAGATTACTACATCCCTCTCCCTTTACTCAAAGGTACAAATTACAATCTTTACAATATATCAACCATATACATAAATAAACTATTTACAAATTCAGTCTCTCTGGAGGTTTCTTGAAACGTGTTGAACGTCTTAGTTCTGCGAATTTGGATGATTTATCCAAGGCCTCGTTCTCAGGTGTCATCTGTCCACTAGGCTCTCAAGTAGGAACCTGTACGTTTGTTTCTTAGACTCCCTCAGGCTCACCGGATCCTACAGGTACTTCCAAACCAAGGGGAGTTCCTTTCACACGTGGTATAGATGTGCTTCCCTTTTCCTGAAGTGATCTACGTGTCTCCTAATTATCCAGCCTTTGGCTGATATGTGATAGGAAAGGGGCCCTGCTACTGCACTAACTTCACCTGATAGCCATTTGGGTCCAGCTCCGAAGTTCTTTGCAAAAACTGTGAAGTTTCTTTCACGGTTGTGGTAATAGTGTCCATTTTTCTGGGCCTGCTGACTTCTCTCTACTCTCCCCCTTAAATTCAGCCTTTTTAGACTCAAACATGTCCGAAGGTGTCTCTCCATCAGTAACTTTGCGGGGGCAATACCAGTGGTCGTGTGTGGCGTAGTCCTATAGCTGAGTAGGAAACATGATAATCTAGTTGCAATAGAGTCTCCATCCAGTTTTTTCATTGTGGACTTGTAGGTCTGGACTGCCCTCTCGGCCAAACCATTGGATGCAGGGTGGTATGGCGAGGTCTTAACATGGGCTATGCAAATCTTTGAATGCCCAGCCAGTGGATGCTGTTCCATTATCAGACGCTATTATCTCTGGTAACCCGTGTATCACAAAACTCTGACGCAATCTGTCTATGGTGGCAGCAGATGTGGGTGATCACACCTCGTATACATCCATCCATTTGGAGTGAGTGTCTATAATCAGGAAGAGCATTGTGCCTAAAAAGGCCCCACGTAGTTAATGTGGCTGTCTTGGCCATTCCCAGGGATGCAATGGAGCTGAAGGGGACAATTTCTGAGCTGTTGGCACTGTATGCAGCTCTTGACTAAGTTTTCAATTTCTGTATCCATCCCTGGCCACCATAAGTAGCTGCATGCCAACATTTTCATTCTAGGAATGCCGGGGTGAGTACTGTGCAATTCGGTCAATAATAGTTTTCTTCCCCTTGGGGGCACGATGACTCTCGCTCCCCACAGCAAGATGCCATCCTGGCAAGTGAACTCATATCTCCTATTAAAATAAAACTTCATTTCGTCAGGTTTTGGCTCATAAGATTTGTTCCCTTACGTGAGATATAATTGGATCGCAGTCTGTCCACGCTCTTATTTGTTTGGCATGTACTGGTGACGAATGCAATAAGTTTAATAACAAGACAGGTTCTTGGGGAATTGGGATGTTCACATTATTGTCTTTTAGGGGTAATCGGCTCAGTGCATTGGCATTTGTAATCTGGCTTCCCGGGCGGTGGATAAAAGTATATTCGTAAGCAGCTAGAATCAGTGCCCACCTTTGGATGTGTGCTGAGGCGATTGGGGGTATTGCCTTATCTTCCCCAAACAAGCCAAGTAGTGGCTTGTGATCGGATACAATGGTAAAGTGGCGACCATGGGTGTATTGGTGGAACTTCCTAATGCCAAATATAATGGAGAAGCCTTCTTTCTCTACTTGTGAGTATCGTCGTTTTGCAACACTGAGTGTTCCTGAGACGAAATCAATGGGCCGTTTGGAGCCATCCACCATCCGGTGGGAGAGTACTGCCCCTACTCTGTAAGAGGATGTATCGCAGGTCAGAATGAATTCTTTCATTGCGGTGAAATGTACCAACAGGGCCGATGAATGTAGTAACTGCTTTACTGCCATAAAAGCCTGTTGTTGTGGAGCTTGCCAAGTCCACCTGTGATTCTTCTTGAGTAAACTGTATAATGGAGCCAGTACTGTCGACAAGTTTGGGAGAAAACGGCCATAATAGTTAATCATTCTCAAGAAGGACCTGAGTTCTTTTCAGTGCTGGTGCCTCATGAACAGCTCTCACCTTTTCTTCTACTGGGTGAAGGCCCAGTGAAAAAATGTACTCCCGGCTTGTGAGAAACGCTTCAATACCTCTTCTGGGTTAGCCAGGTGTTCTTCATCAGTTAGTCCTGTTACTAAGATATCATCCAGATAAACCACCACATGGGGTAGGCCTTGAAGCAATTTTTCCATAGTCCGTTGGAAAATAGCACATGCCCATGAGACTCTGAAGGGTAACCAGGTATATTGGTATAACCCCTTATGAGTGTTGATAGTCACAAAATCCCGAGAGGCCTTTTCTAGCTCAACTTGCTGGTAAGCGTGGCTCATATCGAGTTTCGTATATGTGGTTCCCCCTGCCAGCTTGGAGTACAATTCATTAATTTTCAGTATAGGGTGCCTGTCAATTCTGGCCACTTTGTTAATGGTCAACTTGTAGTCCCCGCATAATTGCACAGTCTGGTCAGGTTTTAGTGCTGGAAATATGGGTGCTGCCCATTCGGGGAATAGTACGGATTGTAAGACTCCCAACCTTTCCAGCCTGTCTAATTCGACATCAACTTTTTCTCACAATGCAATGGGGACAGGCCTCACCTTCATGAATCTGGGGGCTGCCTCAGGATCCATGTGGATTTTAGTTTGCAGCCCCTGAGTCTTTCCAAGCTCCTCCCTGAAAACAGAGGCATATTTCTGTAATAATTCTAGAAAATCTTTAATTCTGGATTGAAAAATCTCGGTCCACTCCAACTTTATTTCCTTAGGCCAGTTCCGACCAAGTAGATTGGATCCTCCCCTGCTACAACTATTAGGGGTAGATTAACAGACTGATTTCCATACTGTACTGGAACCTTGCATATACCTCTCACTCGTATGTCTTCACCAGTCTTTAATTTAGCAAGTGAATTTTCCAGATTTAATGGGTGGTCTCCTCCATTTAGATATTTGAATGTGTCTTCCCCCTTAACTGTCATGGATGTCCCTGTATCCACTCCAATCGGATGGGTTTCCATTGACTTCCACTGGCACGTAGATTGGCTCTGTTATACCCATTTTCAAGTTGTATAGACAGTATATATCTGACTCTTCTGGTTCCTCTATTATGTGGATTTCATGATTTCTACCTTTTTGCTTAAAGTTTTATGTTAATCTGTCTTTACAATGTCACATAATGTGTCCTTTATGATAGCAGAAGAAGCATTCGATTCTTTTAAACTTTCATTCGTTTGCAGGCTGTCTGGTTCCATTTCTGTCATTATTATTGTGGGTTTTCTCTGTTAAACCATTGCTTTTTGTTGGTCTGTTAATAGTGGCTGTTTCCTGCTTTTCTGTGGAGCCCTGCGCTTCTGCACCATTTCTAACCAGTGCTTCCCTCCCGATGTGAAAATGGAGCCATTTTGTGCTCCCTTAATTTCTTCTGAATCCCTGACTGTGCTTTCCATTGCAAGCGCCAACTCCAGCTCCTTGCTGAAGTCTAAATTCGTTTCTGACAACCTTTTTGAATGGCGTCTTCATTAACCCCACATACTAATTGGCCTCTTAATATGTCGTTAATCGGTGTCCCGAACTCACAGTGCTCTGTCAGTCGTTTTAAGGCTGCTACATAGCAAGCAACTGTCTCTCCAGGGTTGCAACCCCTTGAATTAAATTTAAAACTCTGCGTTGTTACTGAGGGTTACGGCTGAAAGGGGCTTTTCACAAGATTCACCAACTCATCAAAGCTCTTGGAATCTGGGGCGTTGGGTGCCATTAGACTACGAATTAGGCCGTATGTTTTACTGGCACACATTGATAAGGGGATCACTTGCCTCTTCTCTTCCTCTGATATGTCGTTGGCCAAAAAGGAGAATACAAGGCATTCAATGTACTGTGACCAGTCAGTGGTCTGAGCAAACGGTTTGATACGGCCAAACTGTGGCATACTGGAGAGAGATAACTCCGACGACTATGATGAAGGCTGTACTTACAATCACCTGCAACGGACAGTTGATTTACTTCAGTTTAATTCATGTGACTTTCCATGGTGTTGTGGACTGGTCATGTTTTGCCTCGTTGACAGTTGTTATGTTCCTTCTATCGGGTCGCTTGTTCAGTAAACAGTTGCACGCGTATCTACTGATAAGTGGGTTGGTAATCAAAATGATGTAGATGAACAGACCATTGTAAAATGAAGCATATGCCGTTTATTCACATAAGTAATGGAGCACTAACACATGTCTGCTTCTCAAACCAAAACCCATTCTAAAACTACTCATTAACAATGTAGCCCGTGCTACACAGCAATTGAGTAATAGAATCACATGGTCAATCTGCTTACAGTTTCTTAAAGGTGTGTTGCACCTCAGATTACCACAATAACGTTCCACAATCAGCTGCATACCTTCCTCCCTTATATGTATGCTCAAAGCAGAGGTCGATAGATTTCTGGATACCAGTAACATCAGAGATATGGGGATAGTGTGGGAAGATGGTGTTGGGCTGGAAGATCAGTCATGATCTGGTTAAATGGAGGAGCAGACTCGAGGGGCTGAATGGCCTACTCCTGCTCCTATGTTCCTATGTACCACTACCCCCTCATACCCTTCCCTCTCCTATACCCCTCCCTCCCTCATCTGTACCCCTCCCTCCCTCATACCCCTCCCTCTACTGTAGTCCTCGCTCTCCTAAACCCCTCCCTCCCTCATACCCCTCCCTTCCTCATACCTCTCCCTCCCTCATACCCCTCCCTTGCTCGTTTACATCCCTCATCACAGGGAAAGAACATTAACTCTTTCCCAGCTCTGTAGAGCTCATGTTCCTTGGTTTCACTGTGTTCCTTGGGCTCTACAGTTCCTTGGGATTGTAGATCATTCACCCTTGGATGCTAAAACCTCCACCCCATAACATTACAGCAATAATTCCACTCAAATGTCAGGATTAGCATTATTCTACTGGCACTACTATGCTTCAGTAAAATTAGTTTTTAAATATAAGATTTGAAATGCTTATGTTCTCCCCACTGTCTCATTTTCCACCTGTTCTTTCCTCCACTTCCTCTCGCTTTTCAATTTTTGGTAATTTTGCTGTACATTTATACACAATTTCTCAATATTCCAGACTTAAGCTGTTCCGCAACTTATTTTGCTTAAAGCCATTAAACTTACATAGAATGAGAAAGAGGCTTTTTGGCCCATTATAAACGGGGCCAGCCCTCTTTAAGAGCTATCCAATTAGTCCCAAACCCCTACTCTTTCCCCACAGCTCTGCAAGTTTCTCTTTTTAAAATGTTTATCTAATTCTCTTTTTGAAAGTTACCATTGAACTTGACTTTTATTTTGCCTCCCCAGAATTCCAAGCTCTTCATCTAGACCTAGGATTGAGGTTATGAATAACTGGCCTTGATTGGCTGAACATCAGTTTGCCATGGCCAATTTTACAGCTTCTCAAGACTCGGGACAATGTTCCTTTCATCTGGTGGCGTCAATCAATTGGCCAGATTCCAAATTTTGGGGGTTAATGTCCCCAAAGCACTTCCCACTCCACCACCATAACTCCATAAGACCGTAACATCACCAGGAACCCTCAATTATGCATGTTAGCTGGATTTTCACCAAACATGTACTCCCTCCACCACTGGTGCACAATGGCAGCAGCATGCAGCATCTACAGGATGCACTGCAGCAACTGACCAAGGCTCCTTCGACAGCACCTTCCAAACCCACGACCTCTACCATCTAGAAGGACAAGGACAGCAGACACATGGGAACGCCACCGCCTGGAAGTTCCCCTCCAAGCCACACACCATCCTGACGTGGAAATATATCACCGTTCCTTCACTGTCGCTGGGTCAAAATCCTGGAACACTGTGCGTGTGCCACCACCACCTTTCTGAAGGGCAACTCGACACCGGCAATGAACGCCAGCTTTGTCCCGATGCCACAACCCAGAATTGAATTGATTGAACAATAATTCATTCCTCCCTATAATTGTTTCCTGCTGCGCAATGAGGCACCATTGCTATTTGAGAAGTTTTCTCGTCTACTGCCCAGCAGACTTTCCCAGGTTTGGACTTTTGGGGGATGATAGGTGAAAGCTTTCAGAGCAAAGAAGCCATTTAAAACTGTACCTTTAAGAGATTTTCCAACATATCCTCGGTCAATACCGAATGCACTGCCTGTAAGTAAATAGAAACAGAATAAGTTTCTGAGGCAGGATATGAATCATCTGGAGTAACTGACTTCAGTTCTGGGCACTGCACCTCAGAAAAGATACCTGCCTTGGAGTATTATGCTAAATAGTTAAATTACAAGAACTGGTTACACAGACGAGGCTTGTACTTCCTTGAGTATAAAAGATTACAAACTGAGCTTAATGGGCAGAATTTTGCCATCGGTGAGCAGGGGGCGGGGCCCACTCGCCAACGTGCAAAATGACACAGGGTGACGTCAGGCTGAACCCCCGAAGTCATCCTGCTCCATTTAAATTTTCAGGAAGGCGGGGGCGCAGCAATATCAACTGCGGGCCCGCCAACCTGTCAATGGCCAATTGAGGCCATTGACAGGATCATTTAAACAATTAAAGGACCTGCCCGTCCAACCTTAAGGTTGTTGGGCAGGCCAGGAGCCGCGGTGGGGAATAGATAAAACAGGGAAACCTCATCCAGCGGTGGGATGAAGTTTCATGCAGGGTTTCAAAATTGTAATAAATTTATTCTGTAAATTATGAACATGCCCCAACTCGTGACATTGTTACATGAGAGGGACATGTAAGGTATTATTTTTTTCTATTTTTAACATTTTTCAGAGTGTAAGCGATCTCCTTGAGGCTGCACTTAGCTGAGGGTCAATGGAAAATTTCAATACTGAGATTGAAAGATTTTTGTTGGGTAAGGGTTTTAAGGGTTACAGAACAAAGCTGGTAGATGGAGTTGAGATGCAGATCAATTGTGTTTTAACTGAATGGGAGAGCAGAGGAGGGGTGTGAATGGCCTCCTCCCATTCCTATGTAGCAGCTTGATATAAAATGATGCATAGACCAAGAAAATCTAATTGTAATCATTGTAAACATTACACCGGGAAAAACTTCGAGCAGTTGGAAAGCCAGCTCTAAGGCTTTTATAGGGGTGGGACAAGGGGTGGGCAGCCAACCAGCTCCCAGAAGGCAAGTTTAAATACATTAATGAGGCTGGCAGCTGTGTTTGCCAGGCCATGGGAAGGGAGGAATGGGTAGTTTTGGGGAGAAGGTAAATTCCTTTACAGCACTGATTGTGGGCCAAGAGGAACAGGAATGCTTTTTCCTAGGCCTCCCAGCTGACCCCACCATCAGACCCTGTTCCCCTGTATAAAGATCCCTGTGGTTTGGGATTAGACCCAGAATCCCCATCCCTACCCACACCCAGCTGGTGTCAGGGATTTGATTGACCTAGTCCTTGGAGCACCTGACTCTGGGGTCCTCCCACTCAAATGGAAGCCAAACCTGTCAATCTGACTGACTTCCAAGCGAAGAATCTGTCAGAGCCAAAAGCCATCCACTACAGAATTAAAATTCCACAGCATGTGGCGAAACCCAGATTTCCGGGGTTCCCATCTAAATCTCTGTCCCCCCCACCCAAAACTATGTAACCTGCCCCTGTTAATATCCGATTCATTCTTCCCCAATCAAATCTGAGTATCATTACATGCGCCATTGCATTCATCAGCTAAAAATGAGTTAGAGATTGGAATACCTAGATCATTAGGATATCCACCTTGTTTCCAGTCTGCAGGTAGTGTTGCTGTGTAGTCCAGAACAGAACCTTGCTTTCCTTGACTCTTGAGGTTTTTGATGTTTACGAAGAGTTGATTGTTTTTTGCCTGTGGAGTTAAAATCGAGCAATTAAAATACAGCATCAGAAGAATTTATTCTCAGCTTAATACTGTTTACTACTGAGAGTTACAGTTTCAATAGCCACATGTTTATTTGCCATTTTTGTTGAGTTTGTGGCTTTACATTGAGTGGTTTATTTGACAATGGATTCAGGGGCAGATCCCTTGAATCCAGGCCATAATTTGCATTGCAATCTTCAGCCTACCATGTTTTTTTTTCATTCAAGGCACGTGGGCGTCGCTGGCTGGGCCAGCTTTTATTGCCCATCCCTAGTTGCCCTTGAGAAGGTGGTAGTGAGCTGCCTTCTTGAACCGCTGCAGTCCATGTGGTGTAGGTACACCCACAGTGCTGTTAGGGAGGGAGTTCCAGGATTTTGACCCAGCGACAGTGAAGGAATGGGGATATATTTCCAAGTCAGGATGGTGAGTGATTTGGAGGGGAACTTCCAGGTGGTGGTAGTCCCATGGGCGGAATTTTAATTTTAATTTTAATTTCCAGTTGCAGCAGGGGCGGGACTGTAAAGTGCAGCAAACCGTTCAAAAGTCCATTGACTTCGGCCGGACCATAAAATCCTGCTGGCATAAAATTCTGCCCCACGTGTCTGTTGCCCTTGTCTTTCTAGGTGGTAGTGGTCGTGGGTTTAGAAGACGTCTAAGATGCCTTATTGCAAGTGCTGGCAGCTTGTTAGCATATATTAAAAGAAGGCAATGAAAAATTTAAATTTATATAGTATCTTTCACATCGTCAGGAAACCCCAAAGTGCTTGACAATCAATTAAGTACTGTTGCAAAGTGGTCACTGTTATGCGAAATGCAGCAGCCAATTTGCGCACAGTAAGCTCTCACAAACAGCAATCTGATGATGACCAGACAGCCTGTTTCTAAGTGATGTTAATTGAGGAATAAATATCGGCCCAGGACACCACAGAGAACTCCCCTGCTTTTCTTCAAAATAGTGGCCATGGTATTTTTTCCATTCAGCTGGGGCCTTAGTTAACAAAAGACGACACCTCCAACAGGGCAGCACTCACTCAGTACTGCACTGGGAGTGTCAGCCTGGATTTTTGTGCTCAGGCCGCTGGAGCGGGACTTGAAACCACAACCAGTTGGGGCAAATAGCCTGTTTCTGTGCTGTAATTCATAGAATGATACATAACACAAGGAGACCAAACGGCCCATCACACCCTTGCTGACTCTTTGGTAGGACTATCCAATTAATTCCTGGGTTCTTTCCCCATAAATACACTATGCCATTCTATGTAGCACACAATGTGTTATTCTGCTACTAAAGTTGACCACTGTTCAAACAAGGCTGCTTCTTTAAGGTTGCAAAACCTAAATTTCTCTCATTTCTGAAGCCAATTGTTGTTGTCAGGTTGACAATTGTTAGTAACTGTCATTCAGTTGTAACTGAAAGAGTAACTATTATAACTTGGTTTTACAGTGAATATATCTTACCTTTCCAGACGTGCCACGTTGACAATTGTTGGTGTGAGGCGGGCTCCCACATTGCGCTAAAGTGTGGTAGCTTGGGTTAGAGAAATAATGGCTGTTTGCATTCCCAGCATTACCTTGAGGCATATTCTCTACAGAAAAACAGTCAATGAGATTCAGAAAGTGCCTTCACGTTTGTAATGTTGGTCATAAACTGTTCCCTGAGTCGGCTAATAGCACGAATTAGACCATTTTGATGTGTTACCTCCAGGCTACAAAACAACAACAACTTGCAGCTATTTTGCACCTTTAACACAATAAAATGTTAAACTTTAACATTTTGAGTCTGTATGACTCTTCTTCAAGAAGAGTCATACGGACTTGAAACGTTAACTCTCTTTCTCTCTCCACAGATGCTGCCAGACCTGCTGAGCTTTTCCAGCATGTTCTGTTTTTATTTCAGATTTCCGGCCTCCGCAGTACTTTGCTTTCATCATGGGAAAAGAGAAGGATGAGGGGCGACTTAATGGAGATCTTTAATATTTTGACAGGTTTTGATAGAGTGGACACACAGAGAATGTTTCCTCTTCTGGGGAAGAGCATAACTAGACAGCCATCAATATAGTCAGCAATAAATCCAATAGGAAATTCAGGAGAAACATCTTTATCCAGAGAGTGGTGAGAATGTGGAACTCATTACCACAGGAAATGTCTGAGGTGAATAGTATGGACACATTTAATGGGGTGCTAGATAAGCACATGAGGGAGAAAGAAGATTTATAATGATAGAGTTAGACGAGGAAAGATGGGAGGAGAAATGGGGGAGAGAGGGGGGCGGAGAGATTTGAGGAGCGAATTCCAGAGCTTAGCGCATCGGCAGTTGAAGGCCCGACCACCAATGGTGGAACGATTAAAACTGGAGTGGAGGAGGACTTAAATGTGAATTAAATACGAACTTAAGTACAACTTATTAGAACATTAATGTACTTGTGCATCGGAAAGTGTATCCAAAGAGGCAATCAGCTCATTGTTGAGGCGCTCCAGTGTATCAAAATGTGTGTACTCAGGGACAGGCTAAGCATCTCTTCAAATAGAATTTTTTGATAACCTAGGGCATTAAAGTTGTAGCAAATCATATTTAAGTCATATTTATGTCCACTGAGATCTCTGTACACCCCATTGATCCCCATTCTGGAATGATTAACTGACAGTAGACAGCTGAGTGGTGGTGTTGTGTCACAGGTCACTCAGGGAGTCTGGAGCTATGGATAGTGATGGCTCCAATGTTCTTAACATCATATGGCTGACTGGGAATCTCTGCCACTCTTTCTGCCTGCCATTGGTGTGTAGCATATAAGGAATTGCAGGAGTGAAATTAGGGAACACTTCTACACGCAAAGGATGGTAGAAGTTTGGAACTCTCTTCCACAAATAGTAACAGATGCTCAATCAGTTGTTAATGTTAAACGTGAGATTGATAATTCCTTTGGTTAACAAGAATCTAAGAGATGTGGGGTAAAGGCAGGTAGATGGAGTTCGGTCACAGATCAGCCATGATTTCATTGAATGGTAGTACAGACTCAAGGGGCTGAATGGCCTCCTCCTGTTCTTAAATCAGTCTGTACTATTAACAACTCAATGAACTATTAAACATAAACAATTTTTTTTGTATTTTTTTTCAAAGCAGGATTCTAACATGATACCAAGGAAAAATATGATTGTCTCTGCCCTCAGCCTATTAACTAGTCTTGGCTCACTATTTGGTCCATCAAATTCATCAGGAAATACTGAACACCACCCGATTTCTCGGTGCGTGTTGGGATGGTGCCTTGCTGACACAGATCGTGAAGAATGAATACACACAAAAACACAGATGTTTCAGTTTAAGCCACTAAGATGAAGCCTGCAAACCCAAAATCACATCCGGAGTAACTACTTTCAGTCTGGACACTGGTCCTCAGGAAGGATCCACTAGCCATCGAGGGAGCGGAGTGAAGTTTCACCAGGACTCCTGGGTTGCAAGGGTTAAATTACGAGGGTGGGTTCCATAGGCTCGGCTCACATTCCCTTCAGTTTAGTAGCGGAAGGGGGTGACATCATTGACGTACTTAAGATAATTGAAAGATTTGAGGGGTAGATAGAGAGAAACCATTTCTTCTGGAGAGGGTGGGGGGGAGGGGGATGTTGGGGGTGGGGGGGGGGGGGACCCAGTGCAGAACAAGAGGCTGCGGCCTCAAAATTAGAGCCAGGCCTTTCAGGGGTGATGGCCGGAGGAACTCCGAGTGGAAATCCGGAACACTCTCCCCCGCAAAGCTTTTGAGCCTGGGGGTTCGATTGAAAATTTGAAAATGGAGACTAATAATTTTTTGTAAGGTTTAAAAGGAAATGGAGCCAAGA
Source organism: Carcharodon carcharias (assembly GCF_017639515.1). Taxonomy (NCBI): domain Eukaryota; kingdom Metazoa; phylum Chordata; class Chondrichthyes; order Lamniformes; family Lamnidae; genus Carcharodon; species Carcharodon carcharias. The sequence continues at coordinate 115,290,541 of NC_054470.1, forward strand.
CAGGGCGACTAATATAGGGGATCAGCCGTAATCTAACTGAATGGCAGACCAGGCTTGGGGGGGCCGGATAGCCGGCTATTGCTCCCTGTGGAATAACATTGGCATCCGCCACAATGAACGTTAATGGCTGATCAATATTTGGCCGCTCGGGCGCTGGGAGTCTCTCACCTGTAATGGAGTAATCTGCGTTCATGACCCTGAGGGCGGGTGAGTAGGTGACGGCTGCCATGTTGGCCTCCTTCCCTTTTTGTTTCCGGCGATACATTATGAAGAGCACCAGGAGGAAGAGGACAATCAGGAGAAGGATGACGATGCCCACCGTTGCTCCGATCTGATGGGAGTCGGCAGGGATGGCTGTGCTGGTCCGGCTAAGGCTGTTGAGGTTTCCCACAATTATAACACCGGCTGGAAAGAAAGGAGCAAAAACATTTTATTTTATTTTTTTAATTACATGCTATCTACAACACAGGATCAGCCCCGTCGCTCCTGGGTTGAGTTCCTTGCGGGAAGTAGAGAGGGACTTCCCGGAATTTCTTTTGCCTGATTGTACCACTCGCTCTAACCGCAGGCAGAGAGCGCATTGGTCGGAGTGGTAGCCTGCCTTTAGCCGCGATACATGAGGTGTAACCAACTGATTAAAAACTCCCAGCCTCTACGGAGTCAACCCAATCACAGCAGCCGTCACTGAAGCATGATTCCATGGAGCCTGAGATATTCAAATCAAATTACTAACTCTAGCACACACGAGTTTAAAAAGAGTTAGAAGTCCACAAGGACTCTCGGCCTCCTGTCCAAATTGACCAATGGTGTGTTCGGTCACAGCGCTTTTGATCTCCAACATGACAAAAAGCTGACATTGAGCGTGATTTAATGCACCATACCACCGCCCCACCCTCTCCCTCACCACCTGGAGGTGGGCTGGGAGGTGGACCTGTTGAATGGGCAGGAAGGGTGGAGGGAGGTGGTAGAGAGCCCATCGCCTTCCCGACTCCCCACAAGGGCAGGGCCAAAAAGGCTTGAAGTCAGCCTTTCCTCTCCCAGACCAATAAAGGCTGAAAGGGTCTCATGCTGCTTCCACTGGCATTCTACCAGTGAAGGGGTGGGGGTGGGGTGGGAGGGTTGGGAGTAGGGGTGGGAGAGGTGGCGGTGGGGGGTTTATAGGTGCCGTCACGCCACATGGGTGAACCTTCCTGCCGTCGGGAAGCTGGGTGTTGGGCAAGTGGCGTCTCTCCTGCCGGGACACATTGGCAGGATCCACCTGTGACAAGGGTAACACCAGTGGAAAGACTGACCCTTGCCCTTTAAACTGACCTCCCTCCTCCCCTCCCCACCGCCCCTGTCTTCGAGGCCTTCCTGTCACCAATGAGGCTCCCTCCACTTACCTGTGTTCCAGGGCCTCCACAATGGTCCTCCACCCGGGGCTCCTGCAGTGCCGATGGTGCCACTGCTCCTGGTGGCACCACCGGTTCTGAAGAGCTGCCAGTCCCTGATTGGCAGGCAGCTCTTGGAGGTGGGATATTTGCTGTGTAGGTGCCAGGAACTCTGATGGCGGGCAAGTGAGCACCTAAATGACTTTTAATGACATCAGGGGGCCCAGGAATGGCTATGCGGGGTTGCCAGTATATGGGCCCATTGTCATGGCCATTAAATTCAGCCTACCACGCCCCTTCACAGGGTAGGCAATGCTATGGAAAGGGATCAAAAGGGTGTGGAGCTAAAATGTGAACATTTTTTTTATTCACCTATAGGATGTGGGCTTCGCTGGCTGGGCCAGCATTTATTGCCCATCCCTAGCTGCCCTTGAGAAGGTGGTGGTGAGCTGCCTTCTTGAACCGCTGCAGTCCATGTGGTGTAGGTACACCCACAGTGCTGTTAGGGAGGGAGTTCCAGGATTTTGACCCAGCAACAGTGAAGGAACGGTGATATATTTCCAAGTCAGGATGATGAGTGGCTTGGAGGGGAACTTCCAGGTGGTGGTATTCCCATGCTCCCACTTCCTTTGTTCATGTGTTTGACCTGATACCAAAATAGAAGATATGGTCAATTCTTTAGTCATCCAAAGGATGGTGTATAGGGGATGTCAAGGTGACAGGAAACAGTGGCAAATGGAATGCAATGTCATTAAGTGTGAGGTGATGCACTTTGGTAAATAAAATATCTGTGGATTCATTGCCGCTTGAGGGCAAAGAGATTTGGGGGAAGACAGGGTTGTAGCAGCTGCACACCACGATAACACGGCCGTTCAAAAGGCTGATGAAGTTCTAAGTTTCATTGCAAGGTTTACAATATTGAAGCCGACTGAAAATGATGAGCCCTTATCACGCAAAAAGAGCTCAGTTAGAGCTCAATAGGAAGGATATCGAAGCTTTAGAAAGGCTTCAGCAAAGATTCACGAGGGTACTGCCTGCCGTGAAGAAATACAAATATGGAGTAAGACCTGAGAATTTGATTTTTTTGTCATTTGAAAAACACATCATGAGGCGATCTGATTGAAATGTTTCCAGACCCATAGGCATTTACAGCACTGAAGGAGGCCATTCGGCCCATCGTGTACCCACCAGCCAACAAAGATCTGACTATGCTAATCCCATTTTCCAGCGCTTTGCCCATAGCCCTGGAGGCTATGTAAGGATAGAAGCAGACCATTTCCAAAAGGTGAGGGGTCAAGGAGGAGCGATCATAGATAAAAAAAAACTAACTGTAATTGATTTAGAACAGAGGGCAAGAGAGGCATCTTCACACAGAGAGTTGTGTGGCTGTGGGATTCACAGGCTTAGCGCTTGAGACAGAAACCATGATCACATTCAGGACTAGATTAGAAAGGTAGGTGAAGGGACATGGGAACAAGGCAGGGAAATGTGATTGGAACTACTTGTTCGCATGGAGGGTAAATGCTAACATGGACTCAATGGGCTGAATGGCCCCTAACTTCTATGTAGCACCCCCCATTCCAAAAAGCAGCCTTCTGTCTGCCTGAGCATTTTGGATTACACTGAAATGTATTTATTAATAAACATGTAGCAATTGAAACCGAAGAGATTCATTAATCTTCAAGTTTTAAGAAGGCAAGTGAGCTTGTGAACCGATATAATATACGGTGACTGGGCTGAGAGCGAACAGTTTACCTTGGTCACACTTTGACCCTTTCCATCCTGGGCTGCAGTAACATGTCCCTTTGATATGGTCACATGTTGAGTTGTTCAGACAGTCACACACCTGTCGACAGCCATAACCATAGGTCCCTGGCAGACATCCTGCAAGACATCAACAGCAAGGGTGGTCAGATAGGGCATTCAAACACCCCTGGGGGTCTCCAGTCTTTCGGACTGGTCTCACAAGACCTGCTCATCGTTGTTCAAGAAATCAAAATATTTTTTACTTGGCCAACACATAGGGCTGGATTTTACGCTCCCTCATTGGTCGGTTTGAAAGTGGGGGGAGGGGTCATGTAAAATCCAATGGGTGGTCTTCCCATCACCCATCCACCTGCCCCCAACCCATCTGAAATTTTACAGGGGTGGGAGGGGTATTGGGCTCATAGTTTACCAGAGATTTTGGTGAGTGGGGTCCCACTGTTTCATCGAAAAGATAAAAATTTGCATCTATACAGCGTCTTTCACGATCTCAGAACATCCCAAATCGCTTTACAACTAATGAAGTACTGTTGAAGCATAGTCACTGCTGTAACGTCAGAAAATGCAGCAGCCAATTTGCACAGAGAAAGCTCCCAGAAAACAGCAATGCGACAATGAGCCGGTAATCCGTTTTAGCAATGTTGATTGATGGATAAATATTGTTGAGGGCGCTGGGGAGAATATCCCTGCTATTCAAAATAGTGCCACGGGATTGCTTACGTTCATTGGAGAAGGCAGAAGGGGCTCTATCTGACAGCTCATCCTAAAGTTAGCACCTCTGACAGTGAAGTATTCCATTGGTGCTGCACAGGGAGTGTCAGCCTAAAATCTGAAATCCAGCCCCACTTTAGGGATTTGAACCCACAAGCTTCTGACCTCAAAGGCAAGACTGACACATACTGAGCTGCAGCTTGACAAATGATGATTCATTGCAATCAAAGCTGTGACCCATAACAAAGCCGGAAAATAAAATTTTACGGCAGCGTGTCTCATTAATAATGAACTGCAACAGCCATCCCAAAGTTAATCTGCTCACTAGTTCTCATGTCTTGCTGGAGATTTACTTTAAAAATGCACAATTCAAGTACTGGGACTGATTTTCCTCTCTGTGCCAACGTGCACATTTGATGGGTGTAACAAGGAGGAAATTTGGCGGCAATCTGTCCCATAGAAAACCTTTCAAATTTACAGATTAGTAGCCGGTAACCCTGTGTAATGGGCATGCCTGTAACAGGTAGGAGGTATGTTTTCCAATGCTACACTCCTTCTCGGCACCTCAGTTGCCTGGTCCTAAGCTCTGGAATTCTATGCCCAAACCCCTCTCCCTCACATTCCTCCTTTAAAACATTCCTTTAACATACAGTAAGGTCCTGATGAGTCGAATCCCGGGAAAACTGCCCACAGGTTTGCGTTAAGCGGAGTTTCATGACAGCCGAGGAGACACCACTCCCAAATGAAAATGCAGTCAATGTTGAAAACAACAAATTCAAATGTCAAATGCAAACACAGTGAAGCAGTAAGTTTGTGAAAAACCCTTTATTCAATTTGTCCACACCTTACAATGGCCTGACCTTGCATAGGGACAAAGCTTCCCATTGAAAAATGTTGGGAGTTACCTCCGGGAAAATTCTGTAATCTTTTTCTGCTTGGGTGAGTGGTTGGGCATTCATCAGACTCTTCAGGGTCCCCGGGCTCCTAGATTGAAGAATGTACTGCACCTACGATGGCATCATCTCTCAGCTCCGTCGTGCAGGGTACGGCATCGTCCACCTTGGCGGAAGTTTCCGTGGTTATCTCTGCCGTCACGACCTCCCGCAGGTGAGCGAAAAGCGCTGCTCCTCTTCATTCTCGACACCTTGTGCAGCCGTAACCTGTTTGAACCCAATCTCCGATCGACGGCGCTTTTAACTTTCTCACAGGTTTAGCTCTGCTCGCAGGCTTTGCACATTCTTTCAGGGGGAGCTCTCAATCTCAATCGGTGGCTATCCCAGCATGCCATGATTCCACGCTCTTGTGTGGTCTAACCCCGCTCTGATTGGTTGGCATGGTCATATGACAAGCTTAGACAAGTTCGACCAATTTGGAATTACCATTGCGGAATTCCAGCTTATCATGGCATCGTTCTTTGGGATTTGCTATTTTGCCAGTGGGAATGGTTGATGGCTTTAACACAACTGGGATTTCGTGTCAACCAAATTTGACTCATTGCGATTTCACTGTACCTCTTTGATCCAGCTTTCGGCTATCTGCCCTGATATCTCCCCATGTGGCTCAGTTGTCAAATTTTTGCCAAATAATCTTTTCAATGAAGCACCTGGGATGTTTCACTATCTTAAAGGCGCTATACGAATGTAAGCTATTGTTGTTGAACCCATACAAATCCGCACCTGGAACTGCAGTGCAACATACCGCCACCAGATGGGGCATCAGTACTGTGGCAGCAGGGGCCGAACGCTCAGCAATAAAACATCTGCCTTTCCGGGCTGATTCTCCCATTCTGACAAGGCGTCAATTGGTGACCAGTTTTTCACATTTAGAGCTCGCAGTGTAGTTGGGGATGCAGTGTGAAAAAGAGACTGAGAAGTTGTTAATGGGCAGAGATTCACTGCTGGGGGTTTGGTCCGCTCCGCACTGCAGAATGGAAAACCTCTGTTGAGTCGGCCAGCGGGACCGCTCAGTTAGCAAGTCGCCTCTGCCACTTTAATTCTTCTGCTCAGCTCTCACTTTGCCCTCGGCACTCTTACGCTGTTCCGCTGAATCTCCAAGTAATGTCGAGGATCAAAGCCTCACCTTTCCACCAGGCACTTTATAACCTTTCTGGATCCAACGTTGAGTTTAACAATTTCAGACTGTAATTCCTGCCCACTTTTTGGATTTGGACAGCAGGTGCTGGCAATGGTTCTTCTGTCACACGTCCTCCAGGCCCATCTTTTGTTTCTTTACTTGTCCCACTGCCTTCCCTATCATCCCTTAAGTCATTCAGCCACCATCAACCCCCAACATGCCCCTGTCTTTTAACTGGCTTAAAAACAGTGAAAATACTTAAACTTCTTTCAGTTCTGACATCAGGTCACAGGCCTGGAAGGTTAACTCTGCTTCTCCCTCCACAAGTGCTGCCAGACCGGCTGAGCATTTCCAGCACGGTCTGTTTTTATTTCTGATTTCCAGCACCTGCAGCATTTTGCTTTCTTTCATTCTCTCATGGGGATGTGGGCATCGCTGGCAAAGCCAGCATTTGTTGCCCATCCCTAATTACTCTTGTGGCAGTGGGTGGAGATTGACAATGCTCTCTGGGGGCAAGTGGGGAGGGGGCTATTGCTTTAAGGGCGAACTCATCTGGATTATTTCAGAGGAGATGGTAGCCTAAGGGAAGTGGATTTTGTCTCAATAATAAGGCTCTTTTAGTGTGTGTAGGGCACCTTAACAAGGCACAGCCTTTTCTGCCTAAAATAAGCACAGGGCTTAAAACGCTGTGGGTGGAATTTCACACCGTAGAGATCTTAGGGTCCTGTCACAAGCAATGGATGTTTGGACAGCTCGCCATATTTTACAGCCACCGTTCCCACCAATTCAGAGCCATAAAACTCAGCCCTGTAAGCAGCAAGTTTGAAATTGGCATTAATGTAAATGGATAATGGTTAAGCCTTTTTGGGGACAAAATAAGCCGCTGCTCCTTTTAGACATGGATACTTTTAAGTGGCGCGGGCTGTTACTTGAAACTACATAACTCGAACCGATATAAAACACTGGTTTAGTCTCAACTGGAGTATGGTGTCCAGTTCTGTGCCACACTTTAAGAAGGATGTGAAGGCATCGCAGGGAGTTCAGAAAAGAGTCACGAGAATGGCTCCAGAGATGAGGAACTTCAGTTGCATAGGGAGATTGGAGGAGCTGGGCTTTTCACCTTGGGCAGGAGGTCGAAAGGAGATTTGGCAGAGGTTTTCGGGGATCCGGACAGAGTAGAAACTGTTCCCATTGGCGGAATGGTCAAAAACTGCAGGACGCTGATTTAAGGTGAATGGCAAAAAAAAAAGCACCGGGAAATGTTTTCACCCAGCGAGTGGTTAGGATCTGGAAAGCACGGCCTGAGAGTGTGGTGGAGGCAGGTTCACTCGAGGCTTTCAGAAGAGATCTGGATCATTATCTGAAAAGGAAAGGTTTGCGGGGCTGCGGAGAAAGGGCAGGAAAGTGGCACCCGGTGAACTGCTCTTACAGAGAGCCAGAACGGACACGACGGCCAAAAGGCAAAAGATAATCATCACATACGGGATCGTAGAACAATGCAGCACAGGATGAGGCCAGTCAGCTCATGATGCCTCTGCCCTGTTTCCACTCAAACACTCCCACCCAGATTCCACCTTTCCCACCGATCCAGCCAATTTCCCACTTACTTTGTTGGCAGTGTTTGCCCATGAATCCGATGCGACAGGTGCACTGCCCTGAGATGTGGTCGCAGTCTGCTCCATTCTGACACTGGCACAGTTCACCACAGTCTCTGCCATAATAACCCAATGGGCACCCTGTAGTCACAAAAAGAAAACAGCAACATGAAAAGCTGCCAGCAAAAATAATCTCAAACTGAATCACTGGTGCATAGATAACAGGCCCGAATTTATTGTTAAAGTAATGACAAGACTAATGGCGCTGTTAAATGCGAAGATCTTAAAGTTGTTGCCCATATTGTGCCACCCCACTATTAGCTTCAAGAAAACAGTGTTACACCCTCATCCACCCTGGTTTCTTTTAGGAATTTGCTGTATTTCCCTATTAGTTTCCCATTAAAGACACCACAAAAGCTAAGTCATCACTACAAGCATAAATACCCTTTAAATAATGGGCTAATCAATCTCTCAAGTACAAGTGTGGAATCTCATTCCTTAATGTTTTAATTGTTGTTGGAGATGGTAATAATGTATTTTTTTTTCCTTTTCCTTTCTGTCTCTTTATTTCTGTCTCTCAATCTGATCTTTCTTTCCCTCAATTTATTTCTCTTTCTCTAGCTTACTTGATATTGAATTCACTCTCTTTAATCCACCCTTCTTCTCAATTCTCACCCTGTTTATTTCTGAATCCTACAGTCTGACTGGTTTATGAGATACCCCGTTGATTGCCCTGTTCACTCAGGTCCCAGACACCCTGTTGCCCTCACTGTGCTGTTGTTAGCTTGCACAGGTTCAGATTAATTATCATAGAGGGTTTTATACAATGAAAGCAGCAATAAAAGATAAGCACAGAAATCACAACAAGAGTAAGGAAAAAGATGTAAGTGACCATGCAGTATGACAATGATCGACAGACAAGATAATTAATTCAGCGCTGATTTTTCACACAAGTACAACAAAAATTCCTTCGTATGAAAGACCACAGACCTGAAATGTTAACTCTGGTTTTCTCTCACCAGGCGTTGCCTGACCTGCTGAGTATTTCCAGCATTTTCTGTCTTTACTTCAGATTTCCAGCATCTGCAGTATTTTGCTTTGTAAAAGTTTTCTTTCTTCTTGATCCCCGAGCCTTAGTGTGCCAGAAAGCACCAAAATCCAAAATAATAAACACTCAAAACAGTTTCTAATGGTGCACTCCCAATTTAAATCCAGCGGGAATGCAATGGAGGGGCCAGGGAATAAGCTGGGGCTTGGAAACGCGAGAGAGAGAGAAAGAGAGAGAGAGAGACAGAAACACAGAGAAAGAAAGACTTGATTTTATACAGTGTCAGCTAGTGACTGGTGGGAGATCAAACAGGTCCTTACTCTGTGTGCAGTACAGTCCAGTCCAGCCCGGTGTACACTTGCATTCCCCATCGTAAGCACTACAGTGGGCTCCGTTGTGGCAGTTACAGGTGTGGATGCAGTTTGGGCCCCAGTATCCAGGTGGACAGGCTAAAGAAACCAATAGAAAGATCGGTGTCATCTCCTTCTGCCTTAACTATCAGCTGTGTCTCAATTTCCCCCTGAAACTTCCTTTAGTAACACAAGAAAAGGAGCAGGGGTAGGTCATTCAGCCTCTCAAGTCTGCTCTGCCATTCAAAAAGGCCATGGCTGATCTTCTGCCTCAACTCTACTTTCCTGTCCCATTCCCATATCCCTTAATTCCCTTAATGTCCAAAAATCTATCAACCTCTGTCTTGAATACGCTCAATGACTGAGCATCCAAAGCTCTCTCGGTTAGAAAATTCCAAAGATTCACAACCCTCTGAATGGAGAAGCTTCTCCTCGTCTCAGTCAAAAATGGCTGACCCCTTATCCTGAGTCTGTCCCCTCCCCCATGGTCTAGACTCTCCAGCCAGGGTCGGGGGAGGTGGAGGGGGAGAGCAACTTCTCAGCATCTGCCAGGTCAAGCACTGCGAGAATTTTTCACGTTTCAAAGAGATCACTTCTCATTCTTCTAAATTCCAGGGAACATGGGCCCAATCTGATCAATCCCTCTACACATTTGAAGAGCAGCTTTGCTCTGCACGACATAACTTTTTCCCAAGAGCTTTGAATCATTGCAGTCTTAGAATGTTAACTGGAGCGTGCTGCCTGAAAGGACATTGGAAGCAGATTCAGTAATAATGTTCAGAAGAGCTTTGGATAAACATTTAAAAAGTTTCCCTGAATGTCTCATCAGCATTCATTTATCAACAAAAAATATTTATACTATTCATAGGTTAATTCAGCACAGAAGGGGGCCATTCAGTCCATCATGTCTGTGCTGGCTCTTTGAAAAAGCTATTCTCTCAGTCACACTTCCCACCGCACCACCCCCCCCCCCACCCCACTCCCCACCAGCTCTTTCCCCACAGCCCTGCAATTCTTTTTCCCTTCGAGTATTTATCCAATTCCCTTCGCAAGTTACTGCCGAATCTGCTTCCACCGCCCTTTCAGGCAGCACATTCTTGCATAAAAAATTCTGCTCGTCTCCCCTATGGTTCTTTTGCTACCTATCTGCGTCCTTTGCTTACCGACCTTCATGCCAGAAGTTCCTCCTTCCCCACAAAAATCCCAAATTTTTGGACGCCTCTGTTAAACTTCTCCGCTCTGAGGAGAACAATCCCAGCTTCTCCAGTCTCTCCCACGTTAACTGAAGTCTCTGATCCCTGGTCCCATTCTAGTAAATCTCCTCCACACCTTCTCTAAGGCCTTGACATCCTGGAATTGGACGCAATATTCCAGTTGAGGCCCAACCGGTACTTATGAATGATTTGTTTGTATCAATGAAGCAATGTAACAATTAAAATACTCAAAGGGTTTACAGAGTGCATGACTTTGTGCGAATAACAGTTTGTACAAGGATAAATCAATACAGGTGTTATTATTATGAGATTTTATAAGATTGTTACTTTTTGGAACTGTGTCTTTAATTTGGGATAAATTGAATGGTGTCATGTGACCTGTTCTGAAGTCTGCCTGACAACAGGCCTGGGTGACGTGACTGTTCAACATTAAAGGGAGACCTGGGTTGTTTTGCTGGAAAGAGGCACTTGGAGACAACAATAGCAGCATCTATATTTACAGGGGCTAGACTGCTAGGCCTGAATTTTTCAGGCGGTAGGCGGTCTTGGTGGGAGAGGCCGTGGTGCCGATTGCGGCTCTGTGCCGCCATTTTACGCGGGCGGGGCAATTTAGGCCCGCCCAGCGTCAGACACCTGTTCGGGCAGGAGGAGGAGGGAGAGTCAGGGACAGCGTTCCTTTGCGCGCATGCATGCGAAAGAGCGCTTCAATCTCCCTGAGGCACGGAGCTGCCTCAGGGAGATTGAACCGCTACAGAAATTATTAAATAAATGGCTTAAATTTTAATTAAACATGTTGCCCCATGTGACTGTGTCACATGAGATGGGATATGTTTTTATATTTTGGAAATTTAAAAAATTTAATTAATAAAAGCTTTAGGAAACCTCATCCCGCTCGTGGATGAGGTTTTCTAAAAAACGGGAAGGCCGCTTGGCCTTTTCACCTGCCCGTCAACCATAAGGTTGGATGGGCAGCGTAAACAATTCCCTTAATCACATCCTTAATGGCTTTAATAAGCCGTTTACATCTCGGCAGGCGCACGTCTGCCAAACGAGACATCACAAGATAGCGCGATGACATTGGGACACACGCCCAATGTCTTCACGCATCATTTTACACGTTAGTGTGTTGGGCCCAGCCACGCACACCGACTGAAAAATCCTGCCCCTAGTCTCCAGAGTCCCAGGAAGGTTTTGAGAATTTTGGGTTGTAAACAGTCATGCTTTAGACTGTCCAATGACTTTCAAGATAAAAGACATTTGGGGTCTCAAGGATAGCTAATCCTTTCTACCTGGATAAAAGGCCCATGTGATTCATGTTACCACGGAGATGGGCTTTGAGAGGGGAAAGGTCTCTATGATATCCCTGAAGCTCACAGACAATGTTAGTCTGCCAGGACCCGGGAGAGAAGGAGCAGTTAGAGGCTGAAAATCTCCATGGTTCAGTGTCCAGGGTGCGGGTGGGAGTTCGTGCTTGGATTGAAAAAAACAAATTCATGGGGATTTGAAATGAGGCTGGAAGATTCACCTAGCTTGAGATAGAGGGAGAATCTCTAGGAAAAACCTTCAGTTCTGAGGTTAAAAGTTACTAGGATGGGGCAGGAAAAGAATGGCAGTAAACCTTCAGGATCTAAGAATCACTTTGGACTGTATTTCGGAAAATCAAAAGACTATTTTTGAGACAGTGTAAAGCATACCTGTGAAGTGGGTTTTATTCAGTTCTGTTAAAAGTGAAAGGGAAAGTTCTATTCTGTAGTTTAAAGTATAAGTTTTCTCCAAAAATAGTGCTTAGTCAATAGTGCTTTTAGTCTGTTTGTTACAGTAAAGGTCTTAACACAAGAAATCTTGTCATATCATCCTTTTAGCCATCAACCTGAAGTTTGAATTTCTTTTTTATAGTTATTGATCTCTATTTGTATCGCAACATGGAGGAGAACTGACAATTTTTAATGTCACTTGAACAATAACTTTTTAAGAAATCGACAGGAAACTTCAAAGAAAGAAATGTTGATATTTACATTGAGAACAGTCACTTCCAATCCACCCTGGGTAGCATTGGCAGGACCCATCGATGGGATTGCACGTTCCATTGTTTGTACAAGTGCAGAAACTAGCACAACCTTTCCCGAAACGACTGCTGGGACACACTGTAAAACAGCAATGTAAGCTTTAGACATAGGAAAACAAAACATAAACAAAATGGTGGGAAGCAACATGGCTTTGATTAAATGGTACTTGCTTATTTAATATCTGAGAACTAATGCCAATGAGTTCAAAAGTGTCAACACTGATGTTAAAGGAAATTTGCAAATCAGAGAAGGTATAATCCTATCCCAATCCTTTCCTTGTATTTGTAGATTCCAGGTTAACCAAACAGTAACTGTCCTTCACTCAGGCTGATTATCTAAAGATAGCACTGTCAGTAAATTAGCTCCAGAAAATAAGGTGCAAGCCATTTTTTTCCAACGCTTTTCAGGTTGCCTATAGTAACAGCACAAGTCCAGGATAGATTTGGTTGGTTAATCCCATTATACCCTCCACTCACCATTAAGGAGTGACTGGGATTGATTTTAGTGCACACAATTTGTACTGTGTAGCTATCCTCCACTGACTGCATTTTGCGGGTGAAATAATCACACTCTTATCTGGAGATTTTGCTATAGTTTCAGAATGAGTTCTGTTTACGGGGTAGCTTCTATGGACTCTTTAAATAAACTGTGGACTGTTTGCTGGGTAAATAGACTTGTAGAATGGGCTGTTTGTTCTTAACCCTGCTGTTAAATTCCACTCTGTCTCTAACTCATTGGCTGAGACAGTGGTGTCAACACTTACTCCTTCTACCTGTAGGTTAACATGCAGGACTGCGGAACAAGAGCTGGAAAGTGGGATTAGGCTGGGTAATTCTTTTTCAGGCAGCACAGATATGATGGGCTGTATGGCCTCCTTCTGACCCATAAGTTTTCTATGTTTTTCTATTTACTTAATTACATAGAAACATAGAAAATAGGAGTAGGCCATTCGGTCCTTCGAACCTGCTTCGCCATTCATTATGATCATGGCTGATCATCCAATTCAATAGCCTGCTCCCGCTTTCTCCCCATATCCTTTGATCCCTTTCGCCCCAAGAGCTATATCTAATTCCTTCTTGAAAACATACAATGTTTTGGCCTCAACTACTTTTTGTGGTAGTGAATTCCACAGGCTCACCACTCTCTGGGTGAAAAATTTCTCCTCATCTCAGTCCTAAATGGTCTACCTCGTATCCTCAGACTGTGACCCCTGGTTCTGGACTCCCCCATCATCGGGAACATCCTTCCTGCATCTACCCTGTCTAGTCCTGTTAGAATTTTATATGTGAGATCCCCCGTCATTCTTCTGAACTCTATATTCTGAATATAATCCTAATCAACTCAATCTCTCCTCACATGTCAGTCCTGCCATTCCAGGAATCAGTTGGATAAACCTTTGCTGCACTCCCTCTGTAACAAGTACATCCTTCCTCAGATAAGGAGACCAAAACTGCACACAATATTTCAAGTGTGGTCTCACCAAGGCCCCGTTTAATTGCAGCAAGACATCCCTGTTCCTTTACTCGAATCCTCTGGCTATGAAGGTATTTGCCTTCTTTACCGCCTGCTGCACCTGCATGCTTACCTTCAGTGACTGGTGTACGAGGACACCCAGGTCTCGTTGCACATTCCCCTCTCTCAATTTATAGCCATTCAGATAATAATCTGCCTTCCTGTTTTTGCTACCAAAATGGATAATCTCACATTTATCCACATTATACTGCACCTGCCATGCATCTGCCCACTCACTCAGCTTGTCCAAATCACCCTGAAGCATCTCTGCATCCTCCTCACAGCTCAGCCTCCCACCCAACTAGTGTCATCTGCAAATTTGGAGATATTACATTTAGCTCCCTCATCTAAATCATTAATTTATATTGTGAATAGCTGGGGTCCCAGCACCGATCCCTGCGGTACCCCACTAGTCACTGCCTGCCATTCGGAAAAAGATCCATTTATTCCTACTCTTTGTTTCCTGTCTGTCAACCAGTTTTTAATCCATCTCAATCCACTACCCCCAATCCCATGAGCTTTAATTTTACACGCCAATCTCTTATGTGGGACTTTGTTGAAAGCCTTCTGAAAGTTCAAATAAACCACATCCACTGGCTCACCCTCATCAACTCTACTAGTTACATCCTCGAAAAATTCCAGTAGATTTGTCAAGCATGATTTCCCTTTCGTAAATCCATGCTGACTCTGTCCAATTCTGTCACTGTTTTCCAAGTGCTCAGCTATTAAATCTTTTATAATGTACTGTAGAATTTTCTCCACTACCAGCATCAAGCTGACAGGTCTATAATTCCCTGTTTTCTCTCTACCTCCCTTTTTAAATAGTGGGGTTACGTTAGCTACCCTCCAATCAGTAAGAACTGTTCCAGAGTCTATAGAATCTTGGAAGATGACCACCAATTCCTCCAATATTTCTAGGGCCACTTCTTTAAGTACTCTGGGATGTAGATTATCAGGCCCCGGGGATTAATCGGCCTTCGATCCCATCAATTTCTCCAACACCATTTCTCTACTAATACTGATTTCTTTCAATTCCTCCCTCTTACTAAACCCTGTGCTCCCCAACATTTCTGGTATGTTACTAGTCTCTCATTCCAACCATTGCCATTTCTCAACAACTTGCATTTATATAGCACTTTTAACATGGTTGAAAATAATTCTTAGTGCTTTGCGGGAGCATAATCAGACAAACAGAAGGTCAGAATTGGAGCAGCACAGAGACCCTGGAGGCTGTAGGGCAGGAGGAGGTCACAGAGGAAGGCATGGAGGGGTTTGAGAATGAGGGTCAGAATTTTAAAATCAGGGTGTTACTGCACTGGGTGTCAGTGGAGCTCCGCAAGAACTGGGGGTGATAGGTGAACGGAGCTTTGTGTGAGTTAGGATACAGACAGCAGAGTTTTGGATGAGCTAAAGTTTATGGAGGGTGGTAGGCCACCGGGAGACAAGTGTTAGTAAATGAAGATTAATTTTCCTCTGGTCTCCTTCAACGCAAGTTGAATGTGGGACTCAACATAACAGAAGCCCCAAAACTTTCAGTACAGCTTAAAAGGACAAAGCTACCTTCATTGCAGAGAGCTCCTGTGAAGCCAGGTAGGCAATCACACTGCCCCGTGACATGATGGCAAGGCCCATTACTGTGTACACAGTGAGGACAGGCCTGACTGCAACGATGTCCATAGAACCCAGGTGAACAGACTGCAATGGAAAAATTATTGGTCACAATCAATCAAAACAACACTGGTCACAAATGCAACATTTTTGAAACAGTACCAAAGTTTTACAACAACAACTCCACCTTGAAGGTGCTGCTGAAAACTTACCTTTTTTACTAACCTTTTGGCCGCCTGTCCTAACATCTTCTTACGTGGCTTGGTGTCAAATGTTGTTTGATAATGTTCTTGTGAAGCACCTTGGAGTGTTTTACTGTTTTAAAGGTGCTATATAAACACAGGAAGACCCCTGCCAGTGGAAACAGTTTCTGCTTATTTACTCTTTCAAAGCCCTTCATGATTTTGAACACCTCTATTAAATCCCCCCTTTAACCTTCTGCCCCAGCTTACTATTTGTGGCCCTGATACCTGTACTGAGTAAGACGTATTTAAATATTTCAGGTTGGTCTTGGGGTTAATTGGCACTTCACTGGTATGCTGGGGTCAGATGAAGAAAATTATAGAAACACCTCTCCTTTTGTTATTAAAGCTGCCCCTAAACACCAGTTTGTGCTTTTCCAACGAAATTGATTTGTTGCTTTTGGGAAATTAGCCTTTCCCCCTCTCATCCCACCCACGCACTGCCCCAGAACCACTCCAGCTACACCGCTGTCCAGGAATGTACAGGTGCCCCATGTGCCCAACACTGCGTGGCAACAAGTGGTGGGAGTCACACCATAAGGCAACAGGGCTCTGGGGAAAAAGCCAGGGGTGACTCTAATGGAAGAGCTCTAGTCATAGAAAGCCAGCAGAGGTGCAATGGACCATGTGGCCTCCTTCTGTGTTGTACAATTCTATGGCCTAGATGTTAACGTCTAGATGTTGCGTCGGCAGGGGTTGGGGCAGAGTTTCTTGGATAGACAACACATTGATTGGGTATGTCTTTTGTCCTTGACAGGTTCCCTGCCTGGATGTCAGCTTTATTGCCTTGGCTCCTTGATGACGGGGAAGCTTGATGCAGGAGGAAGCACCCCTGAGCCTTTTGGCCCACAAGGCTGTAAGGAATTTACCTTCTCCTCAAAGCTATCCTCAGCTCCCAAGTTCTTGGAAATACAGTCAACCACTGTAAAGCCTACAAGGCAGGTTAAATCAGAGGCTACCAAACTCATTAACATTTTCGAATTATCAACCCGCCTCATGCCTGAGCCTTATCTGACCTCAGTCAAACATGGAAGTCAGTTGGTTAGGGATCAGGTTTGAGATTTTTAGAAGTTTTGCATCACACCTGACCCCAGCCAACCTATGTCTGGGTGTTAAAATTCAGAACTATGGTTCTAAGTAGGGGGTGGCTCATTAATGGAATTCAATCGGGTCCAGAGATCGATGCGTTTCTTACTGCGTTGGCAGGTGGTGCCTCTGTATCCAGGTGCACACTCGCAAGCTCCGTCATCAGGTGAGCAGGAAGCACCATTCTTACAGTTACAGGGCAGTGTGCAGTTTGGTCCCCATCGTCCTTCTGCACACACGCTATCACAATGCATACCTAAACACAGAAGCAAGGAAATCTCTGTCAATTAGAACAATCTGTCAATCAACATTCAAAACTTACAGGGCACTCACTTAATCAATGCTAAGACACCAATGTCCTTCATTTTATTATACTGGTAATGGTTTCTCCTTTGCCAAACAACAATAATTCGCATTTGTATAGCATCTTTAACATACTAAAACATCCCGAGGTGCTTCATCGGAGCATAATCTGACAAAATTTGAGCCGGGTCAAATAAGGCAATATATTAAGGCAGGTGACCAAAAGCTTAGTCAAAGTGGTAGGTTTTAAGAAGCAACTTAAAAACATAAGAAATAGGAACAGGATTAGACAATTTGGCCCCTCGAGCCTGTTCTGCCATTCAATAAGATCATGGCTGATCTTCTTGTGTTTCGACTTCCACGTTCCCATCTAACCCTGATAACCTTTGATTCCCTTGCCTAACAAGAATCTATCTACCTCTGCCTTAAATATATTCAGTGACCCCGCCTCCATTGCCCTCTGTGGCAGAGAATTCCAAAGTCGCACAATCCTCTGAGAGAGAAAACTTCTCCTAATTTCTGTCCTAAAAGGGCAACTCCGAATTTTAAAACTGTGGCCCTTAGTTCTGGACTCACCCACAAGAGGAAACATCCTTTCAATGTCCACCTTGTCAAGGCCATTCAGGATCTTGTATACTTCAATCAAATCACCTCTTACTCTTCTAAACTCTTCTAAAGAAGGAGATAGAGGTAGAGAGCTTAGAGCAGAGAATTTCAGAGCTTAAGGCCCAGGCAGCTGAAGGTATGGCTGTCGATGGTGCATTCATCAAAATTCCAGGGCCTCCCTCCCCTCTCTAACCATGGTCCCCTTGTCTCCCTACATAAGGAGGCTGAATCATTAACAATGTTTTCAGAAAACAAACATGCTTTTCTTCAGGGACCTAGGGCCAATTTCCTTATCTGGACCACAGCAGATGGGGTCTACACCTAATTATGTGGAGGCCCATCCATCTGACCTCACTGGGTGGGCAAGATTTCCAAGACAGCTTTAGTTTTGACAGAACCACTAATTTAAATGTGTTTTCAGCACTCCCTGCCTGACACTATCTGCCTTCTGATCGTTCTGTCGTTGATGGCACTACCTTCATCTAAGTTCTGGAATTTCCTGCTTAAACCTTCTTAAACCTGTCCGTCTCTCTCTCTCTCTTCCTTTAAGATGCTCCTTAAAACCTCTCTCTTTGACTAAGCTTTTGGTTGCCTATCCTAATATCTCCTCAGACGACCTGGTGTTAAATTTTTGTTTGATAATCTCTCCTGCGAAAGGCTGTGTTAGAGGTGCTATATAAATGCAAGTTGTTGTAGTACTGAGGTTTCACTCCTCACCACAAAAGTTGTAAACTTCAGGAAACAGTTACAACCAGCTCTCTATTCTTCCATTTTCACCTCCTGGTAGAATTGTGGCAGGACAAGAAATTCCACCCCATCCCCTCATCTTTGGCCTAACATTAACAATCTACTCAAGTTTCTGTTTTAAATTGGGAGCTTGACTAAACGCCTTCATTCATGGTGCTCCCAGGCCACTAATGCAACAATGCATCACCGTCAACAAAGGATTAACAGTTCCAAATAAGGCTCTTGAAAATAACAGGCAAAGGGAAAACATCTTCTAGTCACGTTAGTGATGGGAACTGAGGGAGTAAGGGGGTGGGCATTCAGCTCCTCCAGCCTGTTCCGCCAATCAATCAGGCTCTGCTGCACAAGGCTTTCTAAATTTCAGAAGGTTTTTTTCGTGGTCTTTGGTGATAAACTGAAAGTTTTGAAGTAAATTGTTGACGGATAGGTGGTGGCACAGTCAGGAAACACTACATCAAGCAGGGCAGTGCGGAGAAATGATGCACCTATCTCAGGAGCTTGCTAAGTTCTGTTTACAGGCGCAGCTATGAAACGATAAAAATTTATTTCATAAATGTAGTGACAAATTACCCGAGACCACACAAGCAGATGTGCCACATAACTCGGTGACATATTAATGAAATAGAAAATTTTATGTAACAGGAACAATCTTGTCTTTTATCTTTGCAGCACCAACCGGTGAATATCTCTTTTTAAATGGAATGCCAGTAAACATCCATCGCAGAGTTTAGTCCTTATTGTGTCTACTTGCCTTACAATGGGGCCTGTCTTGTTAGTGAATGAATCATTTGGCCACAGCTGATGAGAAAGCTGACTGGATCCCACAGAAAGTACACTGTATTATGTAACAGCGTAAATAAAGCAAATTAGTGAAACATAATTTTTAAACAGAACTTTATCCTTTTAAAAAAATCCAATGATTCTCATTAATTGTGAGAATAACTATCATTCGCTTCAATAAATGAATATATAAATTTTTCTCTTCAGCTGAAGGAATATGATCATTTAGCAGAACCCTTGCCTCTGTTGTGATGTTGAGAAGTAGTACGATGATGGAATGGAATGTCAATGAAAAGGACAAAGAACTCTTTGAGAGCCTTCCAAGTTGCTAGGCAATTGCGCAGTGGACATGATAAACTTTAGCTAGGCAGCGCTCTTAAAAAAAAAATGCACATTCATTTCATGCCCGATGCTCCACACGTGGGGCACTTAAGTTTAATTCAGCATTCATCTGAAGCAGTAGTGACATGACTTGGGTTAAAGGTCCCATTGAGCAATCGCAGACAACCTCCATTTCAATAGTTTGAAACCTATCTGTTAACTAGTAAGATACGGTGTGCACAAACCTGGAAGTACATTTTCATCACCAACAAAATTGAAATATGTCCCAGATTATTACTGCAAGATTGAACTGGCTGGGGCTCTTTTCTCTTCGGAAAGAGAAGATTACTAGGAGTGACTTTTAAAATCATGACTGTGATAGAACGGATGTAGAGAAGATATTTCCACTTCCAGGTGAGGCCAGAACTAGAGGCCAGAAATAATAGATAGTCACAGGTAAACTCGATAGGGATTGCAACGTCTTTACTCAGAGTGGTGGTGAGAATGTGGAACTCGCTGCCACAGGCACCTGAGGTGGCTGAGGTGAATAGTGTAGATGCATTTTAGGGGAAGCAAACACATGAGGAAGAAAGAAATAGAAGGTTTGTTCTTAAGTTGAGATGAAGAGGGGTGGGAAGAGTCTCGTGTGGAGCAGAAACACCCGCATGGATCAGTTCAAAACGTACGCTGAAACTGAGGGTGGAATTTTACAGCCCCATCGCGTCAGGGTGTCACAGAAAATACAACAAGCCATTCAAAAGTTCATCGACTTTGGCGGGACCAAAAAATCCCACTGGCGGAATGGGCCGTAAAATTCCGCCCATAGGACTTACAAGCAGGAGGAGGCCATTCAGCCCTGCAAGCCTGCTCCACCATTCAATAAGCTGATGGCTGATCTGATTGTGGTCTCAAATTCACTCTCCTGTCTCTGCCCCCACCATAACCCACAAATACCTCGTCTACCAAAAATCTGTCTAACTCAGCTTTTAATAAGTTCAATGACCCAGCCTCCACTGCTCTCTGGGGAAGAGAATTCCACAGCATAACAACCTTCTGAGAGAAAAAAATTCTCCTCACCTCTGTTTTAAAAAGGAGACCCTTTTTTTAAAACTGTGTCCTCTAGTTCTAGTCTCCCCCACAAGAGGAAACATCCTCCTGGTATCCACACTATCAAAGTCCCCTCAGGATCTTATATATTTCAATGAGATCACTCTCATTCTTCTGAACTCCAAAGGATAAAGACCAACATGCTCAACCTTTCTTCATAGGATAAGCCCTTCATCCCAGGAATGAGTCGAGTGAACCTTCTCTGAACAAAGAGCTCATGGTGTAGAGGGCAACATGTTAGCATGGAGAAAGAATTGGCTAGCGAGCAGGAAATAGAAAGCATAAATGGTAATTTTCAGGTTGAAAAGATGTAACAAGTGGTGTCACAGGGATCAGTGCTGGGGCCTCAACTATTTACAATCTACATCAATGACTTGGATGAAGGTTTATACATTTTCTGACGACACAAAAGATAGGTAGGACAGTAAGTTGTGAAAAGGACATGAGGAGTCTGCAAAGGAATATAGATAGGCTAAATGAATGGGTAAAAATGTGGTAGATGGGGTATAATGTGGGAAAATGTGAGGTTGTCCACTTTGCGAGGAAGAATAGAAAAGCAGCATATTATTTAAATGGAGAGAGACTACAGAACTCGATGGTACAGAGGGATCTGGGTGTCCTGGTACATGAATCACAAAAAGTTAGTATGCAGGTACAACAAGTGATTTGGAAGGCAAATGGAATTTTGTCATTTATTGCAAGGGGAATGGAATATAAAAGTAGGGATGTTTTGCTACAGTTGTACAAGGCATTGCTGAGACTATATTTAGAGAATACAGTGTACAGCTTTGGTCTCCTTATTTAAGAAAGGACATAATTGCATTAGAAATACTTCAGACAAGGTTCACTCAATTGATTCCTGGGATGAAGGGGATTATCTTATGAGGAAAGGTTTGACAGGTTCGGCCTGTACCCATGAGAGTTTAGAAGAATGAGAGGTGATCTTATTGAAACATTTAAGATCCTGAGGGGACTTGACACGGTGGATGCTGAAAGGATGTTTCCTCTTGTTGGGGAGACTAGAACTAGGGGACACAGTTTAGTAGAAGGATCTGGTACCTAAAGGGCTAACATGGGACTGAATACAGTACTGCCCACATGGTGATGTAAGAAGACACATGACATAGAGCTAAGGGTTGCCTAGAGTTAGGTAGCAACATGTAAGGACCTAGTATGGGATCCTCTCCATACCTGTACCCTGTACTGTAAATATGCACATAGTTCAGTAATATTAATAGAGGCTTCTTTGTAACTTCAAAATAATTGCTTCATGGTGTCGAAGCAGAACACATCACAGGCAGCAACAACAGAACAGTTCACACAGTATCAGAATAAAGGGTCTCCCATTTAAGAGGACGATGAAGATAATTTTTTTTCTCTCAGAGGGTCGTGAGCCTGTGGAACTCTCTTCCCCAGAGAGCGGTGGAGGCAGAGTCACTGGATATTTTTAAGGCACAGTTAGATAGATTCTTGACTAACAAGGGAGTCAAAGGGTGTCAGGGGAGCTAGGCAGGAAAGTGGGGTTGAGGCCACAATCAGATCGTCCATGATCTTATTGAACGGTGAAGTAGGCTCAAGAGGTTGAATGGCCTACTCCTGCTCCTAACTCATATGAGACCAAAACAGTACAGAGTACTCCTGTTGTGGTCTCACCAAGGCCGTATACAGCAGTAAAATGTCCCTACTTTTATATTCCATTCCCCTGGCAATAAACACTAGCATTCTATTTGTCTTCCTAATCATTTGCTGTACCTGCATACTAACGTTTTGCGATTTGTGTAGTAGGAAATCCAGATCCCTCTGTACCACCGAGTTCTGCAATCTCTCTTATTTAAATAACATGTTGCTTTTCTATTCTTCCTGCCAAAATGGACAAGTTCACATTTTCCCACATTATACTCCATGTACCAAATTTTTGCCCACCCATTTAACCTATTTATATCCTGATGTAGACACCTTACCTCCTCTTGACAACTTACTTTCCTACCTATCTTGGTGTCATCGGCAAACTTAGCTACCATATATTCTGTCCCTTCATTCAAGTCATTGATATAGGTTGTAAATAGTTCAGGCCCCAGCACTGATCCTTGTGGTAAGCCACTAGTTACAGCTTGCCGACCTGAAAATGACCCATTTCCCTACTTTCTGCTTCTTATTAGCTAATCAATCATTTTCCATGCTAATATGTTACCCCCCTACACCATGAGCTCTTATTTTGTGTAGTTAGCTTTGATGTGGCACCTTATCAAATGTCTCTTAGAAATCCGAGAACACCACATCTACAGGTTCCCCTTTATCCACCTTGCTTGTTACTTCCTAGAAGAACTCTAATGGATTAGTTAAGCACAATTTCCCTTTCATAAAACCATGTTGATGCTGCCTGATCCCATCATGATTTTCTACGTACCCTGCTATAACCTTATTAGTAATAGATTCAAGCAATTTCCCTATGCCTGATGTTAGGCTAACTGGCCTGTAGCTTCCTGCTTTTTGTCTCCCTGCTTTTTTGAATAAAGGTGTTACATTTGCTATTTTCCAATGTGCTGGGACCCTTCCAGAATCTAAAGAGTTTTGGAAGATTATAGCCAGTGCCTTTATTATCTCTGCAGCTATTTCTTTTAAGACCCTACGATGCAGGCCATCTGCTCCTGGGAACTTGTCAGCCTTTAGGGCTCATAGTTTTCCCAATACCTTTTCCCAGGGGAAGAATTTTCCCCCTGTTGGGGGGGAAGTGCAGGAATGGGCGCAGGCAGGCGCGCCTCCAATTGGTGCCCCTGATTGGGCGTGTGCCACCATTTTACGTGGGTGGGTCAATTAAGGCCCACCCAGCGTGACGTCTGCAAGGAAGCGCTTTGTGCTCCCTGTGCGGGCGGGGGGGTGGTATTCCCTCAGCCAAGAGTTTGCTCTTTCACGCATGCGCGCAAAAGAGTGCACTCATTTCCCTGAGGCTAAGTGCTGCCTCAGGGAGATTGGTGCCAAATTTAAAAATGGTCAAGGTGCAGAAACAAAATTTCCCTGACAAATCCTCTCATGTGACACTGTCACATGAGTTGGGACATGTCCATCACTTTAAATCAAACATTTGTTAAATTTCTAAAAACCCTCATGAAACCTCACCCTGCCCGTGGATGAAGTTTGATGCTCTTTCCGAAGCCTGCCAGGGCTCCTGGCCTGCCCGCTAATCCTAAGGTTGGACGGACCCGCCCGCCTCCGGGATCATCTGGTCCTGCCACAAGTCAGTGGACATCAGGCTGGGGCACCGCCTCGCCCACGGGGAGGGAGGGATCTTACCCGCGACGGGGCTGGAAAATCCCGCCCCTTGAGTTTCAAGTATATTTGGAAATTTTCTAAGTCTTCTACAGTGAAGACGGACACAAAGTACCTGTTCAATGCTCCGCCATTAGCTTGTTCTCCATTATTAAATCCAAATGCTCTGTTTCTGTGCTGTAAATACTATGTAGCTATGATATTCCGAAACCATGAGGTACAGTGTGGAAACTGTCTTTTAGTTTTAAACAGATCACTACAGTATTTCAAACTGCTTAATCAATTAGCATTGACTGAGAAGATTTAATCCATTAAATCCTACATCTGACACTTCTTCCTTAAGTTGAAGGGAGTTACTTTATACCTTAAAATAAATTTAGTTTCTGCAAGGAAGAAAAGAATTTGGATCACAGCCCGCAATTAAGACTGAAGACCATTGGGAATAACCATTCCCTTTGTCAAATGGGCAGTTGCAGCATTAAAGAGTAAAAATAAACTTAATGTTGTTATGGTGCTGGAAAGTGATTTTTTTTTCCCCTTGGGTGTGCTCGTATAAGGAATGCAGAAAGTTAGCATGCAGGTGCAGCAAACAATTAGGAAGGCAAATGGCATGTTGGCCTTTATTACAAGAGGATTGAAGTACAGGAATAAAGAAGCCTTGCTACAGTTGTACAGAGTTTTGGTGAGATTACATCTAGAATATTGTGCGCAGTTTTGGTCTCCACATTTAAGAAAGGATAGACTCACTTTGGATGTGGTGCAGTGAAGGTTCACTAAATTGGTCCCTGGGGAGGAGGGGATTGTCCTATGATGAGAGGCTAAGTAAATTGCGTTTATATTCTCTGGAGTTTAGAAGAAAGAGAGGTGATTTCACTGGAACCTACAAGATTCTGAAGGGGTTTGATAGGTTGGATGCTGAGAGATTGTTTCCACCGGTTGAGAAATCTAAAACACAGGAGCACAGCCTCGGGATAAGGGGCTGATCATTTCTTCACTCAAAAGGTTGTGAATCTTTGGAATTCTATGCCCCATAGGGTTGTGGATGCTCCATCGTTGGATATATTTAAAGTTGGGATAGGCAGAAATTTGGTCTCTCAGGGAATCGAGGAATATGGGGAATGGGCAGGGAAATGGAGTTGAAGCCCAAGATCAGCCATGATCGTATTGAGTGGTGGAGCAGGCTCAATGGGTCATGTGGTCTCCTGCTCCTGTATTTTGTATTTTGCGCTCCTGTAAAGGGAATTCTAGACCTTGAGTATACCTAACTGATGTAGAGAAGATGTATCCACTTGTAAGGGAGATGCAAACTACAGGCCAGAGATATATGGTAGCCACTAATAATTTGTCCTTGTCGTGCTTGTAGCTACTCCTACCAGGAGACCTGCTGTCATGATATGTCACACACCAACAATTAATTTATGAGAAACATCCAGAGAGTGGCAAGAATGTGGAACTCACTACCTCAGAGAGTGTCTGAGATGAATAAGATAGATGCAGTTAAGGGGAAGCTAGAAAACCAAATGGGATAGAATATAACCATCTCCTGCTGGCAAGTACTTCCGTTAAATTACCTAGGTGACCTTTCCTTCGCCTTCCCACCCGCCCCCGACTTGTCCTCGATTTATAGGTAGACAGCGAGGCCTCGGACGGGAAACTCCGCCACCCATTAAATTCTGCCCATAAGGGAAAAGGGGATAGAAGGATATGCCAATAGGGCAAGATGAAGAGGGGCTGGGAGGTAGCTGGTGTGGAGCATAAACTCTGGCACTGACCAATCGAGCTGAATGGCCTGCTTGTGTTCTGTGCATTCAGTGCAATCCAATTCTTACATTAAATGTGGATAAAAAATGCAACGGACCTGTCCACCCAGCAAGACAGCGGCAATAACCAGTGGTGGGATGACATCCATCAGCATGGCTACAGTCACAACGTTCACTGCAGTTCATTCCATACGAGCCATCCTAGCAACCAAAAACAGATACACCCTCATGATAACGTTGAAGTTGGAAAAAATGAGCAAAGAAGATATACATGTCACAACCAGCCGTGCTAACAATATTACAGCTGGGACGTTCAAGGCTGATGTCAGGAAGCGCTAATTCACACGAAGGGTAGTGGAAATCTCTCTCCACAAAATAGTGGTTAAGGTTGGGGAGGGTCAATTGAAATTTTCAAATCTGAGATGGGTTAATTTTTGCTGGGTAAGGGTATTGAGCGTTATGGAACCAAGATGAGAAGGTGGAGTTAAGATTCAGATCAGTCATGTTCTCATTGAGTGGCAGAACAAGCTCGAGGAGCTGAATGGCTTCCTGCTAAATTACCAATAATCTTGAGCACTTTAAGTTAGATAAATCAGAAAACTAGTGTAATATTTCATCATCGGGGCTTCGATGTATGTTTTTCATCTTCTGCCCTTCATGATGGGCCAACCAAACTGGGCTCCTGTTGAAATCATGAGTGGATGTTTGCAGACTCATAGCTTGTGCCAAAGCCATTTGAGACCATTGTTACAGAGCAAGCAGAGGTTGAACCTAAACTCCCTGTTGGCTCAATGCCCGATGCCACCGGATTAAATCGGCAGCTTCAAATTCTGCAAGATTGCCACAAGCGTCAACATCAGCTGTGACCAAACCTCATCTTGCAGTAGGCCTCATGTCCAACTAGTCTGTACAACTAGATAACACATCCTGAATTACATGGATCGAGGCACCAACTAATCCCTGGGTCAATGTGTCAAAGCTTGACAATGTCCACTCCAATTTTTACACTGGGTTAGCAGAAAAGAGGAGTGGCCCTTGAGAACTGTATGAGCCAATCAGAAGGCTTACTTTCTTTGCTGTGGCTCTCATGACTCAAAAGAGATGCAAAGTGAAAGTAAGAAGTTGTGATTTTGGGGGCCGCGTGTGTCAGAAGCATGAGATGTCTTGATTGTGATGTCAATCCATTGCAGCTGATTTGACGCGTGCTTCACAAAATTGGTCTGTCCAGGTCCACTGAACACCTGTTGGCCATTTAGGAGTGAGAAGAAGGAGGAATTTCTTCACTGAGAGGGCGATGAACCTTTGGAATTCTCTACCCCTGAAGACTATGGAAGTTCAGTCATTGAGTATATTCAAGACAGGGATCGATAGATTTCTAGATACCAATGACATCAAGGGACATGGGGATAGTGTGGGAAAATACATTAAGGTCGAAGATCAGTCATGGTCTAGTTGAATGGTGGAACAGGCTCAAGGGGCCGAATGGCCATCTCCTGCTCCAATTTCCTATGTTCTTGTGCTAATCACTCTCAGGTGAACATATATTCAGCTAGTATGAAAGGCTCTCCCAAAGCCAGGCATCGAATTTGCAAGTGACGTGCTTTTGACTTACTTCTGCTGTGGCTAAGTCAGTGGAAGTTATGTGGAGGTTTTGTGGTGAGCTGTTGCATACATTCAGGGAAGCCAGATAACCTGGTGACCCCAGTCTGCAAGTCTTTTTCATGCAGCAAGTGGTTAAGGTCTGGAGTGCACTGCCTGAGAGTGTGGTGGAGGCAGGTTCAATTGGGTTATTCAGAAGGGAATTAGACTGTTATCCGAAGAGGAAGAATGTGCAGGATTACGGGGAAAAGACCATGAAATAGCATCAGGTGAATTCCTCATTTGGAGAGTCGGTGCAGACATGATGGGCTGAATGGCTTTCTTCAGTGCTGTAATGATTCTGTGATTCTGTGCAAGTCTACAGTGCTGTTCTTTAACATGACCAACAAATGGAGCAGAGGCTGCAGAGAGGAGAAGCTTTGTGAAGATGGAGGAGGAGGAAGGAGAGGGCTCTATACTGAAGACCCACCACTGGGTTTTTTGGAGCACTTCTTCTAGCTCAACAACTTGTGTTCAACAATGTAGTCATAGAACTGTGCCATCTCCTTCAACTCAACATTGAGCCTCAAACCAGGGAGAGGACAGCGCTGTCACTGGCCAGCCATAAAGTGGCATTGAAGTTTGATGCATCGATCTTTCCAGTGGGAGGAAGTGACATTCATCATTTCCCAGAATGCCATGCATTGATGCTTCTGAAAGGCCACAGAGGCCCTGTGTCTGAGGAGAGGCAATTAGATCCTTTTCTCTGTAAGCGGGAAGAGGCAGGATGAGAAGCGTGTGGATTTGCCAGGGTAGCGGCATTCCCAATGGCTCATGGGGACATTTGTCGACCCCCATATCAACAGGGAGAAGTGCAGGAACCATAAGGGCTACCATTCTAGTAATGTGGTTGGTATGTGGGCATACACAAACCAGTATGTTGGTGAATGCCCATTATCCTGGCAAACGCCATCATGTCTTCATCAGTCTGCCATTCTTGCTGTCTTCATGCCTCTGAGATAAACCAGAGGATGGCTTCTCGGAGACAAAGGCTCCTCCCCTGTGCAGGAGGAAGATGACTCCCCTCCATGCAAGGACAATGAGTGTGTAACAGTGGCCAAGGAGCCACCAGGAATATTGTGGAGCAGGCCATCAGTATGTTGAAGCAATGCTTCCGATGCCTAGGCTGCTTGGGTTGTGCCCTCCAGTACATGCTGGAATGAGAATCCGAGTTCATGGTGATCTGCTGCACCCTCTGTACCATCACCAGCACGAGGGCATACCTATTGCCACTGGGCATCCAGAGGCCACCTCAGGAGGCCTTTTCCCAGCTGCTCCCGGGCTCACCCACTGCGCCTGCCCGACGACTGGAAAATCTTGCCCCATATGATCGTAGTAGCCATATTCTTAAATGCAGATGTCCTTTGATACAGCGGGTTAATGCAACAATTTTCAGCACATTATAGGATTGGTTACCTGACATGGATGTGCACACTTATCACCCCGCCATCCTGCCAAACAGGTACAGGTCCCATCCAGTGCGTTACATGCTCCTCCATTGGAACAGCGACAGGTTGAGTTGCAGCCAAGACCCCACCTGCCACGAGGGCAGGGAATGGAACAATCGACTCCGTGCCAGCCTGCGAATGTCAAAATAATAATCATTTACACTATAACATGGCAACCACTAGCTGACATACCAATGAAAGTTACCTCAGTGCAACAAATAGATTTTCCTTGTCTTGTGCAGTTATGAGAGTTGTTTTAATATCCAGATAAAATGAAGCTTCGTTTGTTCCCTGGAAATGAATCATCTCCTTTCCTCTCCTCAACATTCCAGCATCAACAAACGTCCTAAAGCGCTTTGCAGGCGTTTTATCAAGTTTGGCACTGAACCTCATAAGGATATATTACAACCAGAAGCTTGGTCACAGAAGTAGGCTTTAAGGAGCATCTTAAAGAAGGGAAGAGAAGACGAGAGATGGAGAGGTTTAGGGAGGGAATTCCAGAGCTTAGGGCCTGGGCATCTGAAAGAAGGTACCCACAATACAGATACCTGTTACTGATTTCAATATATTGCATGCAGCTTAGGAAAGTTGAGGCTAAAATTACAACACATAAATGGGAGTTAAAATGAAGTAACATGGTTCAATTTACTGATGTTTCCTTCGTGGTCACTGGGTGAAAATCTTGGAACTCCCTATAATGGGGGCACCTTCACCACATGAACACGCCATGAAAAAGGTTCACCGTCGCTTTTTTGAGGGGCAACTAGGGATGGGGAATAAATGCCAACTATGCCAACGACACTCACATCCCAAGAATGATATATCTTTGAAGCAGAACGGAAGTAAAACAGGCACAAACTGGAGTCATGTGCAGCTAAAGGGAATTTGGTGCAGGTTTAGTCCAGTGATTTTTCTTTCTCCTGATGCAAATTTTCTCCAGTTGCTGAACAGAAATCTCACAGACCACAAGTAAATGTCAGGTTTTAACAGAGTAAGTGGAGAGGGACTGTAGGGAGGGTCGGTAACCAAAGGACAAAGACTTGAGGCAACTGGTCAATGAACCAGACTGGAGGATGATGAGAAATGTTTTCTCTTACACAGTGAGTTGTTGTGATCTGGATTTTTTTTTTAAGTTCATTCATGGGATGTGGGCATTGCTGGCTAGGAATTTATTGCCCATCCCTAATTGCCCTTGTTCAGAGGGCATTTAAGAGTCAATCATATTGGGTCTGGAATCACATGTAGGCCAAGTAAGGACAACAGATTTCTTTCCCTAAAGAACATTAGTGAACCAGATGGGTTTGTAACAACAATCAATATGGTCATCATTAGATGACTTTTAATTCCAGATTTTTTACTGAATTCCAGCTCCACCATCTGTCATGGTGGGATTCAAATCCAGGTCCCCAGAGCATTGTCCTAGATCTCTGGATTACTAGTCCAGCGACAATGCCACTACACCATTGCCTCTCGCCATAGCTTCCCCACATACTATGCTGGAATGTGCTGCCTGAAAAGGCGGTGAAAGCAGATGCAGTGGTAACCTTTAAAAGGGAAATTGGATAAATACTCAAAAAGGAAACAGTTGCAGGATTATGGTGAAAGAGCAGGGAGATGAAACTGATTGGATAGATCTTTCAAAAAAAAACCATCTCAAGTGTGATGGGCTGAATGGCCTCCTCCTGTGCTGTATGATTCTATAAATCTGATAGTGTATTTCCAACATAGAACAACTAACATTTCTCTCCCTTACAGTGGTATGTACTACTTTAGCTTTGATTATCTTTGTGGACTTATGGCAGTAAGACAGAGGCAGCTGTGAAAATGTATTCTTCTTCCCCCTCAATTTTCACAGGTTTAATTTTTTGCTTTGATTGGGAGGACTATTATGGGCACAGAATATAGAGCTCTTTCCATGGCCCTGCAATTTTTTACTTTTTAAATATTAATCCAACTCCCTTTTGAAAGGTACTATTGAATCTGCTTCCACTGTCCTTTCAGCGCGTCCCAGATTATAACTCACTGGGTTCAAAAATGTCTTGAATATCAGGTGAGCATAGGATTGAGTTAGTGAAGCCAAACCCCCTCCCCTCCACATTCTGCCCCCCCACCCCCACCCCCACCTTAAACAACATCCAGACACTGGGGTGAAGAGGTGAAATGATAAACGGACTGCTAGAATTGCTGGAACAATATCCCAACATTACTCATCACCCGTAAAAAGAGGGCGTTTAAAGTAAATGAATGAAACGCATTTCTTTAAAATTGTTTAACTACATTTTGAAAACAATTGAGCTCCTTTTCTTGAACCTATTTTCTGACAGCCCCATTTACATGCAAATTTGGAGTTTGTAATGTGAAACCCTCATATCCATGTCAGGGAGCCACAACAGCAGCGTCGCCAGCACCAGTTTTCAATACTTACTATCCGAGAATTGGAAAAGTCTAAATACTACCCTTGTGTGAAACTGGAATTTGCTTTTAAAATGCAATAGCTGTCTTTTGGGAATGGGAATGATAGTGAGGCAGCTTCCTTCACCCACGTTCCGATCCGCAAAGAAAGTTTTTAAGCGTCAGTGCTTTTAGCTACACTGGTGAGCCAATGGATACCGAATGTACAGGTATTAATGTCCTTATAAGGGTCAATGACAGTCTCATTCAATTCCAGCTTTTGCTGACCTATACTGACTCCTGGCCCACCAAAGCCTCAATTTTAAAATTCTCATCCTCGTTTTCAAATCTGTTCATTCCACCACGGGCGGCCATGTCTTCAGCTGCCTGGGCCCGAAGCTTATGCACAAACATCCGAGCATATAAATTAGGAGCAGGGGTAGGCCACTCGGCCCCTCAAGCCTGCTCCGCCATTCAATGAGATCATGGCTGACCTGATTATAACCTCAACCCCACATTCCTGCCTACCCCCAATAACCTTTCAGCCCCTTGTTAATCAAGAATCTATCCACCTCTGCCTTAAAAATATTCAGACTCTGCTTCCACTGCCTTTTGAGGAAGAGAGTTCCAAAGACTCATGAACTCAGAGAAAAAATTTCTCCTCATCTCTGTCTTAAATGAGTGACCCCTTAGTTTTAAACAGTGACCCCTAGTTCTAGATCCTCCCACAAGAGGAAACATCCTCTCCACATCCAGCCTGTCAAGACCCCTCAGGATCTTAAAAGTTTCAATCAAGCTTTGGAATTCCCTCCCTGAACCTCTTCACCACTCTCTCCTCCTTTAACACGCTCCTTAAAACTCACCTCTTTGACCAAGCTTGTGGTTACCTGCTCAAATATCTCATGGGGCTCGGTGTCAAATTTTGATAGATAACACTACTGCGAAGCACCCAGAGACACCGCATTACTTTAAGAGGTTCAATAAAAATGCAAGTTTATGACAAAGCAATATATAAAAGCACTCAAACACAGTGCCTGTAACATTGACTTTTCTTTTAAAATGCTCTAAGAGGTGAAGGATCACAACCTGGTGAAACGTATTTGCAAATTTCTGTCGCACGTATTACAGAACATCCCCCTCCCCACTTACCTGCTTTACAGGTGCATGAGCCATCTATAGGGGAGCAAACTGCTTCATTTTTGCAGTCACAGGAAGAGGAGCAATTGACTCCGTTGGTACCGACAGGACAAGGAATCGAGCAATCAGATCCCTGTGATGCAATAGAAATGGAATGATGGTTAAGAGTCTAAAGAAGGAAGAGGCTTTAAGATTAGGGGAAGTGGTAGTATTCTGCATTTAGCTATTAATTGTCACCATACAGCAAAAAATGAAGTGCTTCAAATTACTCCTCTTTTCAGCAAAGGATATCTCTTAACAAGAATATCGGAAAATATTGAACAGACTGGGGC
Organism: Carcharodon carcharias; assembly: GCF_017639515.1. Classification (NCBI taxonomy): domain Eukaryota; kingdom Metazoa; phylum Chordata; class Chondrichthyes; order Lamniformes; family Lamnidae; genus Carcharodon; species Carcharodon carcharias. The sequence goes on from NC_054470.1 coordinate 115,323,017, forward strand.
TCTTTTCTTTAAAAACGGGAAGACTGAGGAGTGTCCTGACAGAAGGCTTTAAAATTATGAAAGGGTTCAGTAGGGTTAATGCAGAGATGTTTCCGCTTGTGGGGGACACCAGAACCAGGGGCTATCAGTATGAGAGAGTCACTAGGAAATCCAATCGGGAATTCAGGAGAAAGTTCTTTACCCAGAGAGTGGTGAGAATTTGGGACTCACTCCCACAGTGAGTGGTCGAGGTGAACACAGTATAGAGACATTTAAGGAGGAAGCTGGGTAAACATGTGAGGGAGAAAGGAATGGAAGGGCATATTGATAGGGTGAGATGAAGAGGGGGTGGCAGGGGCTCCTGTGGAGAATAAATACCAGAATGGACCAGTTGGGCTGAACGGCCCATTTCTGTGCTTTCAATAGGGTTAACACAGAGAGCAGATGTGAGAAAATTTGCTGCCTGCTTCTCTGGGATAAAGAAAATTGTCAGCATAGAGGATGTTTATTGTGGGGAAAAATACGGGTAGCAGAGACTGAACAATTAAATGCCTGTTAAACATTCTATAACTTAAAGAAAAGAAAAAGCCTTTCACAATTTCTTAGCAGAGTAAACAAGTCCTGTTACCTTATATCCTGGGGCACAGATGCATTTACCAGCTACACTGTCGCAGTCAGCCCCATTTTGGCAGCTGCAGATTTGATGACAAGATACACCATAAAATCCAGGGGTACATGTCTCATTGCAGTACAGTCCAGACCATCCGGGTTTACATGTACACTCGCCAGACATGGGGTGACAGCTGGTGAAAGAGGATGAAAGGCGTCTCAGTCTCTCGCAGCATAGCGATTAGCCTTACGAGCACAACTGTTTTACTTAAAACACTAACTCTAGTTTTTGTTTCCTGTCAGTCACCGCTTGTGTTAATCAGTTTGACAGAGAGGGACTATCATTTTCAGTTTTTTTCTTAAGCAAACCATTACAAAGTCCCAAAGTGATGGCTCAGTGAACTCACTCAGTGTGAAGCTAAGTCATATGTGCCAGGAGGGCTTGAGGTTCAACACTCTCTACTCATCTTAGCTGAGGTACTACCCTGTAACCTTCTCCAGTCCCGTAGTGCCACAGATCTCTACATTCCTCCAATTCTGGCCTCTTGCAAATGTCCCATTTCCTTTGTCCCTCCACTGGCAGCTATGCTAAGGCACTATAAGCTCATGAATTCCCTCTCTGAACCTCTCCGACTCTCTCCTCCCTTATGATGTCCCTTAAAACCTATGTCTTTCACTGAAAGATATAGGTACAGGAGTGGGCCAGGCTGCCACCTGAGCCTGCTCCGCCATTTAATAAGGTCATGGCTAATCTTCTGTGACAATTCCACTTTCATATCCAGTTCCATTTCCCTTGATTAACCTTTAGGCCAGGATTTTTAGGATGGTGGAGTTTTCTTTCCCATCTTCCAAAGAGTCAGTGGTGAACACTGCCCACCAACAATGGCTATCCCGCAACCATTTAAACTCCAATGAGAGTTAATTGGCTGGAGGGGGGATTTCTGTCCCTCAGTCAGGAGGAAGTCATGCCTAAGAGAGGGACCAGCCAATCTGATTGGCCGGTAGCTCTCTGGTCCCAGCAGCACCAGAAGCTGCAGTGGACAGGACTGGCACTGCAAGCTGCCCCCAGAGCCTGGGTCCTGGGAGTCCAGGACCAGATACGTTTTCGGGGGTCCTCAGGAGGGGGAGGTGAGGTGTAGGGGGCTTGGGGAGAAGGGGTGTGGGGGCATTGGTGTAGAGGCGGGGGGAGTGGAGGCGGAGAAGGGAGTGGGGCCACACCTTTTGCAGGGGGATGTTTGAACTTGAAAGCAGGCTCTTGCTGGAAGCGACCCCCCTGCACCTCCCCACCCCCCTGCCCCTAACCCCACCCCCTCCCCCGCTTCCCTCCCAAGGTCCAGGCAGGGTCACTTTTTGGACATTCCCCCCAGCCCTGAACTCTGGTCTGAAAATTGAGGCTGGCTGGGAAACAGTCTTTAAATGGTCAGTAACTGGCTACTTAAGGGCCTCAACTGGGGAAAGGGTGGCAGGGGCCTAGGCCTTGTCCATCCCACCCTAAAGTTGCAGAGAGGTTGGGGCGGTTGAGAGCCTAGCGGGATGGTCATCCGAAGAATTTTACGGCCATCCCCCTCGCCTGCAAACCTGCCATGGGGAATCATAACATTCTGCCCTTAATTTCCACAACATTATGTACTGTCCCAAAAAGTACAACAAGCTTAAAGGGACTCCGCTGCAAATTTTTGCCTGATTACCATCCTGTGAAGAACCTTGGTACATCGGAGACTCGATATAAATGCAAATTGTTGTTGTGGTGGTGGGAATACTATAATTGAGCCTCAGCATATGTTAATTAGGGAGGACTGAGGATAAAATAAGATTGGCTGTGATGTGCCGTTTCTTAGATAACATGCCGACATTCACTCTCCCAGCTTATGCAAGAGTAATAGACACTTTGGCACGGTAATGATGGCACAGCTGAAGGGGTCAGAGAGGAATTCTTCAGGGTACTGTTTTCACTCACTGGCCCCACTTCTTCCAGGAGTCTCCAAGGCTGTGGAGGCGGGAGACTGGAAAGGAAATGTTTCATAAGGATAACGAGCTATCATGATGTGGGGTAGACTTGATGGTCATTTCCTGCCCGTCCATTTTGTATGTAATAACAAACATCACGTCTGGTAAAAATTGCCATACTCTGCGATATTAAAATTCAAACAATTCAGACACTTACAAATGTCTTCATTCGCTATTTTAACAGAATTTTCAACTGGATCATTTTAAGTCCCTGCATTAAGATAATAGACAAGGTGACTTAGATTTGAGTACACTGCTAATGTCAGACAGTAAGAATTGTCACCACATAGTCTTTACATTTCAGTGAAACTTCTGTCTTAAGCGAGCCAGATATGAGTAATTGGGATATTCCTCACACAAGTCAACCCAATAATTATTTCCCCAAAACTAAGAATGAACAAGCTGGTTGCATGACCCAATACTGCCACTGGTGAGCATCGTGTGTGTGTGTGTGTGTGTGTGTGTGTGTGTGTGTGTGTGTGTGTGTGTGTGTGTGTAAGAGAGAGAGAGAGAGATAGAGAAAGGCAGAAAAAAAGGAGAGAGAGGGAGAGAGACAATGCCAGAATTTTTGTAAAGACAGAGAGCCTCTCTGTCTTTACAAAAATGGTGGCAGAGGCTCCGATCTGGAAGTCCTGCTCCCTATAAGGGCACCTACCATTTTCACTGGGGTTTGTGGGGGGGAGGGGGGGATGGAGGGAAAGGGGGCAGGTTCTAAGTTGCACATCCATGATTCATGGATATAACTGCACATGTTACAGTGCAGCCGCCTCAGTCAGATCCGATTTTGGCCGGTGGGGTGTCCCAAAATACAACTTGTGCATTTTAGACCTGGAGGAGAAAGCATAAAGTTAGCGGAGGCATTTGGAGGGGTAGGGTACCGTTTTGGATATTTCCCGTGACACCTTGGGGAAAGATCAGGTGGCCTTTGGGAGAGGTAAGGTGCCCTTTGGGATTGTTAATAGTAGACAAATATGCATAAAAAGTGCATAAACTCATTGAAACTGTTAAGCTCATTGGAATTGTCAAGAAAGTTGCCAAAAGGAACTGTCAACAGAGCTTTCAAAGCGAGTTGTCAAGCTGTCAATGCAGCCCTTTAAGTATTTGAAAAAAGCTGTCTGTAGTGTTAAAAAACATCAGTGCTTGCTGTTTCACTCCACCTGTTGACATAAGCCCGAGGGTAGACATTATAGGATTAGTGCTACATAACTGATTTCACAACCTTTCATTATCACAGTGGGGTTCCTATCAATTCACTGTTTGCTTGACAGCTCCAAGTGATTATAAACTCTTTGATATGAGTCTATGAACTCCATCTTGTTTTTTTATAAGGGATTAAAGGAAGTTAAATGTAGCTAATGGATTTTAATCAATTAGATTATTTTTTAAACAGTGGCTGGAATTTTACGCCAGTGGGATTTTATGGTCCTGCTGAAGTCAATAGAATTTTGAATGGCTTGTCGCACTTTATGGCCCCACCCCTGCCGTGACAGGGCCATAAAATTTCACCCAGTGAATTCATCAATAGATGCTCAAGAGCTTTATTTCATCTCAGCATGAGTCTGACCATGGTAGATATTGGTTAAGTTGGCATGATAAGTGTAAGGGCAAAGTGTGGTAGGTAGGTGCATTGGCATGCATTACTGCTAAGTTGGCATAGAGGCTACAAAGGGCCATGGGGTTGTGAGCAGAGGAGTATAGGTTGCTTGGAGGGAATGAGAGGCCAAGGGGAGTGGGAGGCATGAGGTGGCATGGGTTAACATGGATGGGGCATGGGGAGTGTGTTGGGGGGATATGAGGGGGTGTGAGGGGTGTGAGCTGGAGGGATGTTTTTTGCTCTTTCTTTTTTGCTTCGACGAAGTGCCGATACACCAAGACAGGCTTTCCGCTCAGCCTGCCTCCACACCCGGCACTTGCAGCAAGCACATCACTAATGCCCTGGAGAGGCATTTTGGAAACAATGGCCTTGGCTGGGGAAAATTCCAGGTCAAGTTTAAAAGAGAATAGTCATCTCTGATTCATCCACCAACCCAAAGAATGTGAATCTATTATGAAAATTAGTTAAAAATAACTATCATATTGGTTGTTACACAAAGACTCAATTCCCTGACTTCATATTTTTCACTTGGTGTCTTTTGTTCTTTTAGCACTTCTCCCCAGTTCCCCAACCTTACCCCTCCCCAATACAGGTGTTGGCAAGGCTGAGAAAACAATTTAAAGGCTTTTATAAAGGCTGAAATAATATTTGTCCCATATATGGTCATATCCCTGCAAGAATTGCCTGCAGTATTTTACTCTCATTACTCATGCAATCTTCTCCCCTCACCCTCATTTTGTTTCTGATAATCATTCAGTTCCGGGTCCATTTTGGGCTGGGATCTTCCTATGCACGACCACCCAAACTAAAGGAAATCAGACAACAGTTCACCAGATTGGTTTGTGGAATGAGAGGATTTAAAGGTTGAGTAGAATGGGTTTAGGGTTCCTGGAGATCAGAAGAATGAGAGGTAATTTAATTGTCACAAAACTGTAATATTTGTCATTATATTATTGTAGGCTTAAGGATATAAGTGTGGATGATTCTGTCTGTGTGACTGATTTAATTGAATTAGAGTCAGATAGACTGCAAAGTTGAAATTATCAAAGAGTTAGGTGTAAAGCAGACTTTTGAGATGAATATAGACAAGTGAGGGTGAGGGTTCCACAGATAAGGTGTGAATGAAATTTACATATTAAGATAAGTGGAAAGGTGTTTATGTTTCAAAGAGACAGTAGGATGTTTACAACTTACAAGATGAATAGGGCAAGGTTATTATGTTTATTCTTCCCAAAAGGAAAGAGGTCATATTGACAACATGAAAGATTTGTTTTATGGGAAAAGTACATTTCCAAAGACCTGTAAAACCATGGAATTTACAGGTTAAAGAGACAGAAAACATATAAAAAGAGGGATGGAAGGCTATGGAAGGGGTGTGGCCATGTGAGATCGAAAGGTACACTGTGTGAAGCAGTCCTTGGGAGAACGCCTCTTGCTACTTTAGCAGAAGTCTGCTGTGTCCATTAATAAAAGTTGTGTTACAAGTGTTTGGAATTCCACTGTTGAGTGGGTGCTGTGGTATCCTTGCTGGATTGATTTTATAATTTCAAATCTATTTTGAACTATTGCCTTAAAGGGGGTGTGTGGTTGAGAACCTGCTTAATGAAGAATGTTGGGAACTATTAAGACTAAATAACCATGTAACTGTAATCTTGTGTGTGTTTATTTTTTTTTACTTTTAATAAATGTTTTAATTTAATTTTAAAATCTCTGAAAGTGTTAGTGGAATCAATTCTTCTGAATTCAGTGCATTATCCTTCTCATAACAACTATAAATTGTAAAACCATTGTGATAGCGTGGCCAAGCTTCCCTTGTGGATTTGGTCAGCCTGGCACACAACACCTGCCATGTCATAGCATAATTGAAAAATATAAAATTCTTAAGGGGGCCTTGACAGGGCAGAAACAGAGAAAATGTTGACCCTGGCTGGGGACATTGAGAGCAAAGGGTCACAGTCTCAGGATTAGGAATTTCGACTGAGGTGAGGAGAAATTTCTTCCTTCGAAGGGTTGTAAATCTTTGGAATTCTCCACCTCAGAGAGCCGTGGATGCTCAGTCATTGGGTACATTCAAGACAGAGACTGATAGATTTTTGGTACTAAGGGAATTTAACAATATAGGGATAGTGTGGGAAGGTGGAGTTGGGGTAGATGATCAGCCATTTTGTTGAATGGCAGAGCAGGTTCAAGGGGTTGAATTGCCTATGCCAGTTCCTATTTCATAATGTTCTTTCGCAAGCCGGTCACTAAACATAATGTGCTCCACCAGTGGGACTGTAAAAATGACTCTTAGTTAATGAACTGGAAACTTGAAACCAAGATCAGCATTTATTCAGGAGCTCATCACCAAAACAGTAATTGGAAAAGACAGTGCAGACTGCCCTGAGAGACTATTAATCTCGTTGTGCTACCTGTTAAATGGGTATCTGTCCTCACCTGAAACACCTGTCTTTCTGAAGACCACAGTTGATTTAATCCTTGCAAATAAGTGTATCATTCAGTGGCGGGGGAGAGAGCAAGAATATCAATATAGGCCAACCTCAAGCATGGGCTGTAGCAAATTGATGTCCAGGATGTGTTTCAGTATGCAAAACTAGGCCTGACAGCAGTGAATAAATTTACCATGCCTTAATTTACATTTATGGCACAGTTCTATAAAGATTACTCAATGATACTGATGGGATCTGAGCACATTGAGAAACATTTCAATCTTCACTTGTGAAATTGTTGCCTTATGCACTATTGTTCCCTCGAAGAATACGTTTCACCCAGTAACTGACAGGGGAAAAACAGTGCTTTGAAGTTATTCAAGATTGATCTGACTCCCTCTGAGAGCTTTGAGATTCACAGACGTTCTCCTGATTGATAAATGACATTACACACAGCCACAGCATTCAGCTGCTATACTGGCATTATGAACTGAAATGGAAAATACAATACTTTGTACAGAGGGAAATAGCAATATGGAGGATGAACATACTTATTTGCTGATGCAGTCATGGACACATTCAAAAATGCACATGGGTCCGGGTAAGTGTGCATCTTATGTAGAGACAGAGGAAGGCAGATAGACAGAGAAAGAGCAAGACACAATACAGACAGAAACAGTGAAAGAAGGGGTTAGTGACAAACACTGAGAGACAGACAGAAAAAGACAGAGTGGGCGAGAGACAGGGAAAGAGAGACAGAGAGACAGAGATAAACAGCAGAGTGAGAGGGACTGACAGAGGAACTGTGAAATTGACAGAGAGAAGGAAACAGGAGAGAGAGTGTGAGAGAGAGGAAGAGATGGAAAGAGAGAGAGAGACAAAGAGAGGGAGACAGGCAGAAATAGAAATAGGGAGAGAGAGAGGCAGTGAGAGAGAGACAGAAAGAAAGAGGAAAGAAGGAGGCAGACAGAGAGAAAGATAGATAGAAAGAGAGAGAGAGACAAAGAGAAACGGAGAGACTTGGATATATAGACAGTGAGATAGGCAGAGAGAGATAGAGTGAAGGAGGGAAATGGAGAGAGATAGAGAGAGAGAGAGAGACAGAGAGAGACATCGTAATATAGACAGCGAGATAGGCAGAGAGAGATAGAGTGAGGGAGAGAGATGGAGAGATAGAGAGACAGAGATAGGGAGAGAGATAGAGAGATAGAGAGAAAGATAGAGAAACAGAGAGAGACAGAGAGAGATAGAGAGAGACAGAGACCGACCAAGAGATATAATTGAGTTAAAATTGTACAGCTCCAGTGCCATTGTCATTGGGTCTCGTCACAATTTACAACACTCAGTCATGCTGTCACTAAACCAGAATATTGTAGCATAAATTGTAGAATCAGAATATTACAACACAGAATGATTCACAAGGGAGAAATTTTAGTTGAACTCCTGCTTTGGGATACCAACTAGATTGAGTGTAACGCTGTTCTCTCCATTTTGCAGTCTCCTGAGTTTACTCTCACTGAAGTTACTGAGGATGTAAAACCAGCATTCCACCCAAACCTCCACTTACATAGTAAGTTTGGTTAAAACTATCCCAAGAGTATCTGCTCCTTGGTCAACCTGATTTGCCTCCGATCAAACAAGATATAAACAAGACAAAAAGGAGGAACAAGAGATACACCACTGAGCCTGCCTATCTCACTTTCCAACATTGAAAAATTAGTTGCTTGCACAGAGGCAAGTGACTAAGTGAATGTTTTCATGAAGTGCAGCTTTATTGTAACATTTCAAGTTGTACCATAGGGTGCAAGGGGTGGGAGGGAAAAGATTAAATGTTGGCATGGACCAGTTGGGCTGAATGGCCTGCTTCTGTGTTGTAAGATTACATGTAATTCTCTCTTCTATACTTACACAGAGCAGAATGTCATACAGAATTGTGAATGTTTTGCTGTTTATAAAGCCATGGTCAAAGAGATAAGAACAAAACAAACAAACAAACGAATTTACAGCGTACAGAAAAATACTGGATATCTACCTCAGTTTGGGGCAAACTCAATATTAGGTTATGCCAAACATGTTAGATAAAATGTGTGCAGAAAAGGTGGGCCGGGGAAGCAGTTTTTGTATTCATCCTTTTACTTATTTCAATGATTAATTGAGTACGATCAACCTAGGAGCAATATGACGGTGGCCAAGAACATACTCTAAACATCCCTAAGCGGCATTTTCACACTTTTAACAGTAGGCCAGTTTATTGCCCGCTGACTGCTTACCTCAGTGTGGTTTCAGGGTGGCAGGGGCAGTGTTTGTCGCAGTTTATTCCGTAGACTCTGTCAGGACACATCCGAATCTGGCAGGAATCCCCCGTGAAGCCAGACTTGCAGAGGCATGCGCCGTTGACGTGGTAACAGTCTCCTCCATTGAGGCAGCTACAACTCCCAGCACAGTTTTCTCCATATGATCCAAAAGAGCATTGGTCCTGACACCTTGTGGAAAGTAACACACCATTGGAAGAAATAAGTTAAAAGCAATGATGGATTTTTACATCAAGATAGAATTACAGCCGAATTTACAGCACAGAAAAAGGCCATTCGGTCCAACTGGTCTGTGCTGGTGTTTATGTTCCATATGAGCCTCCTTCCACCCCTCTCCATCTCACCCTATCAGCATGTCTTTCATGGTTATCTAATTTCTCCTTAAATACATCTGTGCCATTCACCACTTTCTAATTAAAGAGTTTTCTCCTATATTCCTTATTGAAATGGTCTATTTCACATGGTGTTGTAAATACCATGGGGGAGAATCTTCTCCCCGCGGGGGTGACTGAGCAAGAGCGGGCGTGGGTGCTGCCATTTTACATTGACGGGCCAATTAAGGCCTGCCCAGCATGAGACGCACCCGGAAGCGCTGAGCGCTCCTTGTGCGGACAAGGGGAGGAGGGAGAGTTGGGGCCTGCGCTATTTCGTGCAGCACGGAGCTGCCACAGTGTCACGTGAGCTGGGGACATGTCAATGAATTTTAATAAAAAGTTTTATTCAATTTATAAAGCCTTCATGAAACCACATCCCACCCATGGATGAGGCTTCATGATAAATGTGAAGGCTGCCTGGGCTCTTTGCCTGCCCCTCCGCCAACCATAAGGTTGGACGGGCAGCTCATTTAATTCTTTTAAATGGCCTTAAGAGGTCTTTAACAGTTCAGCGGACATGGAGCCAACTCCGGTGTGTGCCCGCCTAACTGAAGATCGGAACGACGCATGGTGACTTCGGGACACACGCCTGATGTCACTGCGCATCGACGAGCGGCGCCTACACCGGACACCGACCAGAAGATTCAGGCCCATGTGAAGTTACTCCCAAACCCTCAGAGAAAAGTGTCCCGAAGACACAGTTGAAATTTTGAGAAGCCGTGACTCTACGTTTAGTGTGTCGGGCCAATGTACACTTTTATTTCTTAATTAAAAGATCTATTTTAATAAAAAACGAAATTGGTACAGCAATTTCCCCTATTTGGGTATAGGCAATTTATTTACAGACAGCAGGGTAAAATTGTTTTGCCACTCAGAATCTAGCCCAGACATGACTGCAACACAATGCTGCACTTGTCTGTTGGCGACTTATTTTGTTCAAGGCACAAAATTTGGACAAAGCCTACTCTATTTCTGTTGTGAATTGGGAAAAGCTCTGTAAGCTATGTGACATCAAGTAATGGTCATCAATGCCATTGAATTGACCCTATTCTGCTGGGATACTGTTTTAGACAACTCGGCAAAGGATTGATGGATTGTTAATGCTCGCACTGCCTCTGAAAGCACTAAAGTGTTAATGTTTCGATGCGGTCTTTCATTAAGTTTCTAAAACAGAAACATTGCTCACAAGATAGATTATACGGCAAAATGATTGTTGCCACTAATCCTTGTTCCTTTGCTTCCATGATGTATATCCATATGTAAAAGTTTTTGCATTTGTATCTTCACCATGATGTTCAAAAGGCATGTCCAGGGCAAAACATTGTATTATTCTGGTAAATAGGATCTTATAATATGAATCTCTGAGATTAGCTATCTTATAGGGTCATTAACCTAAATCAAATATACAATAATAATAAAAATCGTGGAGATTAACAAGTAAAAGTCTTCATCTGAAGCATAGAAAAGTAACAAAATGTGCCTGCTCTGTGAATGGATTGGGCAATACTTGGTGAGTTGGTCATTTTACAGTGTGTACTTAATAACCAGCAAGAGGAAAGCTTTCAAGGCTGGAGGTTTCATTGTTCTACATAAGACGAAGGGATGATCAATAAATCTAGGTAAATGGTGTCTGTTTAACCATAAGGACCCATTTAATTCTGAACAGCACAAAGCTCTACATAATTCATTGGAACCGTATGCTGCTGAAAGGTTCAGTACCGCACTCCCAGAATCAAAATCAGAATATGTGAAAAAGACTTGCATTTATGTGGAACCTGCCACAACCTCAGGATGCTAACAGCCAATGAAACACTTCTTGAAATGTAGTCACTGTCATAATGTATAGCAGCCAATTTTCACACAGCAAGCTCCCATAAACAGCAATGTGATAACGACAAGGTGACCTGTTTTTAGTGATTTTGATGGGGAATAAATATCATTCGGAACACTGGGGAGAACTCCCCTGCTCTTCTTCGGAATGGTACCACGGAATCTTTTATGCCTGCATGAGAGTGTAGATGAGGCTTTTGTTCAATACTTCATCCAAAGGACAGAAACTCTGACAGTGCAGCACTCCCTCAGCATTGCCACTGCAGCATCAAGCCTGGATTGTGTGCTCAAGTCTCTGGAGTGGGGCTTGGAACCCATAGCCTTCTGACTCAGTGCTGAGAGTGCTATATCCACTGAGCCACAGCTAATAGAAAGGTCCAAACTTGAAGCTCACAAACCCAGCTTCCCTATTAGCAGAATAATTAGCAGCATTGAAGCAACATAACCACAACGCACATGGACGGCTGCAGAACAGAGCTTCAGCAATCCACCATTCAAACCCACAACGTTTGAAACATTTAATCATGAATCACCACATTAAAAGGGGAAAACAGACAGGTTTTTTTTTGCATTTAAATAACCAAAACTCCTTTTTTTTGGGTCCAAAATGTAATTTTAGATGAGTCATCTGTAACTAATTGAAACCAAATGTTCATCCAACATCTGCTGTCTGAAAAGAAACAAAATATTCAACTAACGCTGAATAGAGTAAGAGCACAAAAAACAAAATACACTGAGAATTGCCTGCCTCACCACGAGGACTGCAGCTGCTCACGAAAACATCCCAATGCCAATGCCTCAGGCTGGCGATCGACAATAAACCTGGACTTGCCAAAAGCACCCACAGCGCGAGAATAAATTAGTAAAATGCTTTTGTGTTAAATTAAATGTCAACAGCTTTACTCCTTGCGCAACTTAAAAGGGAGCTCAGGTTTTCTCCTGCTCCTGGAAGTGCAGCAAGAACGATGGGCAGGATTTTTCGACCCGCCCGTCCCTGGGGCTGTCCGGTCCCGCCGGAAATCAATGGACTTTTGGCTGGGCTGCCGAATCTCCCGCGACAGGTCCCACCACAACAGCCCATGGTTGTGCACGTAAATTTAAAATCCCCATCCTTGTTTTCAAATCCCTCCATTGCCCTGGCTCCTCCCTATTGCTGTAATCTTCTCCAGCCCCATACCGTCCAAGCTAATATCTGCACTGCTCCAATTTTGGCCTCCTGTGTATCCCTGGATTTCCATCATCGCTCCACCATCGGAGGCCATGCTTTCAAATGCCAAGCTCTAAGCCCTCGAATTCCCTCCCTAAAATACTCCACTTCTCTCTCTCTCTGTCTCTCCCCTTTAAGCTGCTCTTTAAAACCTACCAAGCTTTTGTTCCCCTCTCCTAATATCTCCTTACGTGTGCAGTATCAAATTCTGTTTGAAGCATTTTGGTATGTCTTGCTACTTTAAAGGGCCCAATTTTAACTCTCTGAATGGTTTTAAAATAAGTTAAAATCTGGCTTAAAAGTGCTGTACAATTGAAAGTTGCTGTTATCCTGTTTATACTTTAGAAGGTACTTATCAGAAGCAGATATTCTGCATAAAACGCTCCCCTGACTGATGTTATAAAGTTATGAAGAGTTTTGAAAGAACAAATAAGGAGAAGCTGTTTTCAGTGGCTGGAAGTTTGGTGTCCAGAGGACATGGATTTAAGATAATTGGTAAAAGTATCAGAGGGCGGATGAGGAAAGTTTGTTAGAGGTGCTATATAAATAAAAGTTGTTGATCTAGCATGATTTAACTTGGACAGTTTTGAGGAATTACTGACTCACTTCATTCATCAATGCAGGAGTTTCTTATAGCTGGTGGTAAGTTACACAGAAATGACAGCGTGGAGCATTCCCACTAATAGCTACATGCAGGCTAGAACCTTTTAGATGCAAAAAGCAGAATTCTTTACACTAGAGGCATGTTCTAAGGCTGGGCCACCTAGCTGCATCTACCACCCCATTAAGTTTGCATCAGTCAATCGAAACTAAAAGGATTAAAGCATGCACTCACTCTCCACGGGTAAATTAGGCAACATTTGTAGGTTTAAAATTGCTAAGTGCATGTTCAACAGCTTAACAAGTGACCCAGCAGCATTATTTCAGACATTTTAGTGCTAGCATTAAAGGTATACATTCAGCCGCAAAAGAGATCAGGCAGAGGACAGAGCTTCTTTCCAGCGAGCATGCTATAAAGCAATTTTTTGGTTCTTGCTTAATGCATTCTCCGGGTAATTGGATTGCCTTGTTTTTAGCTGTGGACAAGATTTCCCCACAGTGAGCCATTTCGCTGCGTCCACTGTTAGTTAGACCTTACCCTTCACCCTTCAGTTTCAACACGTTTTTGAGCTGTACCTCGCTGGGAATGAGAACTGATAACAGCTCAGACTAGACAATAGAACATCTGAGACCTCCATGAATGATGGAGCCAAAAGTCTATCTCCTTAACGAATGAGACTTAAGGATTGAGAAAGAAGCAACAAGAAAAAAGAAAGGACTTGCATTTCTATAGCGCCTTTCACAACCTCAAGATGTTCCAAAGCATTTAGAGTCAATTAAATCATTTTGAAGTGTAGTTGCTGTTGTAATGTGCAATTTGAAAACTGCAAGACCCCACTTTGATAATGATCAATTTTTTTTTGTGATGTTGATTGAGGGATAATTATTGGCCAAAACACCAAGGAGAACTTTCATGCTCTTTATCGAAATAATGCTATGGGATCTTTTACATCCATCTGGGAGGGCAGACAGGGCCTTGGTTTAACACCGCAACTGAAAGATGGCACCTCCAACAGTGCAGCACTCCCTCAGTACCGTACTGGGGATGTCAGCCTGGATTTTTGAGCTCAAGTCCTGGAGTGGAACTTAAACCCACAACCGTCTGACTCAGAGGCAAAAGTGCTCCCTGCTGAACCACAGCTGACACTGTAGAGGAATGACAGGGAAGGAAATATGGTGAATTAGCATCAGATCAGATACAGATACAAAAGTGAAGAGAGGGAAAGAAAGACTGGACAAAGAAAGAGAGAAAAAAGAAAGGAAAAGAAGGAAACCATTGAAAAACATAATATTTTTAAAACTTCTGAGAACAATTTATTAGCTGCATGAATTAGACTCAACAGTTTGAATTGTTCCCTTTCAGGGTAGGAGAGTTTAAGCAGCAAAGGGGTCCTTACACTGTTAAGTACCAGCTGTAACTTTCTGTGACAGGTTTAATGGGTAATTAATGTGCTAATGTTGCAATTTCATGAAACTTGCAGGAAGGTTGGGGGCAAGATGCTGTTTTTTTGACTTAATGGCAGAGTGGCGTAAATTGTCCAGTAACTTGTAGTGATTCACATTTCCCTGGGAATCTCCTCATGCCAGAAATTGCAGAATAATTTACACATTAATAATGCCAAACACTATTAAGCTCACCATTATTTTGGCAGCAAAGCCTGGCCCAGTGTCTTTTCATGGGCTGTATCACTATTACAAGTATGAAACTGGATATTTTTATTTCCTAAAATGTAATACTATAGTTATAGTTACATGCCTGAGGGCAATATAAATCACATTCTATCAAATTAGACCAAAACAGAAGTAATATAGAGGGAACATGAACTTCAGACCAGTTCAACTGACTTAATAGCTGAACCTACCTTGAAGTTGGCCAGCTGTTCTATATGTTATTGTCCATATGTTACCTCTTCAGAAACATACAACAACAACAACTTGCATTTATGTAGCACTTTTACCTCCCAAAGTGCTTCACAGCGGCAATATGAGATGTAATTTGACTTTGAGCCAGATAAGGAGATATTAGGTGACCAGGTGACTAAAAGTTTGGTCAAAAGAGTTAGGTTTTTAGGAGTGTCTTATGGGAAGAGAGAGAGGGAGAGGTTCAGGGAGGGAATTCCAGAACTTAAGGCCCAGGTAGCTGAAAGTGCAAACACCAATGATGGAGCGATGGAAATCGTGAATGTGTGCAAGGCCAGAATTGAAAGAGCATAGAAATCCCAGAGGGTTGTAGAGGTGGATGAGGTTAAAGTGGTAGTTAGGGAAGAGGCCAAATACACAGTGTAAAGATACATGAAAGTGACTGCCACATTACGATCAAGAGTTGATAGGTTCCATTACCTCTCTCCTGTGTAGCCAGCTCCACACTGACACTGACCAGTGGCTGAGTCACATTGTCCACCATTGTGACATTGGCATTCCTGCGAGCAGTTTATTCCATGTCTTCCTTCAGGACAAGGCTGACCACATACTGTTCCCTTTAAAAGTTAAGTATTTCAGTCAATCGTTTATCTTTTTTTAACCATTACACTTACATACTTTTTCAAACCAGTCTCAATCCTAGAAGCACTTTTTGATTTGAGCTGAAAGCGAGAGTGAGAACATTGTGTGAGAGGTGTGCCAATAATTTTATTTTAAGCAGGAACAAAGTGATCTTTGAGTCCACACTTAACTTTTTCTCCTTTCCTGTCACTACTGTAATTAGGAATCTTGTATCACAGAGCTAAGGTTAAGTGCATGGCATGTCATTGTAATACATGTAACACAGATTCAAGGGTAAATTTCCTGAGGTAGCACTGCTGAACGGCAAAACTAGAAATGCAAGTCGGTAAAATTACCCCATGTAAAATGATATTGGTTAAACACAACACAACCAGGAAATATGTACTGCTGAAAAAAGAGATATGTCAAAGTTTTCATCTTGCACTCATCAGGACACTTTGCAAGAATACCAATATCAGGGGAAAACAATAATTTGTCCTGTATGTGAAGAGTGCTGAATGGTACCAGTCAGAGCCCACTTACCAACCAATCAGCACTTTCTTCACTTACAGTATAAATTGTTGTTTTTCCCTTATATTGGTATTCCTGTGAAGGGTCCTGATGAGTGCAAGACAAAAAGCCTCGACATGTCTCTTTTTTCAGCAATACTCAAGTTCTGTACCACCAAACGATGGTACCAAATATATGAAGAGTCTCTTTGGCTAACACAGTCATCAGAACCTGTATGATTTAGAATTCTTAAACCTGGTTACATCAAATCATTATATTGGTGGAACTACATTTGACAGGTGATATTTCTCCTCCATAATATTCAACACACAATGCCTATAGTCAAACTCTATCTACTTTCCAAGCCAATATATTCATAATTTTATTGAATCTACTAGAAGCACATTTTTATAACATAACCAATTTTGATAAACTACCAACTCGATTTTGTCAAGACAGAGAGAGAACTGAAAAGCAGAGAAGTGATTTTAAACTTTAATCCAGCTTTGGTTTGACCATACTTGGAGCACTGTGTACAGCTCTGGTCTCCATATTATAAAAAGGATATCGAGACTTTGTGAAGGTGCAAAAGCGATTCACAAGCACAGTAGCTGTATTGAGAGGATATACTTATCAGGAACAGCTGAACAGGCTGGGTCTCTTTACTCTAGAATAGAGAGGACTGAGGGGTGACTGGATAGAAGTCTTTAAAATTATGAAGGGGACTGACAAGGCAAATGTTGACAAGATGTTTCCACTCTGTCCGGGGATGGGGATAGCTGGTCGGGGTTGGGTGAGGGGTGGTGGGTGGGGGAGACCAAATCTATGGAGCATAAACATAAGGTAGTCACTGATAAGTCCAATAAGGAATTTAAGAGAGTGTTCGATTGTGGAACTCACTACCACAGGGAGTGGTTGAGGTGAATCGCATAGTTGCATTTAAGCAGAAGCTGGATAAACATATGCGGGAGAAAGAAATAGAAGGATACCGAGTGGTAGGACACAGACGTGGAGCATAAACAATGGTATAGGCTTCTATGTTGTAGACTCTAAGTAAGAAGCAACCTACTATTTGCCTATCGTAAATATTACCGATACGATCTGGGAAAGTGTGCACACTGCACATCTTCAAGCTGAAATACGGGCCATCAGAGTCACTATGCCAGGCATAAATATCAAATCAAATCTTGAGTGGGGCCTTGGAAGTAAAAACTTTAATGAGGCACTAATAGATACAAGTAACAATCCAATGGAAATGATTAATCATGCCATATTTCTTTCAATTTGTTTCAAACCTTCTTTTAGACATGAGGGCCTTGATTAGAGTGAAAACTTGTTGGGATGCTTCAAAATGCATTCTGAGTGATTTGACTGTTTCATTACCAAGGTGTGGCCACACAACTGATTACATGGAGAAGCAGCAGTATAAAATGTTTACATGGGAAGTTCCAGTTTTAAAGGCTGACAATTGGAAGCATTACCAAAATCGCATGACAACATAAAGTAATGCTTGTGCACATGAAGTGTGCACAAAGACATAAGATTGATAACAATATACATAATCGATAGAGATTACCATCCATCCAGGAGGGCATGAGCATTCTCCTGTCACATGATGACATACTCCACCATTTTGGCAAGGGCATCGCTCCTCACACTGGGATCCATGTTTCCCGGGTGGACACAGATCTTCACAACTAGAAAATCAAATGTAATACAGAAAAATTAACAAGACACATATTAGAACAAAGGAAGAACACGCATAGCACCCTTCATGAATTCTGGACATCCCAAAGTGCTTTTCAGCCAATGAAGCATCGCTTGAAGTGTTGCCATTGTTGTACTATAGGAAACTTAGCAACCAAAATGCATACAGCGAGCTCCCAGAAACAGCATTGTGATAATGACCAGATAATCTGTTCTTTCATAATGTTGATTGATGGGTAAATATCGGCCAGGACACCAGGAAGAACCTCTCTGTTCTCCTTCGAAATAGTGTCATAGGATGTTTTGCATCCACATAAGGCAGCAGATTTGGTTTAAGGCTTATCCAAAAGACAGCATCTCTGACAATGCAGCACTCCCTCAGTACTCCACTGAAATGTTGGCCTAAATTTTTGTGATTATGTCTCTCAAGAAGATCTTGAACCCACAGCATTCAAACTCAGAGGCGAGAATGCTACCCACTGAGCCATGGCTGACACCATCATAGAGATAGAGGGATAGAAAATCAAAATTCATAGAATTATATCAAAGATATTTTATATCTTTTCATCAACAAGGCCATGAGACTTTTTTAAGGTCTCGACACAGAAGGAGCCCACTCAGCCCAAGATACCTGTGTTTGCTCTTTGAAAGCATTATAGGTAGGTAGGTAGGTAGGTAGGAAGACAGGCAGGCAGGATGGAAGGAAGGAGGGAGGGAAGGGTGAACGAGGGAAATATGTAGGTGAAATCCATGGGTGGGTAGGTAGGTAGATAAATGGATAAGCAGACAGACATATTGATAGACAAATACATAGATTAGTAGATAAGAGAAAGAGAGAGAGAGAGAGAGAGATAACCAATCATTATCACTGATTAGCATAGACATTCTGATGGTTTTATTCATGAAAGCCCAGAGGAATTTATTTGATTTCAAAATATTGATTCTAAACAAAAGGAGACCGCTCTGAAACGCATTTTTTTCAATTACTAAATAAGCATCATGTTATATAGGTTACAGCCAAAGGCATTTTTTGTTAAATCAAGGCAGTTTATTCCACGTTCTTTATTATAATTCTGTGAACTGTAGAATTAAACATTGGAAAACAAATGATTTGATTCTCATGCCATCCATTATTCACTCTATGAGATTATAAATCCAGGATTATAATTGATATTTTGATCCCCACTTGATGACACTGTTCTGTATCTAGTTCCAGAGGCAGACCCAAATGAGTCACATTGATTTTCAATCAGTAGCATTCCAAGTACTACTTATTCTGAATTGTAGTTGTGGGAATCACAGAATTACAGAATCACAGGATTGTTACAGTGCAGAAGGAGACCATTCGGCCCATCATGCCTGCACTGGTTCTCTGAAAGAGCATTTCAATTAGTGCCATTCTCCTGCCTTCTCCCGGTAACCATGCACATTGTTCCTTTTCAAATAATAGTCTAATTCTCTTTTGAATGCCTCAATTGAACCAGCGTCCACCACACATTTCATTTTTGCTTATTTTGTCAATCTGTTCCCTCTTGTTCTCAACTCCTTCATGAGTGGAAACAGTTTTGCCCTGTCTACTTTGTCCACATCCCCATGATTTTGAATACTGCCATCAAAATTCCTCTCAGCCTTTTGATTTCCAAGGATAACAGTCCTAACATTTTTAAAATGTATTTTTTCACAGGACGTGCACATCATTGGTAAGGCCAGCATTTATTGCCCATCCCTAATTGCCCTTGAGAAAGCGGTGGTGAGCTGCCTTTTTGAACCACTGCAGTCCATGTGGTGTAGGTACACCACAGTGCTGTTAGGGATGGAGTTCTAGGGTTTTGACCCAGAGACAGTGAAGGAATAGTGATATATTTCCAAGTCAGGATGGTGTGCGGCTTGGAGGTGGTCATGTGTTTGTTGCCCTTTTGCTATGAGGTGGTGGAGGTCACAGGTTTGTAAGGTACTATTGAAATTCCTCATCCCTGGAACCATTCTCATGAATCTTTCCTGCAATCTCTTTAATTCCTTCACATCCTTCTTAAAGTGCGGCATCCAGAACTGGATGCACTACTCCAGCTGAGGCCAAATCAGTGTCTTATACAAGTTCAGCATAACTTTCTTGCTCTTGCACTATATATCCCTATTAATAAAGCCTAGGATACCATATGCTTTATTAACCATGCTCTCAACCGGTCCTGCCACCTTTAATGATCTGCGTACATATACACCCAGGTCCCCCTGTTCCTGCACCCCCTTTCAAATTGTACACTTTACTTTATATTTTCTCTCCATGTTCTTTCAATCAAAATGAATCATTTCTCCACATTGAATGTTAACTGCCACCTGTCAGCCCATTTCACCCACTTGGCAATATCCTTTTGAAGTTTTACACTATCCTCCTCACAGTTTACAATGATTCCAAGTTTCATATCATCCACAAATTTGGAAATTGTGCCCTGTACACTAAGATCCAGATCATTAATATATATCAGGAAAAGCATGGGTCCCAACACTGACCCCTGGGGAACTCCACTACAAACCTTCGTCCAGCCTGAAAAACATCCTTTAACCATTAATCTGTTTCCTATCGCTCAGCCGTTTTCGTATTCATGTTGCTACTGTCCCTTCCATTTTCAGACACAAGTGTGTTGTGTGGCACTGTATCAAATGCCTTTTGGAAGTCCATGTACACCACATCAACAGCATTGCCCTCATCAACCCTCCCTCTTCAAAAAACTCCGGCAAGTTAGTTAAGCATGATTTGCCGTTAAGAAATCCATGCTGGTTTTTCCTTAAATAATCTGCATTTGTCCATGTGACTATGGCCAGGATTTTTCGGACCCCCTGTGGGAGATTTGGCAGGCCAGCCAAAATGTCCATTGACTGTTGGCAGGGCGGAATGCTCCCGAGGGTGGGCGGGGCCAGAAAATCCAGCCCTATGTTATGATCGCAGTTATGAGGATACTGGACAAACCAGATACTTGTTAGGATCTGGCTCGATAGACCATAATCATTTGAAGTAGATAATTTGTGGAAGAACTAAGGATAAGGAAATAAGTGGCAGGACTCCAAGATTAAATTGAAACATCAACAGAATCTTTACTACACAAACTTGAACAAAAAAAACACAAGAAATAATGACTAAATAGGTATACAAAGCAAATAGGATAATGATTCTAAACAATATGAGCTTCTGCCTTAAACTCAATCCAACAGACTTAACTCAGTTTAATCTTTTAACTGCGATTTCACTCTGAAAGGCTGTTAAACACGCTCATAATCTGAAGGCAGTTCCTTTTCTCTGGGCAGGCTACACAGGTCACAGCTCAAGTCTATAGTGTATTCCAACAAAAATGACCTCCTGATCCAAGTATAGGAATCGCTGACAGTCACAAGCCATGACACACCAGTCACATAGAGGGCTGAATCTTCGGCTTTGTGAAGACAGAACCAAAGTATGTATTTAGTTGATCAACCATTTCTTTGTTGCCCATTATAAACTCCCCTGTTTCTGACTGTAAGGGACCTACATTTGTCTTTACCAATCTTTTTCTCTTCACATACAAGTTCAAGCACGGTTTGTAAACACACACAGGCACACTAAACCAAACTGAAAGTAAACAATCCCCTATTCACCTTCAACTAGAACCAAAACTCTACATTTTTGACCTTTAATATAATCCACAGTAGAGACAGTTACAAGGACTATTAATTTTGTCCTGAGTCATTTCTTTCTGTATACTTTGACTTGCTATATTATCTGTGATACCTTGTAGTTGCATTTTTCAGAGTAACCTTTGTTAGACATATTCTTTGGCACATGTGACATTTGCTAGACATTTGACATCTAAAATAGAATGGAGGGCCACTAACCAGACAACAGGACTGTGCACGATACTTTGAACTGAGTTCAGGGCTACTCAGACCAATCATGGGGCAATTACGAGCCCTGAGGACCAATCACCCAGCCAGGAAGGATTGTGTACAGAGAGTTCAGGCACTGAGAACTGTGGTAAAGGAGCAAGTCAAGCCCCAGTCAATGCAGCGCAAGAGAAACAACTACCAACAGGAAAAGATGTGACAACGTCAACACAATGGAACCGAATCAACACGTTCCACTATCCAAGGTCGAAACGAGACCTAAGCCTGATAATTGTGGCCTAACTTGTCAAGTTTCATACTCTTGAGCTAATAACTTTTCTAACCTGAGCACAAATCGGTGGTCTCACTGTCGACTATTTTTCCTGGTCCAAGAAAGCTAAAAACCTTCACCTAAACAAGCTAAAAATCTTCACATAGTTAAGCCCTATGCTGTGAGTAAACACACTGCTGTTTAAAATTGTCAGGAATTGCGTGTAACACTGCTACTTTCATTCAAGAAAGCAGATAGTGTGGGGCCTTTACTGTACACAA
Organism: Carcharodon carcharias; assembly: GCF_017639515.1. Taxonomy (NCBI): domain Eukaryota; kingdom Metazoa; phylum Chordata; class Chondrichthyes; order Lamniformes; family Lamnidae; genus Carcharodon; species Carcharodon carcharias. Next base: position 115,345,060 of record NC_054470.1, read on the forward strand.
AGCTTTGTCTTTCAATAATAATTACAGACGGAGTTTTTGCCTCTCAGAAAATAAATGTCTGTTGCAGTCTGTACTTACAATGCGCCAGTGTATCCTGGCGGGCATCTACATTCACCAGTCATGTGATCACAGGTTGCCCCATTTTGACACTGGCACTTTAAATGACATCCATTTCCATATGTTCCGGCATCACAGATCTCCTCACATCGCCAACCTTGGTATCCAGGAGTGCAGAAGCAGGCTCCAGTGATGGGATTACACAAAGCTCCATTCTTACACTGACAGCGGTTGTTACAGTGAGGTCCCCAATGGTTACTGTCACATGCTGCAATAGATATAAAAGAGAGAAAGAGTGTTCTGTCACACAAGAGTTAGGCATGTCATGAGGCCATAGAAATCTTCAAAGAGCTTAGACAGAATCTATATATATATATATATAGAGAGATGGGGCGAAACTGTAAACATAAAATCATTGAGTTATTACCAGTATGACAAATTAAAACTCGATGTACTCATTATCACCAACTCATGATTTTTTAAAAAAAATTCTTTCATGGGATGTGGGCATCACTGGCTAGTTGCCCTGGAGAAGGCGGTGGTGAGCCACCTTCTTGAACCGCTGCAGTCCATGTGGTGTATGTACACCCACAGTGCTGTTAGGGAGGGAGTTCCAGGATTTTGACCCAGTGACAGTGAAGGAACGGCAATATATTTCCAAGTCAGGATGGTGAGTGGCTTGGAGGGGAACTTGCAGGTGGTGGTGTTCCCATCTATCTGCTGCCCTTGTCCTTCTAGGTGATAGAGATCCGAGTTTGAAAGGAGCTGTCAAAGGAGACTTGGTGAGTTGCTGCAGTTCATCTTATACATAGTATAGACTGCTGCCACTGTGCATCAGTGGTGGAGGGAGTGAATGTTTAAGGTAGTAGATGGAGTGCCAATCAAGCGGCTGCTTTGTCTTGGATGGTGTTGAGTTTCTTGAGTGTTGTTGGAGCTGAACTCATCCAGGCAAGTGGAGAGTATTCCATTGCACTCCTGGATTGTGCCTTGTAGACGGTGGACAGGCTTTGGGGAGTCAGGAGTTCAGTTACTTGCAGCAGAATTCCCAGCCTCTGGCCTGCCCTTGCAGCCACAGTATTTATATGGCTGGTCCAGTTCAGTTTCTGGTCAATGGTAAACCCCAAGATGTTGATAGTGGGGGATTCAGCAATGGTAATGCCATTGAATGTCAAGGGGAGATGGTTAGATTCTCTCTTGTTGGTGGGGTTGCTGGTTGCCTGGCATTTGTGTGGTGCGAATATTACTTTCTATTATATGTTAGTTTTTCTATTATAATGCAAGCTGACATTACCTTTTTTTAAAAAAAGTGAACATTAAAATGTAAACTGATGCAGTGAGAGACATTCTAGTTGGAACAAAAAAATTTGCATTTCTATAGCACCTTTCACAGCTTCAGAATGTCTTAAAGTGCCTATGAAGAACTTTTGAAGTGTTGTCATTGCTGTAATGTGGGAAATGCAGCAGTCTACTTGCACACATCTCTGTTCCAACTCTAACTCACGAGGGGTCTCATGGTGGGTTGCCACACAATGAAAGCATGATGGCACCTATCTGGACATCTGTCACTTATTGCATGGAATACAGAGCACAGCAACAGGTCATTTGGCCCAATGCACCCCTGCCAATGTTTGTGCTCCTCACGAGTCATTTACAAACAGAATAAGGGAATTGTATGCACCACTAGAGTGTGCAGACCAAGTAGGTGTACAATGCATACTCGCTAAATGTTAACAGAACAAAAGCTTTTCCTAATCAGAGAACTAAGGGGGTTGATTGTCATATGTGACTTTCAGGGCCACACGAGTTTCATCAATTGCTCCCTGCATCTGTGGAAACCCTGCTAGTCTACAGTTCTGGATGGCTATTTCAGTTTGTTTGCTTCAAATGGAAGGATGCGAGCTGGGCATCCCTCCTGAATTAAGTTCAGTGACTTTCTTCATTCAGTGATGAGAAGCCACTTAACTAATATGGCAAAGGTTGTAAAATGTTGCCTTGAAGGATCTAGAAATTCAAGATGGTCACTGGCACTGACAATGCCGTTCTCCTAATGAAAGGGCAGATCCTCAGTCAGGAGTTGTAGTTTCCTGGAGAAGGTGCAGCCTTCTGAGACACCAACAGTCAAGAAAAATGCTTCCATAAGATATCTCGGTCTTCAGGCCCTGGTGAATGAACATCAACATGTACAGACATGACATTCTCTGTGATACCTCAATCTAAGAGCCTCCAATTTGGCCTCTTCCAACTCATCACCCTCCCCTTCAGAAGACAAGAATAAGCTAATCCCATTGGATAATGAATAACTGAAAACGTCCTTGTTGCTGCTCCCCACTCTACATCATAACTTCACCATAACAAATTGCTGTGGAAATGGAAGCAGCTTTGACATAATTCCAGGCTCATGCCTGCAGCGCAAAGCAGTACTTTGAGCAGGACAGAGTTAAACCAGTAGCACGAGGGTTAATAGGATACACGCTGGTTGGTGAAACAGAAACCAAGACAAATAACTTTTCTTTATCAAGAGAGTTTATTGACTTGTTCAGTCTCACAGCTCTCCTCACATTCAACCCAGTGCCTCAGTTATGCCCTATTTATATGTGCTCAAAGACAATTAATACCCATCACCTGTTTTTCTTAACCTTAACAATGTAATTGACATTAGCAAACTTTAACAATGTAATCTGACAAGACATTAACAACAAATCCTTAATGAATCTCCAAAGCACCAACAGGATATCACCAAGTTGCAACAGAAGACATGACCTCCTCAGTATGATAGGCTCCTGAGGATTTCTTACTGAAGCTCCCACCAATTACATAGCGGTAATTTTGATTTGGGGTGCAAATTGGATAAGTGGATTGGCTGGAGAGGGCGACTACCAGCTGTACCATTTACAGTTCATTCACAAGGCCACATCGAGCCTTAAGAGAAATTGAGACTTATTGGAAAGCATAATTCAATTGCAGATTTTTTGCATTACATTTGAGACAACCATCTCCAAGAACTTATTTCACTCTGTCCACTACCTCAAAATAGGTGGCAATTGGAAGGGAAATCCTGACCCAGGAACATCCTAACCAATCTGTCATCCTACATGTGGGGCTGACTTTTGCAGGGCCCGCTCACCGACATCATCCCGCCCCATTTAAATCTTCAGGAAAGCCGGCCCGCAGCAAAATCAGCTGTGCGCCTGCCAACCTGTCAATGGCCAATTGAAGCCATTGACAGGATCATTAAAACAATTAAAGGACCTGCCCGTACAACCTTAATGTTGGGGGGCAGGTCAGGAGCCCTGGCAGCAAATAGAGAAAACATGAAACCTCATCCACCGGCAGGATGAGATTTCATGTAGGGTTTTAAAAGTTTAATAAAGTTTTAGTGTAAATTATGAACATGTCCCATCTCATGTGACATTGTCACATGAGGGGGACATGTTAAGGATTTTTTTTCTATTTTTAATGTGTTTATAACTGTCAGCGATCTCCCTGAGGCAGCACTTAGCCTCAGGGGGATGTGTGCTCTGTCGTGCGCATGCATGAAAGAGTGTACTCTCGCTTTTGGGGAATCCCCCCCCCACCCGCACAGGGAGCGCATAGCGCTTCCCGCTGGATGTCACGCTGGGCGGGCCTTAATTGGCCCACCCACTGAAAATGGCAGCGGGGCTTGGCTCCCCACCCACCCGACAGGCAGAAAATTCTGCCCGTGGTGTTCTACCCCACTACCACAGAGGCACTGGTTATCAATGTCACAGCATCAGGGATGATAAGGATGATAATTACAATTGTATCTTTCTCCAGTCTTGATTACCTTAACATTATGTACTTGAAAACCATTTCTTAATCTCAAATTTTTTTAAAAAACAAATTTACTGCACAGAAACAGGCCATTCAGCCCCATTGGTCTATGCTGATGTTTCGCTGCACACAAACTATTAATTGGGGCTTTATTGAAACTTAACAAAGGCACGCAGTCTATCCCCACCTATGTCAGTCAATAGATCAAAAAATGCTCCACAGTTTGGACTGACTAGTTTAAGGTGTAGGGTGTGGGGGGGTGTTGGTTGGAGGGGGGGGTAACATTTTCTAGTCTATATGCAATTTCTCCCCTCTGCAAGTAATCAATCAACAGAAAATTCAGTTACGGCACTAAAGGGAAATGTTGTTCTCTCCCATTAAAATAAAATACAGAATTAAAGATGAAAAAAGACACATGACTATTGATCAATGATCGTGAGATGTAAGGAAACATGGAGAGTAAAACATGTAGAAATGGATACCTCCAAAAAAATGGATACTTATTGGCAGTCCCAAATAAGTTATATTGAAGAAGGCCTCTTTAAACCACAGGCCCTGGGAAAAATACAGGCTGTGGACAGCTTTCAATGCACCTCATACGTGTGCAACTTAAAACATGGGAGACAGAGGTTAATGTGAGGTGGCAGTGGATGAAACCGATGTTATTTAGTGGAATAGGGATCTGTTTACCCAAAGCCCATAGCTGTAGAGAAACTGTTCCATCTCTAGGACAATTTACTGCCCTCTTAAAGGTGCTATATAAATGCAAATTGCTGTTCTTTGAAGTAAGTAGATATTCTGATTGGAATGACCTGCATTTCAGGTGACATAGCATTTATATCTACACCACCTTGTGCAGTTTCCTCAGTGTATAATTATAGCAACAAGTTGGTGCATCTTTTTTAATGTACAATTTCCCTTTTACAATAGTGGCCCAGATCTTGCCAGAGTGAGGCATCTCGCTGTCAGCCTTGTTAGTTAGACTTTTTCCTGCACCCTTCAGCCCAAACATGTTTTGAGCCGTAACTCGCGGAAGTGTGAGCCGATAACATCGTGGTGAGAGCAACAGGCATCTGGAACCTTGGTGAACAATAGAACCCACAGTCTATCTCGTTAACCAATAAGAATGAAGGATTGAGAAAGAAACAGAGGAACAACAAAAAAGGAAATCGGGTGAATTCCAATCAAATCAGGTACAGAAAGAGAAATAAAGACAGAGAAAAGAAAGGTTATTTTGAGGGAAAAAAAGACAGAAAGGAATTGTAACAATAAAAATGTAATGATTAGAATTCGCAAATTTTAAAATCTCTAACAATTTACTACATGAAAGAAAGGGTGAACATTTTAAATGTTCCCTTTCTGGGTCAGAGACCTTGACTGCTATTATGTTAACAACTATCCTAATAAGTTGGCAGGCACACGCTGCCAACTCCTGTGCATGTCCACCAACTGAAATATCACGTGATATTTTACGTTCTTTCGGATCTGGCGCACGCCCGCCTGACAAATGAAAAATTCTGGCCAGTGTGTTTCAATGAGATCACTCCTCATTCTTTTAAACTCCGGGGAATACAAACCAGGGCAGTGTGTCCTTCCTTAGGATGTTGTTAACACGCAGCTATTTTTCCAGCCAACTATTTCACAATCACTTGGTTTCCCATAAATTAAATGTCCTTAAACCAGTCACCAATACATCATGACTTGAACAAGTTTTTTTGAATTAACCATTGCTGAAAAAAGAGACATGCTGTCAAAACTTTGTCTTGCACTCATCAGGACAAATGCAAGAATGCCAAATTTTAAAGGGTCAAGGCATTGCCAATCAGAGTCGACTTGCCAAATAATCAGCCCCCTTTTCTCATGCAGTATAAATTGTTGTTCCCTTTGAAATTTGGCATCTTGCATCTGCCCTAATGAGTGCAAGATGAAAAGCCTCCATAGCATTTCCCTTTTTTCAGCAATACCCAAGTTCTGGACAACCGAGCAACTATTTCAAAATTAATAGAAAGGCAGAACTTTCCAAATGCCAGATATTGGCACTCTTCTGCATTTCACTACATCTGGCCAAATTCAATTCAGTTTGCTTCAATTGAATTGACAGGTAAATGTGAAGCAAACTCTATTGTTGCCCTGTGCTGATGTGACAATCATGAGCTGAGGATCATGTGAGGCCAAGACTTGTGTAACGTAAGCATTTTTTGATTTATTAATATCTGCATGTGGTCATTTCAATCCTCAAGACTACTTCAATTGTTTTCGTGGAACTGCCCTGAAGGGTGGACCTGATTTCCTACATTTCTTCAGTTGGTTAAAAAGCCTTGGATATGCCCTCAGGATCAAAAATTATTCACAGCATGAGACTATGTTGACTGCACAGATGAAATTTCTCAAGATGCAATTCATGTCTTTCTGGGTATTTTGTTTACTGCTTGTCTGGATGTAATCCAATTAAAGCTAGATATTCTGTAGAGGAAATTCCCTGGGGTATTTTTCCACTCATGATTGCCTCATGGTGGTACAACTTGTATATGTTTAAGACAGAAAGCACAGAGCAAACCAACCACCACGAAACAAATTCCTGGTGTTTGAGCTAGGGGACACAATTGGTAAATTGCACCTAGAAAAATGCCACACATGCCAAGTTATGCCCAGGTTTCCTCACAAGCTCATTGGCATACACTCAAACTAACTTACACCCAGAAGTAGCAGAGCCCAACTGTGGCTTCAAGTCACTGCTGGTGAGGTAATTAACCCTGGAATCAGGTGACCAAGGGTGCCTGCACTCCCAAGAACCTGGGCAGATTGTGCTGACTGCCTCCCTGAGTGGGGCAATTGACAGTAGCTCACCTTTGTGGCCTAGCAGAGTGGTCAGTTTAGTGGGCGGAACCTGGTTCAGCCAGAGGGAGTGTTGAACTAGCATAAGAGCTTGTGGATACTTTGGACAGAGAATAGTTACAGCATGATTCATGGACGCTTAAACTTTCATGGTCTTTTGCTCTATTTGATTTGACTATTTGATAACAAGATTAAGCTCGTTATCTGGGCGGGAATTACATTGAAACTCCAGATCATTTGCTATTTATAGAACATCATTAGATTCAGAAAATCTGTAACCTTTATTACAGCTCAGCAGTAATTATTATATAGATTAAAAATGCAAATTATATAAAGAAGGAAATCCTGCAATACATTTTTTCACTATTCTCAAGAATGTTGGTGTCACATGACCAGTATTTATTACATTTTGATATTCATTATACGAGGCTCGTGTTTATTTTCATCCCTAGTTTTCCCTTGAGAAGGCGGTGGTGAGCTGCCTTCTTGAGCTGCTGCAGTCCATGTGGTGTAGGTACACCCACAGTGCTGTTAGGGAGGGAGTTCCAGGATTTTGACCCAGCAACAGTGAAGGAACGGCTGATATATTTCCAAGTCAGGATGGTGAGTGGCTTGGAGGGGAACTTCCAGGTGGTGGTGTTCCCATGTGTCTGCTGCCCTTGTCCTTCTAGATGGTAGAATTCGTGGGCTTGGAAGGTGCTGCCTAAGGAGCCTTGGTGAGTTCCTGCAGTGCCTCTTGTAGGTGGTACACACTGCTGCTACTGTTCATCGGTTTTGGATGGAGTGAATGCTGAATCTGGTGGGTGGGGTGCTGATCAAACACCTGGCATAATACGAGTTAAATTCTTGAAGCTATTTCATGCAACTACAAACTTCTTTGAGAAAATAAACAACATCAGTTGGATGATTAAAAAAGTATTATAGACAAACATCAGACCCAACCAAAGACATAAAGCATTCCCTAGTCATTTTAATATTATTGGAACTCAAGTTGAACACAGGGATAACTTGTAAATCAGGGTTGGTGACAAAATTAAATGCTCTCATTCTATATTCAGTGAGTATTTGGGAGTTCCAGGATTTTGATCCAGTAACAATGAGGTATGAAGGAAAGGGCAATATCTTACAAGTTGGGATGATGTGATGTTCAGTTGGGTTTTGAGAGTTCTACAATGTTCACTATGAATTATTCAAATCACTCTGATTGGAGGTAATATAATTTCAAATAACTCTCCCAGGACCATTGATCTGAATGGGACTCTCACTGACTTGTATAAATCTTAAATATCAGTTCGACCTGCCAACAAATGTAAACAAAGTAGCCTGACATGGTGGATACTTCCAAAGAGTGGCAAAGCATCCTCCAGCAAAGGGCCAGGAGATACATATATTTTTAATATTGCCTCAAGTCTCTCAAACAATAAAGCAGTCGCACTAACTTCAACCCACCATTCATTCATATCACATCACACACCACTTGTGAATTATTCTTTAATGGCTGTCAGCTGCATGGAGCAGTTTATTATTTATTAAGTTATCCCTGGGTTTTATTTTTAGAAGCACCATGCATTCCCTGGCCCAGAGAGTGAGTGCTGCAGATATGTAAGTGAAGGAAGGGTTAGTGTAGAATGAAGAGGGAGGGGGTCCATTTGTGTAAAAGATGATGCATTAAATGGACACAGACATCCCTGAATGGTTAACGAATGGGAAGTTTTTCAGCTGGGCTGATTTTTATACCTGTCCTGAAGTACAAAACTTATCCATTATAATGATTTGAGTGAATTTCAGGTGCGGCAGTGAAAATTTTTATTTGCTGTCAAGTGGTCGTCTTGGGAGTCTTACTGGCTGAGAAACTTATTAAAGCTGCTAGGTGTACTCACTGATTTGTGTATGAATCAACTCTGTGAAATCTAGCTGATTTGCCACACTTTAGACTTAAATAAGACTCATGGGACCTCTTTCATTACTCTAAGGATGAGTGCCTCTGAGATTATCCTTGACCTTTAACCCGTCTTACTCCCAGTCACTGGAATGTAGGAACAGGAGACAGCTACACAGGCTCTCCAGCCTATTCCATCACTCAAATAGATCATGGTTGATTTGTATTTTAACACTGTCCATCCCTAACCCCATTAATATCCTTGCCTAACAAAAATTTCAGTTTTGCAATTTTGACCCCAAGTCTCAACAGCTTTTTTGGGGGAGAGAGTTCCAAATTTCTGCTACTCTTTGTGCTTCCTGACATCACCCCTGAACGGCCTGACTCTAATGTTAAAGGTTATGCCACTTGTTCTGAACTCCCCCAACAGCACCCGCCCACATGCACCCCCTCCCCCCACCACCCCACCCCACCCCTTCCACCCATGGAAGGAAATAGTTTCTCTCTATCCACCCTATCAAATCCTTTAATCACTTTAGTTAGATCACTCCTTAATCTTTTAGAGTACAAGCCAAGTCAATGTAAGCTGTCCTCATAATTTAACCCTTTTAGCTCTGGTATTACTCTGGTACATTACTATGCTGCACATCCTCCTAGGCCAATATATCCTTCCTGAGGTGTGTGCCCAGAATTGGATGCAGTACTCCACAGAGGGTCCACTTTATTTTATGTGGTCAGGGTGCATTTAAAGTATGCTGCACAGTTCTGGTCTCTGTACTACAGAAAGGACCTTTAGGAGCCCTGGAGTAAATGCGAAAAGGGTTTCCAAGGATGATACAGGAACTGGAGAGATTACAACAGGAAAGAATTGAACAAGTTGGGGCTCTTTTCTGCAGAAAAGAGGAGATTTAGAGGTGACCTGATTGAGGTCCTTAAAATTATGAATGGGTTAAACAGGGTAGATGTGGGGAGAATGTTTCCAATTGTGCAAATATCCAAAACTAGGGGCCATAAGTACAAGATAGTTATTTATAAATGCAATAGGAGACTAAGAAGCTTTTTTTTTCCCACGCTGGAGAGTGGTGAGAATGTGGAGCTCACCACAACAAGAAGAGGTTGACATGAAAAGCTTAGGTGCTTTCAAAAAGAAACTAGAAGAGTATATGAGAGAGAAGGGAATAATAAGGTGTGTTGGACAGCTGACTTGAGGCAGATGGAATGGGAGGGGACTCATGTGGAATATAAAGACCAGCACAGACTCGTTGGGCTGAATGGCCTGTTTCTGCGCTGTGCATTTTATGTAATCTCTGTGGTCTCCTGGCAGTTGGGTCAAGAATGAGACCTGAATTTCTTAATTTTGCTCTCTGTGAACAAGGCTCTGGATCTGTAGTGTGGATTTGCAAAATTACAAACTGTAAATTTTATGCAAAGTTCTTTACCATATACGGAAATGGGTGTAAGGGAATAAAAAAAAATGCATTGTTAACCATTTCACAGGAATTAGTTTCTAAAACCAAGTTTGTTTTGCAGAACACAAATGTCTCAACTAGGTTTTAAAACCTTTTTTAGCAGACTAGGCTCTGCAGTTATCAAAATGACAAAGGGCTTTGATAAAGTAAGGAGAAACTGTTCCCAATAGCAGGAGGATCGGTAACCAGAGCACAAAGGTTTCAGGTAACTGACAAAAGAACCAGGGGGTAGGTGATGAGGAATTGTTTACACAGTGATATGTTGTGATCTGGAAGGCACTCCCTGAAAGGGCGGTGGAAACAGATTCAAAATAACTTTCAAAAGTGAATTGGATAAATACTTAAAGGAGATCAATTTACAGAGCCATAGGAAAAGAGCAGGCAAGTAGGACTAATTGGACAGCTCTTTCAAAAAACCAGCATATGCTCGAAGGGCCGAATGGCCTCCCTCTGCACTGTTTCATTCTATGACCAACTAGGATCTGGTTTGATAACCTTTTCATTCAATAAGAGTGCAGAGAAATGTTAGCAGAATTAGTATTGTTATAAAATGATTCAAGGGGATGATGTTAGGTATTGGCCTCACACAGAGAAACTGTAATTCTTGACTTGCCGTGAATACGAGAAGAAAAGCAGCTGTAAGGAATCCCTTTGAGTTGATCACCATCATCGTGTTACAAATCACCAGCTGTTGTACAGAGAGACTGATGTTCCTGATGTTTCAATTGACCTTAATGGAAAGGGAGGAATCTTTCCCAATCTCTTGTGGCATTGGCCAAGTTTAATCTTAAAATGAAGTGGCATTAAAAGGATGAGGGATAATTGAATCAAGGTGTACAGACATGATTCAATTGTATTTGAATGTCAAACACTTTTTCCTTAATTTCACATTTCCACAAGTTAACAGAATGTTCCCAGTGATGTTTTTTTTTATGTTTATTCTGGGGTGTGGGCACTACTGGCAAGGCCAGCATTTATTGCCCATTTCAATTTGCCCCTTGACAACCTTCTCGAACCTCTGCTATCCGTGTGGTGAAATTGTTCTCCCAGTGCTGCTAGGGAGCAAGTTCTGGGATTTTGACCGAGATTTGATGGAACCGGTGATATATTTCCAAGTCAGGATAGTGTGTGACTTGGAGGGGAGCTTGCATGTGGTGCTGTTCCCATGCGCCTGCTGTTCTGGTCCTTCTGAATGGCTGCTGCTGCTGCTGCTTGTTGCTACGTCTACCCGGAGACCTACTGCCATGAGCCCTTGCACCATCTTCGCACATTTAGTGTAACTCATCTGCAACCAGTGAGACATCTGTCATCCCACTGCACCTAGAACATAATCTTTCTGCTCTTTTCCCCTCTTTCCGCTGCACTCCACTTAGCCCTCTAGCAGAAATCTAGCTTTTCAGATCTGATCAAATGGCCGAAATACTGAGATTTTCTTTTCTGGATGTCACCTTTTAGAGTTCTTTCTCTTCTTGCAATTTCAAGCACCTCGTCATTTGTCTTATTGGGCAGAATTTTGCCACCAGCGAGCGTCAAATGACACGGATAGCATCAGGCAGAACCCCGATATCACCCTGCCCCATTTATTTTCAGGAAGGCGGGGGCGCAGCAAAATCAGCTGCGGGCCCGCCGACCTGTCAATGGCCAAATGAGGCCATTGACAGGATCATTTAAACAATTAAAGGATCTGCCTGTCCAACCTTAAGGTTGGAGGGTCGGCCAGGAACCCCGGCAGCAAATAGAAAAAACATGAAACCTCATCCAGCGGCGGGATGAGGTTTCATGTAGGGTTTCAAAATTGTAATAAAGTTACTATGTAAATTATGAACATGTCCCATCTCATGTGACATTGTCACATGAGGGGGACATGTTAGGGATTTTTTTTCTATTTTTAATATTTTTCAAAGTGGAAGTGATCTCCCTGAGGCTGCACTTAGCCTCAGGGAGATGTGCGCTCTTTCGTGCACATGCATGAAAGAGCGCACTCTAGCTTTTAGGGAATCCCCCCCCCCACTGCCCACATAGGAAATGCATTGCGCTTCCCGCCGGAGATTGGGTCAGGCCCGCCCGCCCGACAGGCAGAGAATTCTGCCCATGGTCTCTATATGGAACTTCGGAACGGTAGAGCTCGTGGATTTAGGAGGTGCTGCCGAGGAAGGCTTAGCAACTTGCTGCATTTTGTGAATGATAGTCACTGCTGTCTCTGTATGCCAGTGGTAGAGGCAATGAATGTTTAAGGCAGTGAATGGGGTGCCAATCAAAAAATCTGGTATAAAAGGAGCTTGAATGAAGATATTTTATCCAAGAACTTTTCCAAGAACTTAAATAATGCTAACTGGCTGAATGGACAAAATATTATACACAAACAGACCCAACCAAAGACGTTAAGCGTTCACTAGTCATTTTAGTAATATTCTTGGAACTCAAGTACAACACAGAGTTAACTTAAAAATCAAAATTGATCAGAAAATTATGTGCCCTCATTCTATATTCAGCGACATTAAAACTCCCTGTAATTACGTGCAGTGACTGCCATTAAAATGCTTCCACACCCCACACAACATGGTCTGAATGCTAGCCTCCACCCGATCCCATAATAGTAGCTGCATTCCCACCATGAATCAGATTAACAATCTGCGCCCGGTGCCTTGTTCTGATATTGAACTCTTGAGCCAGAATATTAAGCTCAGCGCCTGACCCGGCCAAGCGTAAAATAACGCACAATGACGTCGGGAGACTGTCCCGGCCTCATTGCACAGTCTCGCGATATTTCGTTCAGTGGGTGTGCACCAGAGTTGGCAGCGCACCCGCAAAAATTTAAAGGCCTGTTAAGGCCATTAAAAAGGTTATTAAATTCAAATTTATGCTGCCTATCCAACCTTACAGTTGGCAGGCAGGCAAAAAGGCCAAGTGGCCTTTACACTTTTTAGGAAACCTCATCCATGGGCGGGATGAGGTTTCCTAAAGCAAATAAAAATCAAATAACAATTTTGCACTTGAATGTCCCTGCCCGTGAGTCACATGCGGGGACAGGTTTCATGATATTTTTCTTTTCTTTATTTTCTTTTTGAAACTGTGCTTCATCTCCCTGGGCACGGAGCTGCCTCAGGGAGATTATGAAGTGCTCGCTCATGTGCCTATGCAAAGTTTGCGCTCTGCCCACCTGCACTCTTCCCCCTGCCGCTCGCGGTTCATGCTGGGCGGGCCTTAATGGGCGTGCCAGCGTAAGATTGCAGTGTGGTGTGGTGCGGTGCTAAATGTGGGCGGTGGTTGGCTTCCCAACTGCCCCCTACCCGCCCATGCCAAGCCCGCACGCCAAGGGCAAAATTCTGCCCTTGATTTAAATGTATTCAAAATTATTTATTTCTTAATCATCTCCAAAGGTGACTGCAAAGATAGTCTATAGTAACTACAACTTTATTTAGGGTTTTCAGAACCTTTCCATTTGCATACATTTTCTTCCCTCTCAAACGTGCTAACAACAGCAACATTTTTTAAATTAATTCTTTTCATGGGATGTGGGTGTCACTGGCAGGAGCAACATTTGTTGCCCATTCCTAATTGCCCTTGAACTGATTGGCTTGCTAGGCCATTTCAGAGGGTAGTTAAGAGTCAACTGCATTGCTGTGGGTCTGGAGTCACATGTAGGCCAGACCGGGTAAGGATGGCAGATTTCTTTCCCTAAAAGGGCATTAGTGAACCAGGTGGGATTTTACTACAATCAATGGTAGACTAATGGTCAGCATTACTGAGGCTAGCTTTATGTTCCAGGTTTATTAATTGATTTGGATTTGAACCCATGCACACCCCACCCACCACCCCTGCCAAGCATGAGCCTCCGAATTACTAGTCCAGTGACATTATCACAATGCCACCATGTCCTGCAGTGCTTCATAGGAGCAGTTGTAAAACAAAATTTGACACTGAGTCGCATCAGGAGATGTGAGGAGAGTTGACCCAAAACACAGTCAAAGTGGTAGGGAGGTTTAAGGAGGGAATTCTAGAGTTTAGGGCCCAGGTAGCTGAAGGCACAGCCATCGATGGTGGAGTAATTAATATCAGGGATGTTCAAGAGGCTGGATTGGGAGGAGTGCAAGGGATCTTGGAGTGTTGTAGGTCTGGAGGATATTTCAGGGATAAGCTGTGAGGGGGGTGGTGGCGGGAGGAGGGAGGATTTGGAGGGGGGGTGGTGGTGGGGGTGGTGGTTGTGATGAGGCCAGGGAAGGATGTGAAAACAATCACGAAAATGTTAAAGTAGAGGTATTGCTCAAAAATGGAGTGACTGGCAGAATATTGTTTGTTTTTCCATGCATATAAATCCATACCCAGATAGTGCCTGGATGTATGAAGTAATTTCCATAAAATAATCTTTTCTGCTTGACGATACCATAAGTTGCATTTCAGTTCAGCATAATAGCCTCTCTGGAGTATTTCTGTTCCCGTTTTCTTATTGTGAACCCAGCTCCATGATTATTTGCTCTCCAAGGACTGTTAAGCAACACTAAGGTACTGAGGCAATTTGCACTCTTTATTTGAGCGAAGCTCTAGATTGGCAGTTTATACTTGACTGCTCATTTTTTCCACAATTAACTTTCAGACATTAAATCAGCGATGCATCAGTATCATGGGGGACTGTGTGTAATTTTATTTTATTTGTTCACTCACAAGATATGGACACTGTTGGCAAGACCAGCATTTATCGCCTAAAGAGTGAAAGTTTTTGATTTGAATTCTATTTACACATTTATCACAACAGAGATAATTTGATAATATCAAATAGACAAAATTAATTTAAACATTTCAAAAATACCCCAGGGATAAATTTGCTATAAAGGCAAATGGAGCCTTGTTTTAATGTCTCATCTGAAACTTGGCACCTCCAACTGTGTGGCACTCCCCTGGATTACATGCTCAAATCTCTGGATTGGGGTTTAGAACCAGACTTTCTGACTCGAGGTGAGAATGTGACCAAATGAGCCACGGCTGAACTTTTGGGCCTGATTTTAACCCATTCAAAACACAGAGTTAAAATCAGGCCCAATTTATGACTAAAAATTGCTTCATTTATCATCACAATTCCGTTCTTTTTTTAAAATAACAGTTCTCCCGAAAGCTTAAAGGAGCATCGTATGTGCATACGAGGGCGGTGAATGTGGAGACAATGGGGAGAATTTTCCCCCCATCAGGGTAGGGGGGAAAGTGCAGGAGCGTGGGCGCCTTCAATCAGCACCCTCAATCGGGGGCATGCTGCCATTTTACGTGGGCGGACTAATCAAGGCCCGCCCAGCGTGACATCCTCCAGGAAGTGCTATGCGCTCCCTGTGTGGGCTGGGGGGTGCAGGGGGGATTCCTTCAGCCGGGAGTTTGCTCTTTTGCGCGTGCAAGTGAAAGAGAACACTCATCCCCCGAGGCTAAGTGCTGCCTCAGGGAGATGGGCGCCAAATTTAAAAATGGTCAAGGAGCAGAAACAAAATTTCCTTTACACGTCCCCTCATGTCACATGAGTTGGGACATGTCCATCACTTTAACTCTAACCTTTATTAAATTTTTAAAAACCCTCATGAAACCTCATCCCGCCCGTGAATGAGGTTTCATGCTTTCTCTGAAGACCGCCAGGGCTCCCGGCCTGCCCGCCAACCTTAAGGTTGGACAGGCAGGGCATTTAACAAACTTAATTATCCTGTTGATGGCCTTAATTGGCCATTGACAGATCGGCAGGCGGACATTTGATTTTGCTGTCCGCCCGCCTACCTCAATATTTAAATGGACTGGGAGGACGTCAGGGGTTCCTCCCAACGTCCTCCCGTGTCATTTTCCCTTCGGCGAGTGGGCCCCACCCCCAAATCGCCGACGGGAAAATTCTGCCCACTGAGTTGCTCCATGGAGAGCTGCCATGGATTTGATGGGCCGAATGGCCTCCTATACTATACATGGCTTTATGACTCTTTGTAATGGAACAATACCAACATAATCTTGACAAAAAGAAGAATTACAGCAGTCTGCTTAATTCCATTTCTGTGGCTGAGCTGAAAGCTCTATAATCAGTGCAATTATATTTTCTTGCAGATTTCAATGGGAAAATCAAACAAGTTCCATTTATTGTCTGAAACGTTTCTGTCTGTTAATGGTGAATGCTTCTGAAATTTCAAGGATTATGATACGTCGGAGGCTCACTGAAAAGCATAGCAGGTGGTTTGTAGGCCACATGGTCACAGAGATTAAAATCCAATTTGGTATAAAATCTATTTCTTCAATACACTTCATTGTAGCTCTCAGGATATTGGCATTATTCTAGCTCTTCTGTACATGACTGGCCGATGGTCATTTCCAAACCAAACAAACTTCAAAAACAAAATGAAATACTTCTGGTTCACTTGGCATTTAACAGAACCTGCGTATTTCTTTTAAAGAACGTACATGTTGGGTTAGCAGATTTTGCTTTGTCAGAAGCACAAAGTAGTTTAAGTAAGCACGGCTGGAGGGATCGGATAATTGATGCTTTTGAGTCATTCAGAACTGAAAACCGAGGGACAACTGTGCCTGTTAACAGGATCAGTAAAAAGGGGGAACAGGGAGGAAGAGAAAAATAAAGCAGAGTTGCTGGGACGAATTTATCGCAACATACAAGATCATTTCAGTCAAGATGGGCACATGAATCGTGTGGAGCAGTGAGAGTCCAAAGGAAAAAGTGATAAGGTGTGAGATATGGAAAATGCAGAAAACCTGGCCATTAGATATGAAGTGAAAACAGGTTTGAAAAGTAAGCTGAAGATGTTGGTTAAGTACAGTGAGGGATATACTGAGGGCACAGTGATATCACACACTCCCCTTTCTACCCTTCCCCCACAATAACCCTCCCTCCTCTCCCCCACTCCACAAGCCAACCACCACCCCCAGGAACCCTACAAATCCAACGCTGAAACTCGACAGACATCTCGCTTGATAACTGTCAGAACTGGAAAACATTCATCCAATTGATCTAAATTCTGTACCACAGCCAAAAATTGCTCTAGCCAATTGTGGCAATTTACACGGTAAATTATCTAATGTCACAGAGTATACAAACCAAGCAAGATGTCACTGCCATTTTTGAAGCCTTTAAACATTAAATGAAAAGCAAAATACTGATACTCTTCAACAAAGAATCAGTTTGGGCTAGAGCTTCAGTTGCTTGTAGGAGCCTCCCGTTTTCAATTTCAAGCTATCTAATATCTACATTCTTTTTCTCCCTCTAGGTCTACATCCCTCTAATCTTCCTTCAATCATCTCCTGCAGCAAGTTCTCATGCCTTAGAATATAGCCAACCGAACCTCGTTGTGTTTTCTTGATGATATTCACTTACGATCCTTCCTCTCCACCATCCTGACAGCTTCTTCATTACTCTCATGCTATCTCCAACTGACCTGCTCCATCCTCCTCCAGAACCACATTTCACAACTTTCGAGTGTTTAATTGTCCGCTTTTCCCAAAGTCCATATTTCAGCCTTGTACAACAAGACATTCCAAATCAGAGGAGAGTGTGAGAGGAGGACCCTGGGACAGGCAGTCAGCAGCACCTAGGGGAGAATATTAGAGGAAGACCCTGGGAGAGGCAGTCAGCATCACCTAGAGGAGAGTGTGGGAGAAGGACCCTGGGACAGGCAGTCAAGAGCACTTAGAGGGGAGTGTGAGAGGAGGACCCTGGGACAGGCAGTCAGCATTTAGAGGAGAGTGTGAGAGAAAGACCCTGGGAGAGGCAGTCAGCATCAACTAGAGGAGAGCGTGAGAGAAGGACCCTGGGACAGGCAGTCAGCAGCACCTAGAGGAGAGTGCAAGAGGAGAACCCTGGGACAAGAAATCAGGAGCACCTAGAGGAGAGTGTGAGGAGGAGGACCCTGGGACAGCCAATCAGCAGCAGCTAGAGTAGAGTGCGACAGCAGGGAGCCTTCATTTTAAAAAGAGCGCACATTTTAAAAAGAGCAGGGAGAGCGGGGAGAGTTCACATGAGACCAATGGCGGAGTGTCGTTACGAATTACAATGTGCTGTGAGTGCAGGGAAAGCATCTAATTGGTGAGTATTTCTAGTCTTTCAAGTAAAAGTAAGGTCTTTAGTTTGTGTTTAGATCTCTGGTCTTTTTTTTCTCTTTTTCTTAAAAATAGCTTGTTAAGTATAAGATCGATACTGGTATAAAAAAAATAATTACAACAAAGTGTAAAGAGCAGGAAAACTAGAGTAATTACTTAATAAATTAAATAAAATATGATAGTGAAGGCAGGTGATGTGTTGCTGCTGCAGCATGTGGAAGCTGCTGAACACCAAGATGATCCAGAGCGAACACATCTGTAATTTGCAACTCGAGGAACTTTGGATCCGAGATGAGGAGCTGGAGTCTGGGCTGCAGATGTTGTGCCACATCAGGGAGGGGGGAAAGTTACTTGGACACTTTGCTCCAGGAGGCAGTCACACACTTCAGATTAAGTAATTCAAATTTGGTCTGTGATCAGGGACAGGAGGGTGTGACTGCAGGTGAGGCAGGTATGGGGTCCCGGGGGTAGCATTTGAGGAGTCTCGGCCCCTGCAATTGCCCAACAGTTACAAGGTTCTTGCAAGCTGTGTGGACGAGAGCGGGGACTACGGGGAGATTAAGCGAGCTGACTATGGCACCGTGGTACAGGGAGCCATTCAAGTGTGGGAAGGAAATAGGAATGTAGTAGTGGTAGGGGACAGTATTAGTGGGATAGATACTGTTGTCTGCAGCCGTGAATGTGAGTCCCAAAGGCTGTGTTGCTTGCCTGGTGCCAGGGTTAAAGATATCTCCTCAGGCCTGGAGAGGAACTAGGTGTGGGAGGGGAGGGATCCAGTTATTGTCATCCACATTGGTACCGACGACATTGATAGGACTAGTAAGGAGGTTCTGCTGAAAGAATTTGAACAGTTAGGAGCTAAATTAAAAAGCAGAACTTCCAAGGTAATAATCTCAGGATTACTATCTGAACCATGGGCAAACTGGCATGGGGTAAATAACATCAAGGAGTTAAATGCTTGGCTCAAAGATTAGAGTTGGGAAGAAAGAGTTTCAGTTCATGGGGCACTGGCACCAGCACTGGGGCAGAAGGGAGCTGTTCTGGTGGGACAGGCTTCACTTGAACCATGCAGGGGCCAATGTCCTGGCAAATCGAATTACGAGGGCTATAGAGGGACTTTAAACTAAATAGGGGGGAGGGCTAAACATAGGCTTACAAAGCAAAAGGATATGGCAGCATTGCAGGGCAGCTATTTAGGTAATGATACCCAGAGTGTGACAGGAAGGGACAGAGTATACACACATTAAAAAAAAGCAGCAAATAGGGTCAAAGGGGAAAAAATGTTAAATAAGCAAAATTAATGGCTCTTTACTTAAATGTATGTAGTATTTGGAACAAAATGAATTGACGACAAAAATAGACGTTAATGGGTAGGTTCTTAAAGCCATTACAGAGACATGGTTAGAAGGAGATCAAAGCTGGGAAATAAATATTCAGGGGTATGTGACTTTTCGAAAGGGCAGGCAGGAAAGAGTGGATGGTGGGGTAGCTTTGTTAGTATGAGATGGAATAAGTATGATAGCAAGAAATGATCTTGGGTCAGAAGATGTAGAATCCATATGAGTGGAGATAAGAAATAATAAGGGGAAGAAGTGGGAGTAGTCTATAGGCCCCCTAACAGTAGTTATACTGTAGGACAGAGATAAATCAGGAGATAATGAAGGCATGTAAAAAAGGCAGTACATTAATCTGGGTGACTTTAATCTTCATGTACATTGAGAGTGAGAAACTTGGGTCGGAAACAACTGTGCTAAACTTAAATAAGGGTAATTACAAAGGAATGAGGGTAGAGTTGGCTGGAGTGGACTGGGAAAGGAATTTAGCAGAAAAACAATGATGAACAATGGTGGATGTTTAAGAAAATAGTTCATGACTCACAACAAATATATATCCCAGTGAGGAAGAAGGATTCTAGGACGGGGATAAATTGGCCATGATTAACCAAGGAAGTTAAGGATAGTATCAAATTGAAAGAAAAAACATACAATGTGGCAAAGATTAGTGGTAAGCCAGAAGATTGGGAAAGTTTTAAAAAGCAACAAAAGATGACCAAAAAAAATGAAGAGGGAGAAAATTAACTTTGAGGATAAACCACAAGTAATATTGAAATGGACAGTAAGGGTTTCTTTAAATATATGAAAAGGAAGAGAGAGGCCAAAGGGAACATAGGCCCCTTAGAGAATGAGGCTGGGGAAATAATAATGGGGAGCCAGGAAATGGCACAGGAGTTGAATAAATGCTTTGCTTCAGTCTTTACAGTAGAAGACACTAATAGCATTCCAAAAATACAAAATAATCAAGAAGTAAAAGAGAGGGAGGAAATAAATACAATAACTATCACTAGAGAAAAATTACTAGAGAAACTAATAGGGCTAAAGGCCAATAAGTCCCCTGGACCTGATGGGTTGCATCCAAGGGTATTAAAGGAAGTAGCTGCACACATAGTGGTAATAATCTTCTAAAAATCCTTAGATTTTGGAAAAGTCCCAGAAGATTGGAAAACTGCCAATGTAACACCCTTATTCAAAAAGGGAGGGAGACAAAAAACAGATAACTGTAGGCCAGTTAGCTTAACATCCATCATTGGGAAAATGTTAGAGTCCATTATAAAGGATGTAATAGCAGAGCATTTAGAAATGCATAATATAATCAAGGAATATCAGCATGGCTTCATGAAGGGGAAATCATGTCTGACAAATTTATTAGAATTCTTTAAGGAAGTAGCAAGCAGGACAGATAAAGGGGAACCAGTAGATGTAATATATTTGGATTTCCAAAAGGCTTTCGATAAGGTACGGCACATAAGACTACTTAATAAGATGAGAAAGCATGGGGCAGAATTTCTGCGTGTCGGGGGTGTGGGCCCGACCGAATCTCCGGCACGCGGGGAGCCAATCCCCACCAGCAAAGTGGACTGCATCGCCATTTTACGTGGGCGGGCCAATTAAGGCCCGCCCAGCGAGACATCCGGCGGGAAGCACTATGCGTTTCCTGTGTGGGCGGGGATCCCCTAAAAGCGAGAGTGCACTCTTTCGCACATGCGCACGAAAGAGCACACAACTCCCTGAGGCTAAGTGCAGCCTCAGGGAGATCGCTTCCACTTCGAAAAATATTAAAAATAGAACAAAAAAATTCCCTAACATGTCCCTCTCATGTGACAATGTCACATGAATTGGGACATGTTCATAATTTACAGAATAACTTTATTAAAATTTTTAAAACCCTGCATGAAACCTCATCCCACCGCTGGATGAGGTTTCATGCTTTTTCTATTGCCCGCCGGGGCTCCTGGCCTGCCTGCCAACCTTAAGGTTGGAGGGGCAGATCCTTTAATTGTTTAAATGATCCTGTCAATGGTCTCAATTCTGATTTCACTGTGCCCCCGCCTTCCTGAAAATTTAAACGGGGCCGGATGACATCGGGAGTTCCGCCTGACATCATCCCGCGTCATTTTATGCAAAATTTTGCCCATGGTGTTGGGGGTAGTATATTAGAATGGATAGAGGATTGGCTAACTAATAGAAGACAAAGCTGGGATAAGAAGGGCATTTTCAGCATGGCAACCTGTAACTAGTGGAGTGCCACAGGGATCAATGCTGGGGCCTCAATTATTTACAATATATATTAATGACTTGGATGAGAGAAGTGAATGTACTATCACCAAGTTTGCGAATGACACAGAAATAGGTGGGAAGGCAAGTGGTGAGGATGACACAAAGGGCAGAAATTTGCTCTGAGCAGGCAGGCGCGCACCTGACCCGCTCGAGTGTAAAATGACATGCGCTGATGGAAGGGGCATGCAGGCGTCAACAGCGCACCCGCCAACAATTAACAGGTCTATTATGGATGTTAAAGTTATAATAGAATGAAATTTTTCACTTCCCATCCAACCTTACGGGTGGCGGGCAGTCAAAAAGGCCAAACGGCCTTTGGATTTTTTAAGGAACCTCATCCACGGGCAGGATAAGATTTCCAACAGCAAAAAAAAATTAAATAAAAAATATTTAATTTCATTTATAATATGCCCCTGCTCAGGCGACAGAGTCACATGAGGGGACATGTTTTTTAACATTGGTAGGTTTTTTATTTGATTTTTAAATCTTCAGCTCCCTGAGGCAGCTCTGTGCTTCAGGGAGCTTTCATTGCGCACGCTTGCGCGAACCTCCAAGCTTGCCCTCCTCCCACCCTCACTCCCGCAGCGCTGTTAATTGGCCAGCCAGCATGAAATCGATGTCAGGGACCGAACGCGGGCGGCAGTCAGATTCCTGGCCACACCCGGGCCTGTCCACCACACCCGCCCGACAAGGGGAAAGTCCTGCCCAAAGAGTCTACAGATGGACAAAGACAGGTTAAGTGAATGGGCAAAAACTTGGAAGACGGAATATAATGTGGGAAAATGTGAGGTTATGCACTTTAGCAGGAAGAATAGAGGAGCTGGATATTATTTAAATGGAGAAAGCTGCAGCACAGAG
Source organism: Carcharodon carcharias (assembly GCF_017639515.1). Taxonomy (NCBI): domain Eukaryota; kingdom Metazoa; phylum Chordata; class Chondrichthyes; order Lamniformes; family Lamnidae; genus Carcharodon; species Carcharodon carcharias. The sequence goes on from NC_054470.1 coordinate 115,367,625, forward strand.
GGATTTGGGGGGTCTCGAGCATAAATCACAAAAAGCTAGCACACAAGTTCAACAGGTAATGGGGAAGGCAAATGGAATGTTGGCCTTTATTTCAAAGAGAATGAAATATAAAAATAGGGAAGTCTTTCTAAAACTATACAAGGCACTAGTTAGACCACACCTAGAACAGTTTTGGTTCCCTTATCTAAGGAAAGATATACTGGCATTGGAGACAGTCCATAGAAGGTTCACTAGGTTGATCCCAGGTATGGAGGAATTTTTTTATGAGGAGAGGCTGAGTAGTTTGGGCCTGTACTCATTGGAGTTTAGAAGAATGAGAGGCAACCTTATTTAAATATCTAAGATTCTTAGGGGCTTGACAGGTTGTTTCCCTTTTTGGCAGAGTCTAGGACCAGAGGGCATAATCTCAGAGTAAGGGGACGCCCATTTAAAACAGAGATGAGGAGAAATTTCTTCTCTCAGAGGGTAGTGAATCTGTGGAATTCTTTACCACAGAGGGCTGTAGAAGTTACGTCGTTAAGTATATTCAAGGTGAAGATAGACAGATTTTTAGTCAGTAGGGAATCAAGGGTTATGGGGAAAAGGAAGGAAAATGGGGTTGAGGGTTTTCAGATCAGCCATGATCTCACTGAATGGCGGAGCAGACTTGATGGGTCAAATTGCCTACTTCTGCTCCTAAGTCTTATGGTCTTATGATCACAGCCTTGGTCATTCTTTTCTTAAGGCCTCTATTCATTCCTATGCTGAGCAATTCTTTAAGTTTGGAGAACACATTCTTTGTCATTGCTATACTAGCCCTGATTTCTTAATGGCAGTGACCATCTTCTGACAAGATGTTCCCTGGTATTTAAATTGTGAAACCTGCTCCAGGTGCTGACCATTTATCTTGATTTTAGTTTTCCCACCATTATTTCTTCCAATCCTCCAAACTTTTGTCTCTTTTACATAAATTTCCATTCCGTAAGCTTCAACACTTCATTCACTCTATCCATTAGTATCTGTAGATCCTCTGCTGTGCTGCCCACAAGGACCTGGTCATGAGCAAATCTCACTACCTTCAACAATTAACCTCTTGCTTTGACACCTTTCTGTACTTCATCCAATGCTGCTTATCATGGCTTCCAAGCAGATGTTAAAGAGCAATCTGGTAGTAGACAGCCTTGACTCATTCTTCACCTAATTACATTAGATTCAGTTTCACCAAACACTGTCCTGATTGTAGCAGTCAGTTTCATGTACAGAGCTATAATCTTCTATCCAATTAACTTTGATCACCTCCAGCGCTTTCAACAGCTTCACCCAATCGAAAACCTGTTCAAAATCCACAAAACAGGTTACACCGCTTGCTGATATTTTCAGCTTCTTTCACTTACTACTCCCGTCACTGCTATAGCCTCTTTATTTCCACAACCCTGCCTAAAACCACATTGATCACAGCTGATGTAATGGTTTGCTTTGGCTTCCAATCTATTTGTTAGGATCTTTTAACATTATCTCGGATGCATGAGAGATCAAAGTTATGGTGTGATGCTCTTCACATTTCGCGACATGTGCCTTCTTCCCAATGGGACCATTGTGTTCCTCAAAAAGTCTTCCATGCATTCTCCCTTTGTATCCATCTCCTTACATCCCTTGTTGCCCTCTCTCTGGGTCCTTTTATCATTTCTGCAGGGATGTATCATGTCTCCTGCTTTTCCTAGTTTCAGTTCTTTTATAGCTCTAAATATTTCATGATCAGGTCCTAAATGTCTTCTTCTCCTCTTAAATGCATCTTTGCTATTCAACTCAATCACTCCATGTGGTAGCGAGTTCCACATTCTCACCATCTGGGTAAAGCAGTTACGGAACTTAATGATCCTCACTTTTATACTTCCTATTTGCAGGACATGATTTTAATGACCATTTGGTTCTCATTCAAATTAACTTTATTGACAGAGGGTCAATAAATATTTCTCTGATATCTTCTGTAGGAAAGACAGGGGCTGTTTTTCAGTTGGGGGAGGCTCATGTATTAGACAGACCATGACCTGTGGCAAAAACAGAATTACCTGGAAAAACTCAGCAGGTCTGGCAGCATCGGCGGAGAAGAAAAGAGTTGACGTTTCGAGTCCTCATGACCCTTCAACAGAACTGGGTGAATCCAAGGAAGGGGTGACCTGTGGCGTACAGTCCTCATGTGTCATGGCAGGATGGAGACTTAATGCAAAACAGTGAAAGTCAATCACAAAGCAGTGAGAGTTTCTCCTACAATGGCAGGTTAGGAAAACACCAGTGAGTCCATCAAACTTGCTCATATCCCATGATGCCTGCAGAACCCTGATTAAACACTTCCTACCCCTCCTCAGCACTATTAGAGAGGCAGGAAAAAACAGAGAACAAAACCAGGCCCAGTAAGAACAACACCTTATGCAATTTGACACTGAGCCATGTGAGGAGATATTAGGGCAGATGACCAAAAGTTTGATCAAAGAGGGGGGTTGTAAGGAGTGTCTTAAAGGAGATGATAGAGGTCGATATCTGGAAAATTTCTTTCCAACTCCCTCAGATGATTGAAATCAATCCAAGACAATACAGACTGGTATCTACCAATACACTTACCTTCTATAGGATGTGAAAATCCCTCAAGCAACATAATGGGAACGTTCCATTGTTATATGTGCAATTGGTCAACTGTACTAGAGATGAAATTGTCCTTTGTCATGTGACAATCATCATCCTTTATAAATACATGACCCTCTATTAGTACAAAGTCACTGTCTGGTTTGGTTCAGCCTTGCTCCAAACCTTTCTCTATCTCTCTCTCCCTCTCTGTCCATTCAGAATCAATACTATTGGCAATAATTAGGATGGGTAAGTCATAACGTACATGAAAATTAATTTGAAGAATGGGGATAAATTCAGTGCCCCCCACTACCAGCACTTAAAGGGGGCACAGGTCAGAAACAGGTCTATGATGCAAAAAGAGAAAGAAAGACTTGCATTTCTACTGTGCCTTTCACAACCTCAGGACATTCCAAAGCATTTTACAGCAAATGAAGTATTTTTGAAGCTTAGCCACTGTTGCAATGTAGGGAATGCGGCAGCCAATTTATGTACAGCAAGCTCCCACAAAGAGCAGTGTGATAATGACCAGATAATCTGCTTCAGTGATGTTGATTGAGGGATAAAAATTGGCCAGGACAACGGGGAGAACTCCTGTGCTCTTCCTGTGCCTGTGGGACCTTTTATGTATAAGTCAGAATGCAGACAGGGCCTGGGTTTAACATCTTATCCAAAAGACAGAACCTCTGATAGGTGCAAGAGAGCTTAAGAATTTTGCCCCCATCGGGGGGTTGTGCGGTGGCAGATGTGGACCCAATTGGTGCCCCAGATCGGGTCTGCGCCGCCATTTTATGTGGGCGGGCCAATTAAGGCCCACCAAACGTGATGTGCGCCCAGAAACGCTGAGCGCTCCCTGTGCGGGCAGGGGTGGAGGGGTCCCTGAGTCGGGGCACGTGCTTTTCCGCATGCACACAAAAGCGTGCAGAATTCTCCCTGAGGCACAGAGGTGCCTCGGGGGATTAGTTAAAGTTTTAAAAATCTAAATAAAGAAAAGAAAACATTTTAAGACATGTGCCCTCATGTGATAGTGTCACATGAGCTGGGACATGTCAATGAATTTTTATAAAAATTTTTATTCAATTTATAAACACTTCATCCGCCCGTGGATGAGGTTCCATGAGAAATGCGAAGGCCGCCTGGGCTCTTCACCTGCCCAACAACCTTAAGGTTAGACGGGCAGCTCAGTTTATTGTTTTAATTAGTTTTTAAATGGCCTTAACAGACCTTTGACAGTTCAGCGGGCACGCAGCCGATTCGGCTGCACGCCCGCTGAACTGAAAATCTAAATGACGCGCTTCACTTTACGCCTTGGCGAGCGGGCCCCGCCCCCAGTCACTGAGCCGAAAATTCTGGCCCAAGTTTCTGGAGTGAGACTTGAACCCAAAACCTTCTGACTCAGAGGTAAACGTTACTCACTGTTCTGCCGCGAACACCCTAGCGTCAAATAATAAGTACCGTGGGTGTACTTATACCACATGGACTGCAGCTGGCTCAACACCCACCTTCTCAAGGGCAATTAGGGAAGGGCAACAAATGCTACCACAACAGAACTGAAAACCTCAGCTAATAATTTCAAAATGTTCATTTTGTTTGCCTGAATTGTAAAAAGATGCAGACCATAAAATATACATTTTGTATTCATGTTAAATTCAATTTTTACTTAAAATACAGCTTGGCGATTGCATTAGCTACGAGCATTCAGAATATTGACTGGTGGTCATTAAAATCAACAACAGAAATATAGGGGTGAATTTTACAGAGGGACATATTCCTTCCTCTCACATCAACACCCCCCACCACAACCCCTGTAGAAAAGTCAGTTTTGTCCTACCGACTTTAAAAAGGACTGTCCTGCAGCAATAATAGACTGGCAGCCCTCAGAGACAGGAAGTCCTGCCCTCGAGAGCTGCTGGCCAATCAGTAGTCCCAGCAGCACCAGCAGCAAGTAGTGGTCACTGCTGGGGCTACAAAGAGTCCAGAGAAGAAGAGAACATGGATACCAGACTTAGGTAAGAACGGGGATTTCGGTCGGGGAGGGATCCTAACTGGACACAGGTGTGGGAGAGAGGGGGGGTTCCATCTTGGGAGGGGGTGCCCTCAATAGGCACAGGGGACCCCCCCCCACCCACCACCACCATCCCCCCAAAGGCGGTACACCCCTTCTTTCCTGCCTTTTGCCTCTGATGGTAACCCTGGCAGTCTGGCCTCCTTCATTCCCCACCTTTCCCAGCCACACACATTATTGCAACAGAAGCGGAATGAGGTCCTTAACTAGTCAGTATTGGGCAGTTAAGGGCCTTAAGAGGCCTAATGGTGGATGGGCTGCCTTACCCCACTGCCCCCTCCGCCCCCCACCCTCTATATTATGGGAGACAGCTCAGGGATGGACGCGAAGTTCGGTGGGCTGGCCACCTCTTTTATTTTACATGCCCCCACCCCACCACTCCCTGCCTTCAAATATACTGGTGGGGGGGTCATAAAATTCCTCCCATAAGTTTCAGGTAGGGGAGAAAATGTGTTAATGGAGGAAGGCAGTCAGTCAAAGTAAGACAGCAAAATGGTTTGTCCTCAAAACCTGTCTCATTTATCTCAATAGATTTTCAAGCAATGTATTTCTGACCTCTGCTGCACTGTATTATTGTAGCAAAAACTATCAGTGTACATTATTTCTGCTTATTGGATGGCTAGTTAAAGTGAATTGAATAACATTTGATCGATACTATGGTTGAGCAGTAGCCACAAGTAATATATGTCACTTTCTCTGCAAAGAATGACATTGAGCTCTTGATTTCTCTCCCTCCCTCCATACCTCCATCTCCCCCTCAGCCTTTCCCTCTCTCCCTCTCACAAGATATATACATGCAAAGATTAATTTGGATATTCATTGTTGCAAACACGTATCTGCAAAATTAAAGAACAATGAGCATCCAAAATGGAAAGTGTTTCAATTGGTTCCCTGTTGTTTCAGAACATTGAGATTTTGTAATTTGTTGGTGGTGTGATATTAGTCAAGCACAAAGATACCCTCATCCTGCAGAAAGCCTTGAAACCATCTCAATCATCTCTCACTGACGAGTATGTCACCTGTTTCTTAAATACTCCTTCATCATTGTGGGTCATTACAGAGGCTCCAGATCATGCTGCATCTTAGTTACATACAACAGGGTGTAACTTTCTCCAAAGTACCCATTCCCTCAGTACTACATCGAAGTGCATATCATGTTAACACGACAGTTGCAGCAAGCAACACACTCCTGTTCTCATATTAGGAATAAAAAGCTGTGTTGTGTCCAAATAGCCCCAGGTGGTTCCACAATTTCAATATCTGTATGAAAGCAGCAGATGACAGCTCGAGTAATCACCTTAAATCTGAGATCCATATATTATTGCTACAGGGTGAGAAAAGAGATATAGAGCCAAGGAGGGTGGGTGGAGTTAAGACACAGATCAGCCATGATCTCATTGAATGGCAGGGCATACTTAAGGGGCTGAATGGTCTCCTCCTGTTCCTATATTCCAAAGTAGTTAAAAATTCAAACACGCCACAGGAACAGTACTTTGGCTGTCAGTCAATGTAGTAACATGTTTCCATTCTGCTCACAAGTCCTTCGGAAGACGTTGTTTTCTATGTGGGATACCAGCGGTCAGCTCTTTGTTCTCACAAACATGTGCCGTAGGACAAGAATATTATTGATTGACCGTCATCATTGGGAACATCTGTCAAGCACACCCACACAGAATGTTAGCACAGTGAGAGGCATTTTCCAATCAAGAAGCAAAGAACACCTTTTCACGACCTCAGATATCCTAAAGCCAGCAAAGCTCTTTTGAAGTGTAGTCACTGCTGTAATATAGGGAATGCGACCAAAGTTGAAGCCAATTTGCCCAAAGTAAGTTCCAACAAACAGTAATGTGATAAAGGCCAGTCAATCTGTTTCAGTGATTTTGGTTGCGGGATAAAAACTGACCGGGACACCTGGGAGAGCTCCCCTGCTCTTCTTCAAAATAGGGCCATGGAATATTTCACACCCACCTGAGAGGGCAGGTGAGGATTTGGTTTAACATCTCATTCAAAAGGCAGCACCCTCAGAGTGCAGCAACCCTCGGAACAGTTATGGTTTCTGCAATTTCCTGCCCCACTTGAGATCCATTTATCCAAGATGCTCCAGATCCTGATTTAGTCCCGTTTGGTTCACTGTATGCACCTTCCTGCTCTTGGCTCTTGAACAGTCTTCATTTGCACAACTTGGTTGAAATCAATGTAATGATTCTTAACAAAAGGAACCTGGGGTAGATATTCAAAACCATGAAGGACCATAAGAGAGTAAATATGGAGAAACTGATGGCCGTGTCTGAAGGGTCAGTGACCAGAGGGAAAAAGATTTAAGATCATCGGCAAAAAGAGCCAAAGCGGCAAATGAGGAGAATTTTGTTCTTAAACGCAGAAAGTTGTCATGATCTGGAATGCACTGTCTGATAGGACGGTGGAAACAGATTCAATAGTAACTTTCACAAAGGAATCGGATAAATACCTGAAAAGAAAACATTTTCAGGACTGTGGGGAAAGAATGGGAAGAGTGGGGCTTACTAAATAGCTCTTTCAAAGAGCTAGCACACAGACACAAGGGGCCAAATGGCCTCTTTTGTGCTGTATGATTCTATAAAGTCAAGATTTAATCATTTTTAGAAATTTAGTTAATTGCTGCTCCATGAACAAAAATTCATGAGTGATGGATCAATGCATTGAAGTGCATTACACATGGGCAAAAGCTGCTAATCATTCCAATAAGACAAACACACAGAGGGGAAATATTACAAAACTACACAGCAGCCTTGTAACCTAACCTGGTGAGAACGCCTCATCGGGAATCCAGGCTGATACTTCCTATGATGCATGTTGGCTAGAAAAGTGGAAAGGGCAAATGCTCAAATTCTCAAGATGCACACCCAGAAAGAAGAAAAGACTTGCATTTCTATAGCACCTTTCACAATCTTAGGATGTCCAAAAGTGCTTTAAAGCCAATTAAATATTTTAGATGTGTAGCCACCATTGTAATGTATGGCACCCAACATGTGCATAGCAAGATCCCTCAAACAGAATAGTTGTGGGTTCAAGTCCCACTCCAGCAACTTGAAACAGAAAAATCCAGGCTGACGCTCCAAGTGCAGTACCGAGGGAGTGCTGCACTGCCAGGAGTGCCATCTTTAAAATGCGATATTAATCCCTCAGGTGGATAATAACAAGATAATCCATTTTTTTCAGTGATGTTGGTTGGGAGATAACTATTGGCAGGAGAACAGTGAGAATTGCCCCTGCTCCTCAAACAATGCCATGGGATCTTTCACATTCTCCAAGAATAGACAGGACTTCAGTTTAAAGTCTCTTCTAAAAGACAACACCTGCTGATAGTGCAGCACTGGGAGTATCAGCCTGGAGTTCTGTGCTCAAGTTTCTGGATTGAGACGAACCCACAACCTTCTGACTCAGTAGGGAAACATGCTTTTAAACCGAGCCACACCCAACAACTAAATACCCAACCGACAAAGCTCTTCATCAAAATTCCATCAAGCTAATACATCAGGGAAAGATCATCAGTTCCTGAATTCGCAAGCAAAGTCAGCCTATTTACTTGGTACATCAGGATGTCACTATTTATAAAACCGTGATATTTCAGATGAACACATTTTAATATTTGTCTAAATCAAAATAACCTCAATTTCTTAAACTAATACTTTGTTAGGAGGTAAAATTGTTTTCCCCTACCTCCATGTTTGAGTTATCTTGGTTGCATTGTAACAGTATTAGTGCCATATTTATAAATAACATAATATTTTAACCAACCTGAATATCACCACAGGAGGATTTTTATAGATTCAATAATTTAATTTCCAAGACAATATTAATCCCGGTAAAATATATTGTTGACCAATAATTCATGGGTTTGGGAGTGGAAAATTATTTTTTAATAAATAGAGCCAAGGGTATTTCACTGTTTTCCTAGAGCTGCTGAGCCAACTGGGACACCCATGGGAAGGCACAGAAGAGGGTCTATACTTTATTTTCCATGTTTGGCTTTCCAAACATTAAAAAACACATAGTCTTGGAAACTATGCACTCAGCCAAATGGAAATCTCAACCGGTGTTTCTAAAAATTGTGTTTATATTTAGAGAGCTGTGGGATTTGAGAAATGGGCTGTTGACACTATGGCCTCACATACTTCAGTAATCCTTCAGCATTTTAATGTCAGTGAGAAGATGTACTGAAACAGCAATGATTTGAGGGTTTTCTCATTTAGCTGGAATAGCAAGGGCTCTACGTTGCTGGTGAATTACAGTTTTAGCAAAATCTCACAACTCAATTTAGTTGAACTGCTTGGCAGCATCAACTATTGCTCGGTGGGTAGCATTCTCACCTCTGAGTCAGAAGGCTGTGGGTTTAGATCCCACCCCAAAGGCATGTGTGTGAAGAAATGTTTCCTAACTTCTCTCCTCAATAACCTGACTCTGGATTTTAAGGTTATGTCCCCTTATAGGCTTCCTCCCATCAGTGGAAGATGTTTCTCTCCAATTTACCCTGCCAATTCTTTGAAAAAAATCAAATCACTCTTTAACCTGGTGTACCCCAGGGAATACAAATGTAATTGCTCCTCTTAATCTAACCCTTGGGGCCCTAGTAACATTCAGATTACTCTGTGCTGCATTCATTCCATGGCCAAATGTATTCTGTCTAAAGCAGAATGCCAGAACCAGATACAGTCCTCCAGATGTGGCCCAAGCAGGGCTTTGTACAGCTGTAGCAAAACTTCCTCCCCTTTATACTCTAGGTTTTCTAGATATAGTCTAACTCTCCATTTGCCTTTTAGGTTACTTTTTATATCTGACCGCTATATTTTTACAAGCTGTATACATGAATCCCTTAATCTCTTTGGACTGTCCACCCATCTCAGCTCTTCACCATTTAATTAACTAACATTTGAATCTATCCTCTTCTGATCCAAAATGAATGATCTCACACTCGATTGCATTGAAATCCGTCTGCCACACTTTTGCCCGCTCACTTAGCCTATAGTATCTTTGTAATTTTATGCTCCTGTGTATATATTATATATACATACTTTGCCAGAATCAGAAGCAAGACCAGGTGATGAAAAAAGAAAACAAAAGACTTGCATTTATATAGTGATTTTCACAACCACCAAACCTCCCAAAGAGCTTTACAGCCAATGAAGCACTTTTTGAAGTGTAGTCACTGTTGTAAGGTAGGAAAAGCGGCAGCCAATTTGTGCACAGCAAGCTCCCATAGATAGCAATGTAACAATAACCAGATGGCAAAGAAAGCTTCCCTGCTCTTCTTTTGAAATAGTGCCCTGGGATCTTTTACATTCACCCAAACAGGCAGATGGAGACTTGGTTTAACTTCTGATCAAAAAGACAGCACCTGCAACAGTGCAACACTCCCTCAGTACTGCACATATGCACATATGAAATAGGAGCAGGAGTAGGCCATTTGGTCCCTCAAGCCTGCTCTGCCATTCAATAAGATCATGGCTGATCTGTTTGTGTTTCTAGTTCCACATTTTCATCTACCCCCGATAACCTTTGATTCCCTTGCCTAACAAGAATCTATTTACCTCTACCTTAAAAATATTCAGTGACCCTTAGTCCATCACCTTCTGAGACAGAGAGTTCCAGAGTCGCACAAACCTCAGAAAAAAATTCTCTTCATCTCTGTCCTAAAAGGGTGACCCCTAATTTTAAAACAGTGCCCCCTAGTTCTGGACTCACCCACAAGAGGAAACACCCTTTCCACGTCCACCTTGTCAAGGCCATTCAGGATCTTGTATACTTCAATCATGTCACCCCTCACTCTTCTAAACTCAAATGGAAACAAGCCCAGTCTGTCCAATCTTTCCTCATAAGACATTCCCTCTCATTCCAGGTATCAATCTAACAAGTCTCTTCTGAACCGCCTCCACTGCATTTACATCCTTCCTTAAATAAGGAGACCAAAACTGAACATAGTATTCGAGATGTGGGACAGAATTTTCCCATTGGCGATCTGGCAGCGTAGCCCGCTCGCCGAGGGGAAAATGACGCGGGAGGACATTGGGAGGAACCCCCGATGTTATCCCAGTCCATTTAAATATTAAGGCCATTGACAGGATCATTAAGATAATTAAAGGCCCTGCCCGTCCAACCTTAAGGCTGGCGGGCAGGCCAGGAGCCCCAGCAGGCTTCTGATAATACATGAAACCTCATCCACTGACGGGATGAGGTTTCATGTCTGTTTTTAAAAACTTTAATAACGTTTATGTCCTTTTTATTAACATTTCCCATCTCATGTGACTTTGTCACATGATGGGGTCATGTTAATAATTTTTATATTTTTCTATTTTTAATGTTTTTGAAGCTGTCACTAATCTCCCTGAGACAGCACTTAGTCTCAGGGAGCAGTGCGCACTTTGATAGATGGGGAGTCCCTCCCCCCCCCGCACAGGAAGCGCATAGCGCATAGTGCTTCCTGTCGGGCAGGCTGCTGGGTGGGCCTTAATTGGCAGGCCCACTCAAAATGGCGGCGGGCCCGTTTCGGCGGTGGAGTTCGGCTGCCTGCCCGCCGCCAAGCCGGTGGGGCCCATCCGCCCATCAAGGTCAAAATTCTGGCCGTGGTCTCACCAATACCCTGTATAACTGAAGCATAACATCTTAATTTTTATGTTCAATTCCACTCGTAATAAAGGATAGCATTCCATTAGCCTTCTTAATTACTTGATGTACCTGCATATTAACTTTTTGTGATTCATGCACGAGAACACCTAGATTCCCCTGCACCTTGGAATTCTGTATTTGTTCTCCGTTTAAGTAATACTCTGCTTTTTTACGTGAACAACTTCACATTTTCCCATATTAAACGCCATCTGCCAGATTTTCACCCAATCACTCAACCTATCTATGTCCATCTGCAAACTCCTTATGAGTCCTTCACAACGTACTTTCCTAACTATCTTTGTGTCGTCTGCAAATTTCTCTAACATGTCTTCACTCCCCTTATCTAAGTCATTGATGTAAATTGTAAAAAATTGAGGTCCCAGCACAGACCCCTGTGGGTCTCTACTCTTCACACCCTGCCAATCAGAAAAAGACCCATTTATGCATACTCTCTGCTTTCTGCCAGCCAGCCAATCTTCTATCTAGGCTAATATGTTACCCTCTGCACCATGAGCTTTTATTTTCTATAATAACCTTTTACGTGGCACCTTATCAAATGCTTTCTGGAAATCCAAATACATCCAAATAGGGTCCCCTCTATCCACAGCATATGTTATCCTTCAAATAACTTTAATAAATCGGTTAAACATGATTTACCTTTCATAAAGCCATGCTGGCGCTTCTCAATTGCCTTGCGTTTTTCTAAGTGCCCAGCTATAACCTCTTTCACGATCGATTCTAACACCTTCCCCACGACAGACGTCAAGTTAACTGGCCTTTGGCCTCCTGCTTTCTGCCTCCCTCCCTTCTTGAGGGTAAGTATTTGTCTGATGGAACTTTTCCAGAATCTAGGGAATTTTAGAAAATGAACACCAGTGCATAAACTACCTCATTAGCTACCCCTTTAAAGACACTAGGATGTAGTCCATCTGGACCTGGAGACTTTTCAGCCCGCAGCTCCATCAGTTTGCTCAGTACCGCTTCCCTAGTGATTGTAATTTCACCAAGTTCTTCTCTCCTTTTCGCCTCCTGATTTCAGCTACTACTGGAATGTTTTTGTATCCTCTATAGTGAAGACAGAAGCAAAATATTTGTTCCTTTCATCCACCATTTCCTTATTATCTACTATTAACTCCACATTCTCACTCTCTAGAGGACCAATACTCACTTTACTCTTTTCCTGTTTAAATACCAGTAGAAACTCTTGCTATCATTTTTACATTTCTAACCAGCTTCCTCTCATTCTCTAATTTCTTTCTCCTGATTAACCTTTTAGTCATTCTCTGCCATTCTTTACATTCTGACCAATCATTTGGCCTGCCACTCATCTTTACGCAGTTATATGCTTTTTTCTTAAGTTTGATACTTTGCCTAACTTCTTTAGCTAACCATGGATTGTGGGTCCTCCCTTTAGATTTTTTCTTTATTGTAGGAATATAGTTATTCTGAGTATTCTGAAATATCCCCTTAAATGTCTGACACTGCATCTCTATTGATTGATCCCCTAGCCTAGTATCCCAGTTCATTTCAGCTAGCTCAGCTTTCATGCCCACATAATTGCCCTCATTTAAGTTTAAAATACAAGTCTTAGATGCAATCTGCTCCTTTTCAAACTGGATGTAAAATTCAATCATATTGTGGTTGCTGCTACCTAGGGGCATCTTTACTCTGAGGTCATTAATTAATCATGTCAGGTCATACAATATCAAGTCTAATACCTGGTTGGTTCCACAACATGCTGCTCTAAGAACCTACCTTGAAAGCATTCTATAAACGCCTCGTCTAGGCTACTACTACCAATCTGATTTGTTCAGTTCAGTTTACAGGTAGATTAAAATCACCCATAATTATTGCCATCCCTTTATCACAAGCACCCAATATTACTTCTTGTATACTTTGTCCTACATTGTGGTTACTCTTAGGTGAGCTGTAGATCACTCCCACTAGTGACTTTTCCCCCTACTATTTCTAATCTCCACCCAAACCACTTCTATATCCTGATCTCAGGTCACCTCTAATTATTGCACCAATGCCATCCTTAATTAACAGTGCTACCTCTCCACCTTTACAAAGTGGAGAATGCAGGCATCAATCCCACTACCCTCTCCTATGAAAAGCAAGCACTCTACCATTTGAGCTAGTTCCCCCATAGACTAGACTGTCAGCTTTAATTTTTTGTGCTCATGCCTTGGATTGGGCTTGAATCCAAAACATTGTGACTCACGGATAAATGAGCCACAGCTGATGACAAAGAAACAAAAAGAACCGAGCTCGAAGTGGAAACTCTAGAGTGCCATCAATATAAACAGGTGAGTGTCTGAAAACATCTGTCTTCTGGTTTTATAAAAAGAGCAGCTGTTTTGATTCAAGTCAGAATCAAAATGCTTGATATATTTGAATTGCACCATGAGGCATCTAGACAAGATTCATTGTATCCCTCCTTGTAGCAGAAAACCATCTAAAATCATCCACAGTCCAAGTATCCATACTATTATATAGATATCCAAAGTCTACTCTATGCAGTTATAAGGATAAACAATGGCTGAGATATTCTGGTCCCACCCATGGCAGGAATCTTCACTGGCAGAACAGAAAGTTTGATGGACCAGCTAAAGGTCCATTGACTTTGGAAGGGGATTTTTGGTCCCACTCTTTCATTTATTCTGGCTACAGTATTACAGCAAATGAAAATTGGGAGAGAAACTCAAATGACTTTTCCACTACTAATGCCCAGAATTAGCCAGCGCCCCTGTGGCACATTGCCACGTGCATCGTACATTAGCTCAGATCATGCTGGAGTAGAGAATCTCGCTGCATGCCCCATTAGCTGGACCTTTCATCCTTCAACTCGAACATGTTTTGCACTGTAACTAGCTGGGAGTGTGAGCTGATAACAGTTGCAAGAGGGTAACAGGACAACAGGGACCTCAGTGAATGATGGGACCAACATTCTACCTCCTTAACAAATGACATTTAAGGATTTCAAAACAAACGGAGGAACAACAAAGAAGGAAATAGAGCAACTTTAAGTCAAATCAGGTACAGAAAGAAATAAAGAGAGGGAAAAAAGATTGGATTAAGGAAGGGGGAGAAAAGACAATAAGGAAAGGTAAAAAAGGAATAAATTTGACATTGTAAAAATCTCCAAGGACAATTTATCACCTGAAGGAATGAGCCTCCACAGTTTAAATTATTCCCTTTCTGGGTCAGACAGGTTGATTGACATTGCATTAACAATTATCACATAGTTAAAAACGGTGCTAAAACTGTTTAATTACCAGCTGTGACCTTCTGTAATGGGCAACTAATGTGTAAATCCAACAAGGGGCAGGGAGGCTGAGGATGAGGTGTTGTTTGTGTGAAGCAATTCGGAAAGTAACCAGCATGTTCTGGAGCTTCACCACTCGCAGCATATCTCTTCATCCCATGAAACATTTGGCCAATGAGCAATTAATAACAGTATGTATAATTAACACACTATTATTTTTCCAGCAAGTATTCATCCCGTTATTTACAAGCTCCTCTTCTCATTAAATAATTTTCTACATTGCAAAAATAAGTATCAGAATGATACTGTGCACTGGTGAAAATTCTGAATAAAATTGGCTGCACTAACAGGCAGAGAGCCAGAGCAAAAACAGACAAGATGGACATAAGCAGGTGAAATCTTACCACTGGAACAGTTTAGACCTCCCCAGCCGGGTTCACACTGACAGGTGTTAGGAGCGATGCATCTTCCATGGACACATTTCTCAGCACAGTGAGCTGTTTGTGACGGACAAGACATGAAGAGAGAAAGGAGAGAGGAAATTAAAGTTAATAATTTTCACTAACAGCTGCAGATCATTTCAGATGTGCTTCACTGGACAAAAACACCGACTGTTCCTCAGAGCTCAACATGCCTTTGCTAATCGAAAGCTGCAGCAGCCTCCCATAATTTACTTTTCAGCATAAAGGGCCTCAGCTAAAGAAGTTTCCATCTTAAAATCTTAGTTCAAATGTTATGTGCTGTTGGGTAAGGTCTGTTTAGGATACGTGTTTTAACAGAAGAAAGAGAGGGAGAGAGACTTGCATTTATGTAGCAGCTTTCATGACCGCAGGATATTCCAAAAAGCTTTACAGCCAGTGAAGTACTAATGTAGTCATGGTTGTAATGTAGGGAACACAGTGCCAATTTAAGCACAGCATGATCCAACAAACACCTATGTGATAATGACCAGATAATCTGCATTTTTTGTGATGCTCATTGAGGGATAAACATTGGCTAAGGCACCAGGAAAAACTCCCCTAGCTTTTCTTTGGAATCTTTAACATCCACCAGAGAGGGCAGAAGGGGCACACTTTGACATCCACTCAGAAAAGACAGCACCTCTGACAGTGCAGCGCTCCCTCAGTACCACACTAGTAATATCAGCCTGGATTTTATATTTAACTCTTATGGGGTGGGACATGAACCCACAACCTTCTGATCCAGAGGTGAGAGGAGTACTCGCTGAGCCACAGATAACACTGTAAAACATTACTTCACCAATACAAATGCCAACTTTAGCAAGAGGAAGGAACAAAGAGCTGATCAAAGTGTGAAGAACAGTTGGAGAACAGAGTGACTTCATGGCTCTTGTTACATCACTGTGAAAATATTGCTGTCCATTCTTGCCACAAAAATACAACTTCAAATAGATTTCATTCAGATGACAATTTTAACATGCAAATTCAACTTGGTCTCTTCATAAAAAATTGTTTTAATTACTGAAGTGATGCCTTAAAACATCTTGAAAAATAAACTAGAGTTAAATGCTACAAGGCTTATTGCAACACTGAAAAATTTCGCAGCTCCAAATACAAACTACTAAAAATAATATATTCGTAGGAATTAATTTTAAAGTACTTTTAATTGAATGCTGTGTGGGGTGCTGAGATACAAATACACAAACTCAATAAACTCAGTTGTTAATGAGGGCTTGGCTAAAATATTCACCCTTTTGTATGTGACTATTAGAAATTGAAAAGAATACAATGTAAAATATATTAAACTTCATTATCACTGATTTCTTTCAAAACAAGTACTGGAACCATTTACAGCTTAAAATAGTATTTCAAGTTATTTAGTAGAGTCTCTACGTGACTAGATTTTAGGAATTGGCTTTTCCTCTGGTCACCTGTTTTTTTGTTGAGATGTGCTAGAGCAAGGCAACAGGAAAGAGGTGGTAGTGGGGGAAGCCTAACATTGAATCCCATCCACCAAACCCTTCCTTAGATACTTCCTCACACCCCCAAGCAAGGCTGTCTTGTCTTGACTTGACTGCCCCACCATATTGAAACGACAGCGAGAGGCTAAGGTTGAGGAACCAGCTACTCCTTAGGAAGGATATATTGGCCCTAGATAGGGTCCAAAATAATTTTACCAGAATAATACCTGGACACCAATGGTTAAATTGCACAACCGAGTTTGCATCCTTGGAATTTAGAAGGTTAAGGGTGATTGGCTCAAAAGTTTTCAAGCTATAAGGGGACCAGATTGGGTAGATTGGGAGAAACTATTTCAGCTGGTTGGGAGTCTAGGAATAGGTGGCAGGGTCTAAAAATTAGAGCCAGACTTTTCAGGAGGGAAACACTCCTAAACACAAAGGGTGGTAGAAGTTAGGAACTGCCTCCCACAAATGGCAATTGATGCTAGATCAATTGTTAATATTGAGATTGATAGATTTTTGTTAGCCAAAAGTATTACAGTTTATGGAGCAAAGACCAGTATATGGAGTTGGACTGCAGATCCACTATGGTCTCACTGAGTGGCAGGACAGGCTCAAGTGACTAAATGCCCTCCTCCTGTTCCTGCCTTCCTATGTTTCTTCAAGGCATTGCTCAGTGGGTGGAATGCTTGCCTCTGACTCAGACAGTTGCATGGGTTCTAGTCCCATTTCAGTACAAAATTCAGGCTGATGCTCCGAATGCAGTACTGAGGGTGTGCTACACTGTTGGAGTTGCCATCTTTTGGATGAGACAAGGACCTGGCTGTTCTCTCAAGTGGATGTAAAAGATCTCAAGGCACCATTTCAGAAGAGCAGGGGAATACTTTCTCGGGAGATCTAAAGCAGATTATCTGGTGATAATCTTAATACTGTTTATGGGATCTTGCTATATGCAAATTGGCTGCCAGGTTTCCTACATTGCAACAGTAGCTACAATTAAAAACATGCTTAATTGGCTGTAGAGTGTTCCAAGGTGACCTGAGGTTGTGAAAGCTGTTACAGAAATTCAAATACTTCCTTTCTAATGTCTTTGTATAACACCAGAATGACCATGCATTACAGCCAGTAATTAAGAGTCCGTAAAAGCATGAAAACAACAGAAACATAGGCCTGAATTTTTCAGTCGGTGTGCGAGGGCGGGCCCACACATTGGCATGTAAAATGATGCATGATGACGTCAGGCGTGCATCCCGACATCATTGCGCTGTCTCGGGATGTTTCGTTCGGTGGGCGTGCACCGGAGTTGGCTGTGTGCCTGCCGATATTTAAACAGCCTATTAAGACCATTAAGGAAATAATTAATGTGTTGGCGGGCAGGCAAAAAAGGCCAAGTGGCCTTCACATTTTTTTAGGAAACCTCATCCATGAGCAGGATGAGGTTTCCTAAAGCTTTTATTAATTAGATTTAAAACATTCCAAAACATCAAAACAGGTCATACGAGGGCACATGTTTAATTAAATTTTAAATCAATTTATTTAATAATTTGAAAAGCACTTCAATCTCCCTGAGGCAGCTCCGTGCCTCAGGGAGATTTAACGCGCGAAAGAGCACTGGCCCCGACTCTCCCTCCTTTCTCCGCCTGCATAGGTAGCGAGCGCTACTGCTCGTGTCTTACACTGGGTGGGCCTTAATTAGCCCGCCCACATAAAATGGTGGCATGGAGCTGATTGCGGGTAGCGGTCAGCTCTGCGACTGCTCCTGCCTGAGCCTGCCTGCCGACTGAAAAATTCAGGCCATGGTAAATTGCTATTGCTACAGTTGAGAAGAGACTGAGAAATGCACCCAAGAACAGTCATTTCAATATTGCTTTCTGGTTGATTGCAGGATTAAGCCTGGACTTTAGTGAGTTGACTATGCATATCTGCAAGAAATTAAAGCCATGTCCACACAGCCTAAATTGTCCGGCAGTTTCATTACCGTCAACAAATGATATTTTATCATTTGCAGTTCGGTTTGAGGCATCAATCCATTTCACACCACCACCAATCTGTTTGCATTATCTCTCACAATCAATATATTTTACATTAAGAATGCTCATTTTAATATTCGGTACAAAATAATGAAACATGTTACAAAACAGGTTGATGAGGACCCAATTTTCATAGAATGGTAGGAACTTACTGCACAGGAGGAGGCCATTTGACCCACAATGCTTGTGCTGGTACAGACATCCCCGATCCCACACTTTTGCTTTTTGTCTATAACCTGCAAGTTCTTCATCCTCGCGTACCTGTCAATGCCCTTTTACTTATGGAATCACTTGCCATCATCTTTACAGGAAGAGAGCTCTCCAGGTCCCGACAACTCTCTGAATGGGAACATTTCTCCTCATACCCTATCTAGATCTTTTATCAATGATTTTGAATCTCTCACCTCTGGTCATCGACCCACTCACCGAAAGGAACAGTTTTTCTCGCTCTACTCTATCAAAATCTCTCATTTTGAAAAGCTCACCGCCTCAGGTCACCTCTTAGCCATCTCTGTTCTGAGGAGAATAGCCTTAACTTTACCAACCTCTCCTCATAGCTGAAGTCCCTCATCCCTGGGAGCATCCTAGTGAATCTCCTCTGTTCCCTTTCTCAGGGCTTTACATCTTCCCTGAAGTGTGGTGTCCAGAATTGTTCACAATGCTCCAGCTGAGGCCTAACCAGAGATTTATAAATTTCCAGAATGATCTCTTTGCTTTTATGTTCCACGGGCTGCATTTCAGACCCCCTCTCCCACCGGGCATGTAGGGGTGGGTGGAGGTGGACGTTGGTGGGGGCATTTAAATATGTTGGGTTGCTAACCCACCTCCTTCCCACCCAGTTGTGAGGGGAGGGAGAGGGGTGGTGGCTGGTAAAGCACCCGCTAGGCCATCTGCCCTTAGGCATATTGCGGCCCTTAAATGGTCAGTTATTGCCCACTTAAGGACCTCAATGTACCACCACTACCACAATGTGCTAGGCTGTGGAAGGCAAGCAAGACGGGGAAGGCCAATTCTTCACAAAAATTGGTGAAAAAGGCAGGAAGGGAAGGTGCACCCTTTAGGTTGTGCCCTGTGCACATTGGGACACCCCCCGCCCCCGCTGCACCCCTCCCTCCACAGCCCCCCCCACCACATCTCTGCACCCCCCCCCACCCCACCACCAACCCCCCCACCCCCCCCAACCCGCCTCCCCATACCCTGCTAAAGATTATGTCCTTCCTTATGTGCCTCCCAACCTGGCCTCCAAAACTCAGCCCCATCCCTTCATCCCCCCCTTCAGGTGTTAATCCCTCCCTGCCCGAAAAGCCTGGGACTTACCCGAATCCAGTGTCCATTACATTTCTTCATGGGCCTGCTTGTAGCCCCAGCGGAACCCATGACCGAATTCTGGTGCCGCTGGGACTGCAAGAACTGCCAGCCAAGCAGATTGGCCGGCAGCTCTCGAGGGTGGGACTTCCTTCTACTGAGAGGCGGAAGTCCGACCCTCAGTTCATTAAGGTCACCTCCAGTATATTATCACTTCGGGTTGGCCTTTTTACCGGTGGGGTAAGGGGTGGGTGAGCAGTACGTCAACTGTAAAATCCTGTGTGCCAGCCCCATGTCTCTTTTTATAAACACAAGAACCCATATGCTTTTTTTTTAAACCACCTTATCAACTTTTCCAGCCACCTTTAAGCATTTGTTTATATGGACATCAAGGTCTCTTTCTCATCTACACTTTTCAAAATTATGCCCTTTGTAGCAAACTGTCTTCCAAAGTGCATCACCCACACTGCCCTGCATTGAATGCCACCTGCCATGTTTCTGCCCATTTCGCCATCCTATCTATGTCAGCATGAAGTTTGCAACTATTTTCACACAACTCTGCCCCTAAGGTGTGAGGCTCATTTCCATCATTCTGGCTCAGCACCTGATGTTTAAGCAGAGAGTTCTAAGACCAAATTTAAATTCAACGAATGAATCTGGAATTGAAAGCTGGTCTTGGTGTTGGTGGCCATGAAACTATCATCAATTGTTGTAAAAACCCTTCTGGTTCAATAATGTCCTTTTAGGGAAGGAAATCTGCCATCCTTACCTGGTCTGACCTACATGTGACTCCAGACCCACAGCAATGTGGTTGACTCTCAACTGCTAAACAAGCCACTCAGTTCAAGGGCAATGTGGGATGGACAACAAAATGCTGGCTCTGCCTGTGACGCCCACATCCCATGAAAAAGAGTAAAAAAAGAATGAGGGGACCTAATACTTGTTTTAGGCGGTTGACAGGAGCATCTAAAAAATCTGCTAAGCAATATGGGGTTGGATGTCTTATGGGCCTCCCTGACATTGCCGCCAGAAACTGGTTCATTTTTGTGACGCCCAACACCCACCCCCACTGCCTTCTCCAGTACTTTGGATGCATGGAGGGCCAATTCCATCCCCTATATTTTAGACAAATACGCACATGACAACACTGCCCCGGCCTGCAGGCCTGGAGCTATTGCAAAGCATCGCCATCACAGTTTCTAGGAATTAATTCAGCTCCCTTGTTATTCCAAAAAGTTGGCACAAAATCCCACTTACTCCAGTGGCATAACTGACCCATCAAAAATATTTTTGTTCAATTACCTCAAACCATGCCAAAAGAAATGACACAATCAATTTTTAAATAAACATGGGCATTCAGGGATGGGCAATAAATACTGGCCTTGTCAGAGACACCCACATCCCATGAAAGAATTTTTAAAAATGAATGCGTTTGTATAGCAAAGGATATGGATTTAGACTAAGAAAACCTTAATTTTAAAACTTAACTTTGCACCCTCTCTGGTACTGTGGGTTACTCAGCTGATCACTTGCATGTGATAGGATGTGGCTTCATTTCTCATGACTCTGATGAAGAGTCTTGCAATCTCAAGCATGCTACCCAGTGAGAAGAGGGAATAGGTGACATGTTTTATTGCAACAAGGAAAAATTGGAGGATGAACAACCACAACAACTTGCCTTAAACGTCCCAAGGTTCTTCATAGGAGTGTTATCGAACAATTCTGACACCAAGCCACATAAGGAGATATTAGGACAAATAAAAAAGAGATTTGTATTTATATAGTGCCTTTTACAATCTCAAGGCATATGCTTTGCAGCTAATTAAAACATTTTGAAGCATATTCACTGCTGTCTTGCCAATTAGGGCACAGCAAGCTCCAAGAAACAGCAGTACAATTATGACCAGATAATCTTTTTTTCTTCAGCAATGTTGGGGATGACATCTGGGATAATTCTCCTGTTCTTCTTCAAACTAGTGGCCAGGGCATCATTTATGTCCTCCTGAGAGGTCAGGCAGGGCTTCTGTTTAACGTCTCACCCAGAATGATGCTAACGATACTCCCTCAGTAGAGCACTGGGAGCGTCAGCCTAGATTTTTCTGCTCAAGTCTCTGGAGTGGAACTTGAATTCGCAATGCGCTGACTCAGAGGCAAGGCCAAGTAATGTCCTTCAGTGCTGTGACCATTCAATGACCCTGCACTGCTCGAGAATCTGGTGGATTCCATTCTGGCTTTCAAAATGGAATTAGATAAATAATTGAAGAAATAATAGCAGAGCTATGGTTAAAGGGAAAGAGACTTTGACAAGATGAGTTGCTCTTATGAAGGGCCAACACAGATGCTATAGGTCATAGAGTCATACAGCACAGAAACAGGCCCTTCGGCCCATCGTGTCCATGCCGGCCATCAAGCACCTATCTACTCTAATCCTATTTTCCAGCACTTGGCCCATAGCCCTGTATGCTATGGTGTTTCAGGTGCTCACCTAAATACTTCTTATATGTTGTGAGGGTTCCTGCCTCTACCACCCTCTCAGGCAGTGTGGTCCAGATTCCAAACGCCCTCTGGGTGAAAAAACTTTTCCTCAAATCTCCTCTGGACCTCCTGCCCCTTACCTTAAAACTATGCTCCCTGGTTATTGACACCTCTGCTAAGGAGAAAAATTTCTTCCTATCTACCCTATCTATGCCCCTCATAATTTTGAATACCTCTGTCAGGTCCCCCCCTCAGCCTTCTCTGCTCTAAGGAAAACAACCCTAGCCTATCCAGTCTCTCTTCATAGCTGAAATGCTCCAGCCCAGGCAACATCCTGGTGAATCTCCTCTGCACTCTCTCCAGTGCAATCACATCCTTCCTATAGTGTGGCAGCCAGAACTGCTCACAGTACTCCAGCTGTGGCCTAACTAGACTTTCCTTTATCTTGCCTGCCAGTGTTCTTTCATGCCCCCTCTTCACTCTCCTAATCACTTTTTTAGTTATCCCCCCAACACTTTCTATACTCCTCTAGGGCTTCTGCTGTTTTCAGCCCTCTGTATCTGCCGTAAGCCTCCTTTTTTTCCCTTATCCAATCCTCTATATCCCTTGACATCCAGGGTTCCCTACCCCTCACCTTTATGGGAACATGTTGGCCCTGAGCTCTCACTATTTCCTTTTTGAATGACTCCCACTGCTCTGATGTAGACTTTCCTACAAGTAGCTGCTCCCAGTCCACTTTGGCCAGATCCTGTCTTATCATATTGAAATCGGCCTTCCCCCAATTCAGGGCCTTTGTTTCTGGTCCATCTTTGTCATTTTCCATAATTACCTTAAATCTTACAGAGTTATGGTCACTACCCCCGAAATACTCCCCCACTGACTCTTCTACCATTTTTCTAGTTTCATCCTCTAAGATTAGGTCCAGTACCACCCCTTCTCTTGTAGGACTTTCTATGTGCGGGCTCAAGAAGCTGTCCTGGATGCACTTTAAGAATTCCGCTGCCTCTAAGCCTTTCACACTAAGATTATCCCAGTTAATATTGGGGAAGTTGAAATCCCTTACTATTATTACCCTATTATTTTTACACTTCTCTGAGACTTGCCTACATATCTGCTCCTCTATCACCCCCTGACTGGCCTCCCTCTGTGGTGCAACTATTATAAGAGTGCGAACAAATCAACCAAGGCAAAGTCTTGGTCCAAGCAGGTAGTTTTGAGCATCTTAGAGGAGAGTGAGGTAGAGACGTGGAAAGGTATAAGGAAGAGGTTTCCAGAGCTTAGAGCCTAGGTAGTTGAAGGCAATGGTGGAGCAAATGTTACGTGTAAGAGGCCAGAATTGGGGGAATGCAGAGGCACCAGAGGGTTGTAGAGCTGGAAGAGATTGCAGGGATAGGGGTGGAGGTGCGGACCGAGATCATGGAGGGATTTGAACACAAGGATGAAAATCTTAATTTTGAGGCATTGATGTACTGGGAGGCAATACGGATCAGCGATGCAGGTGAACTGAACTTAGTGCGAGAGAGGAAAATTCTGTGGAGCTGTTACTCACTTCTTCATAATTGGTTACAAAGGGACAGGCACTGAAGGAGGCCTGATACCACATCAAGTTACCCACTCAGCTAACTACCTAGCAAAGGGGCAAATTGGTGGGGAAATGGCAAAATGATGTGAAGCAAAAGAACATTTTAAGTAGAAAAATAAAATCTGGAGGTTAATGACACACACAGCAGAAATCTTCACTTTTATATTGCTGGATGAGAAAATAACATCTAAAAGGAAGCTATTCTGGTATTGCTGGGCTTTATTTCTGAATCCGAGCTCTTTTATTTCGGTTGTGGGGGGTTAGGCGACTCAAAGAGCTCAGATTCCTTATTCTCAGCATGCAAATCAATCATTGTAGCTATAATACAATAATTATACATTCTGATCACACAAGCGGCTACAGCACAAGCAAGTTTGGCCCACAATATTAATAAGAAACATTTGTTTTTGCACTTATAAAATCTCTGTGCAGTTTATTCCAAATATGTTATTTTTAAAAATAAAATTATATTGGGGTGTCATCTCCAGTTAACAGAATTCCTTTCACATCGCTTGAGGTACCTTAGCATTTTTTTACTTATTCCTCTCACTGCAAAGTAGGGTTTTATAGAAATGAAGATTATTCAGTCTTCATAAAAGTTAACAAACAGATTCGGTAGTACACTGGCAATGGGACAAGTTACAAGCTGAAATGAAGGACGTGGCTACAAACTTTAGGTAAACTGAGTTGTTAGCCTTGGTGCAAATGTCAAACTCAATTAATTTACAAAAAAAAAGGAAAAGTAATGAATTTGAAAAATGTTGTCCATCACAACAGATTCAAGAATATTTACAAGATATGAGGAAATAAGGAAATGGCAGAGCCTGTTATTGGACACTTTCTCCCCTTTGTGACTGGACAGGAATACATTGACAATTTCCCGAAATCGGAGATACCTGCCAGCTTTTTAATCACGGTTGTCAATCTCCAAAAGAGCCAGCAAGACTCATCCAAAAACTGAAATGTTCTCATGAACCTCAGTGGAATCGTAGAATGATTACAGCACAGGAGAGCATTCAGCCAGTGAGAGCTTTTCTTGCAGTGTGATATAGGAGTGTGATAGAATACTCCCCATTTGCCTGGATGGGTGCAGCTCCAACAACACTCAAGATGCTTGACACCGTGCAGGACAAAGCAGCCCGCTTTATTGGCAACCCTTCCACAAACATTCCCTCCCTCCACCACTGACGCACAGTAGCAGCATTGTGTACCATCTACAAGACATACTGCAGGAATTCACCAAGGCCCCTTTAGACAATACCTTCCAAACCCACGACCACTACCATCTAGAAGGACAAGGGCAGCAGATAGATGGGAGCACCATCGCCTGGAATTTCCCTTCCAAGTCACTCATCATCCTGACTTGGAAATATATTGCCGTTCCTTCACTGTCACTGGGTCAAAATCCTGGAACTCCCTTCCTAACAGCACTGTGGGTGTACCTACACCACATGGACTGCAGCAGTTCAAGAAGGCAGCTCACCACCACCTTCTCAAGGACAGTTAGGGATGGGCAATAAGTGCTGGCCCAGCCAGCGAAGCCCACATCCTGTGAATGAATAAAAAAATTACGGGCATAATGGTTGACTGGAAATCTGTTGGTGAGGTGGGGGGAGGGGAGTGGAAAACATGCTATGTAAGTCAGAGAGAAAAAAGAGCAAAGAAATTCAGCAAGAGAAAACTTAGAAGAGAAACAAAAAGAGGGAAAAGATGAGGCAAACCATGGCGGAGAAACAGGTAAGTTGGGGGCAGGGGTGTGACCTGTTTTAGATTGCTCTTTAAAATTATGAAGGGGTTTGACAGGTTGACACAGATGTGTTTCCATGTGTGCAAAGTCCAATACTAGGGACCATAAATATGAGATGGTCACAAATATTTTCAATAAAGAATTCAGGAGAAACCTCTTTACCCAGAAACGTCTGGTTTGGGAGAAACGTGAGGGTCCATGAGAGGGCACAAAGGACATTTACTAGATTGGTTCCAGTGGTGAGGAATTTTAGTTACAAGGTTAGATTGGAAAGGCTGGGGTCGTTCTCCTTGGAGCAAAGGAATTTGAAGGAAGATTTGATTGAGGTGTACAAGGTTATGACAGGTTTAGATAAGATAGATGAGGAAAAACTTTTCCCATCAGCTGATAGGAGTATGGGGGACACAGGTTTAAGGTTTTGGGCAAGAGATGCAGGGGGAATGTGAAAAAGAACTTTTTTAACACAGCGAGTGGTAATGACCTGGAACTTGCTGCCCATGAGGCTGGTGGAAGTGGAAACAATCAAAAATTTCATAAAGAAAATCAATGGGCACTTGAAGGAGATAAACTTGCAGGGATACAGGGATAGAGTGGGGACAGTGGGACTAACTGGATGGCTCTTCAGGGAGCCAGCATGGACTCAATGGAATGAATGGCCTCCTTCTCTGCCATAAATGACTCCACTACTCTATGATGAGAATGTGGAACTCACCAACACTGGAGTAGCTGAGGAAAACAGCAGAGAT
Source organism: Carcharodon carcharias (assembly GCF_017639515.1). NCBI lineage: Eukaryota > Metazoa > Chordata > Chondrichthyes > Lamniformes > Lamnidae > Carcharodon > Carcharodon carcharias. The sequence continues at coordinate 115,394,007 of NC_054470.1, forward strand.
GCATTTAAGGGGAGGCTAGATAAACATGTGAGGGAAAAAGAAATAGAACGATATGCTGATAGGGTGACATGAAGTATCACAGAATCACAGAATTGTTATGGTGTAAAAGGAGGCCATTCAGCCCATCATGTCTGCACTGGCTCTCTGAGCATTTTAACTTAGTGCCAATCTCCTGCCTTTTCCCCATAACTCTGCACATTGTTTCTATTTAAATTATCATTCAATGCCCTGTTGAAAACTTCAATTGATCCTGCCTCCACCACACTCCCATGCATTACATTCCAAACCCTAACTACTTGCTGTGTGAAAAAGTTTTTTCTCACCTCACATTTGCTTCTTTTGCAAAACACTTAAACTTTGCCCTCTAGTTGTTGATCCTTTTAGGAGTGGGAACAGTTTCTCCCTATCTACTCTGTCCACACCCGTCATGATTTTGTAAACTTCTATCAAGTCTCCTCTTAGCCTTCTCCTCTCCAAGGAAAATGGTCCCAACTTCTCCAATCTTTCCTCATAACTGAAGTGTCTCATCCCTGAAACCATTCTCATAAACCCCTTCTGCACTCGCTCCAATGCGGTCACATCCTTCCTATGGTGTGGCGCCCAGAACTGTACACAATACTCCAGCTGAGGTCTAACCAGTGTCTTATATAAGTTCATCATAACCTCCCTGCTCTTGTCGCTTTGCCCCTATTAATGAAACCTAGAATGCTTTAGAAACAGCTCTCTCTACCTGAACTGCCACCTTTAATGACTTATGTACATATACACCCAGGTCTCTCAGCTCCTGCACACCCTTTAGAATTGTATCCTTTATTTCATACTGTCTTTCCATGTTCTTTGTGCCAAAGTGTAGAGCTTCACACTTCTCTGCATTGAACTTCATCTGCCACCTATCTGCCCACTCCACCAATATGTCAATGTCCTTTTGAAGTTCTACGCTGTCCTCCTCACAGTTTCCAATTCTCCCAAGTTTTGTGTCATCCGCAAACTTTGAAATTGTCCCCTGCACAGCTAGAATTAGATCATTTGTATATATCAGGAAAAGCAAGAGTCCCAATAATGACCCCTGGGCAACTCTACTACCAACCTTCTTCCAGCCCAAAAAATACCCATTAACAATGACTCTGTTTCCTATACCTCAGCCAATTTTGCATCCGCGTTGCTACTGTCCCTTTTATTCCATGGCCTATAACTTTCCTCACAAGCTTGCTGTGCAGCACTGTATCGAACGCCTTTTGGAAGTCCATATACATAACATCAAAGGTCTTGCCCTCATCAACCATCTCTGTTACTTCTTCAAAAAACTCCGGCAAGTTAGTTAGACATGATTGTCCTTTAACAGATCCATGCCCACCCTTCTGAATCAATCCACATTTTTCCATGTAACTATTAATTCTATCCCGAATAATTGTTTCTAGAAGTTTCCCCACCACCGAAGTTAAATAGGGTGGGACGAGGCTAGAGTAGAATATAAACACTGGTACAGACTACTTGGGCTGAAAGGCCTATTTCTGTGCTGTACATTCTTTGTCATTTTTCAAAATGACGGACTATAACTACTACACAGACAAAAATGTTCCTCTACACATAGGTAATAGCAAAAAAAAATGTTCATGGTGTGTTAGTTCACGGTGCCCTACTTCATGGTGTGCTTACCCCTAAGGGCGGGATTTCTGACCCCTGCCTGCCGCTAGGATTGTCCAGTCCTGTTGAAAGTCAGTGGACTTTTGGCTGGGCCGTTGAATCTCCCGAGCCAAGTTCCCCCAAAACGGGGCCAGAAAATCCCAGCCTAAGGTTATGCAGGAAAATTAGCACAAGGGGAAACCATATACTGCACTTAAGAAACTCGGATCATCGTCCACGATCACTACATTCATGTGAAGTAAGATCAGAAATTCAGCAGCATGGAAGAAATAGCGGCCAGATATTCAAAGCTCCTTAATATAAATTATTATTCACAAGACCACAATAAAAAGCATTATATATAAATAAAGTATTATTGAGAATGAATTACCAGCTATAATCATGAGCCAGAGGAAAAAATTCAAGGGTTATGCTGACCAGCGTCACATGTTATAATCGCTTTGCGCAAATACTGTTATTTTTGATCATCTACGTACCAGGGCAGACAGTAAAACAAAGCATACAATGTTCCACAAATTTCATGGCGCAATGAAATGTTCAGCACAGCATTTAAAAGACAAAGGCTCTTACTGGTAAAACTTTAATAAAAGTGTTCTCGCATAGCTTCAAGCTATAGCATATCTTCAATCATTTGTAGGAAGGCCATTAGAATGATATAACACAGAAAGAGGCCATTTGGCCCATTGTTCCTGTGCTAGCTCTTTGAAACAACTATCCAATTATTCCCACTCCTTTGACTGCTCTCCATTTTTCTCCTTTACAATTATTTATCCAATTCCCCTTTGAAAGTTACTCTTGAGTCTGCTTTCACTGCCCATCCAGGCAGCACATTCTAGATTACAACAACTCACTGCAAAAAAAAATTCTCTTCATCTTCCCTTCTGGTTCTTTTGCCAATGACCTTAAATCTGTGTCCTCTGGTTGCCAACCCTCCTGCCACCAGAAACAGTTTCTCCTTATTTATTCTATCCGAACTTTTTACAAACATCAAACATTAGTATTAAGATGTTCTTGTTCAAACCAAAGTGAGCCCTTAAAACAACAGCACCAGAATTAACCAATTCACTCAATCAGTCCATGTTGGTGTTTGTCCTCCCCACACACATTTGTCCATTCTCCTGCACCCACCCAGCTCTAATATTCTTTCATTTGCTTTCCTGTAAGCATCTTTCTGACCTATTCTTAAATGTTAACAAGGCCTCTGCTTAATCTGTGACCAACAACTGTCTTTGTAAAAACATTCCTTCTACACTCAGTCCCGGGTCCTTTGCATTTAATCTTCTATGTCTGCTCAGTGTTGACTCATCAATCATTAGAATCAACTAGTGTCTATCTACACTGTCCCATCCCTCCAGTATATTAACCATTTCTCTCAAATAACCCCACAATCACAGAATAATACAGCTCACAAGGAGGCCATTCAGTCCATCAGGCCTGTGCTAGCTCTTTGAATGAGCTACTCAATTAGTCCCACTCCCCGCTCTTTTCCCCACACCGGCCCCCCATAGCTCTACATATACTTCACCTTCATGTATTTAGCCAATTCCTAAACTACCTGTTTTAATGAAAGCAGCCCAATTTGTTCAAATATTTGTCATATTTGTGTCTCCTCAAGTCAGGCAGCATCCTAGTGAATCTGTGTTGGATCCTCTCTAAACTCTCAATATCCTCCCTATAATGTGGAGCCTGAAACAGCACACATTACTCCAGCTGTGGTCTAGCATGAGTTTCACATCGATTCACCATTGCATCTCAACATTTATATTCTATACCACTTGCAATAGCATCTGCAAAAGACCTGTAGGGAAATGAATTGATTAGGGATACTCGCTGCTAGTTCGACTTCAGTAACACTTCACTTTCTAATTAATCAGTTGTCAAGTCTGACAGAAATTAATCAGCATGTATATTGATTTAGTTTTGATTAAACAGACAACCGTGCCTTTGGTGGTGATATGGAATGGTATCCATGTAAAATCTACGCTGCAGCAGAACAGTTATGGGAGGAATGCTCAGCCCCTTGTGTGGGGAAGAAGCATGACTTCTATTGCAAAAATAAATAGAATATTGAATATAGAATAAAGAGTATTTTTATTCCTTAAAAAATACTTGCATTTATATAGCACCTTTCACAACAGACATGTCAAAGTGCTTGGCCATTGAAGTGTAGTCGCTGTTGGAATGTAGGAAATGTGGCAGCCAGTTTGTGCATAGCAAGATCCCACAAACAGCAATGTGATAATCATCGCTTTGGTGATTTTGGTTGCAAGATAAATATTTATCAGAGAGACTGCAGGATGCTGTGGCACAGAGGGATCTGGGTGTTCTTGTACATGAATCACAAAAGTTAGCATGAAGGTTCAGCAAGTAATTAGGAAGGCAAATAGAATGTTGGTCTTTATTGCAAAGGGGGTGGAGTATAAAAGTAGTGAAATCTCGGTACAATTGTACAAGGCATTGGGGACACCACAGCTGGAGTGTTGTGTACAGTTTTGGTCTTCTTGCTTAAGGAAGGATATACTTTCATTGGAAGCAAGCATAGAGAAGGTTCGCTAAGCTGATTCCTGAGATGAGGGGTTTGTCTGAGGAGAGGTTGAGCAGATTGGGTATAGATTTTTGATTGTCAAGGGAATCAAAGATTATGAGGAACAGGCAGGAAAGAAGAGTTAAGGTCACAGTCAGAGCAGCCATGATCTTACTGAATGGCGGAGCAGGCTTGATGGGTTGAATGTCCTACTCCTGCTCCTATTTGTTATGATCTTATTATTAATGGACAATGGCATCAGGGGAAGTCATCAAAATAATCTATGAAATCTCTTAGTGCGACCTGCTGAGCCACAACTCATATCTGTTAGGCCAATATCACTCTGTTAATATGTGCATCTCATTTTGTTTGAAAATATCTGTTTTGCTCCAATGTGTCTAAAAACGGATTGCATTACTTACATACTTGAGTGTCAGCTGTAGTTCAATTGGTAGCATGCACTCCTCTGAATCACAAGGATCCAGGTTCCAATCCCACTCCAGGGCATAAGCACAAAAAGCAAGGTTGACGCTCTAGTGTAGTACTCAGGGAGTGCTGCACTGACAGAGGTGCGGTCTTTCAGTTGAGATATTAAAACAAGGCCCAATCTGTCTGCTTGGCTGGGTGTAAAAGATCTCTTGGCATTATTCTGAGGAACAGCAGGGAAGTTCCCTCTGGTGTCCTGGCCAACATTTACCCCTCAATTAATATCACAAAAAATAGACTATCTGGTCATCACTACACTGCTGTTTCTGGGAGCTCGCTCTGCGCAAATTAGATACCATGTTTCCTACATTACAACATTACTTCAGAAAGTACTTCATTGGCTGTAAAGTGCTTTGAGACATCCAGTGGTCATGAAAGTTTCTATATAAGTGCATTTTTTTTCCCATTTTTACTTCAGTTGTACATCACTCGGCCTCAATGTCAAATGAACTGGTTATTCTACCTCAGGCAAGTTCTCTCACTATTTACCATTAGCTAGATCATGCTCAACAATATCTAGGTTGGAATTTTCTGGCCCCATTGGTGTCGGGTGTCATGGCGGGCGGGGGAGGGGGGCAATATGGTGAGAAGGCTGTCGCGAAACCAGTTTGCAACTGGCTGCTCCACCTGTCGATGATGGGCTGCGTTTCCCACCGCTGCACATCAGGAACCTAACTTTAATACTTTAGCATCTCATCATAAGCCCTGCTCGTTGGAGTCATCCCCCCTCCCCACGCTGGATCAGCCAGGCATGCCAGTGTTATTGCATGTCGGCGTGTTTCACAACTGATCATAAGTGACATACACTTGGTGGGCAGCACTTTGCTCGGACTTTGAGGTTTGTTTGCCTACCTTGCTTCAGGCAGCACTCGTGGTCATCAGCGCCAGGCTTCACAGGCAGCACCACATCACTGTTAGGGGGGCTCACGGGCAGGTAAGGCTGGGTTGGCTTTCTTACAGCTGCAGGGCTAGGGTTTGCTTGGGGAAGGGGGAGAAGTGGCCTCAGGCAAGGGAAGAGGCTGCAGGGCGAGGGCTGTACTGGGGAAGGAGGGTATCCCAGGGTGTGTGTGGGACACATGTTGATCTGTGCAAGTGGCCTCAAGATGGTGAGGGCTGAGGAGGCAGCCTCCAGAGGAGATGAGGCCAGATGGAGATGTGAGGGTGTGTGTGAGAGAGTGAGAGGTGATGTCCCTTGAGCTGGCAGTGAATGAGATGCCAGTGAACATGTGATGGGCTTGTGAGTGTGAGAGTTTAGAGTGATGGGATGCTTGACTTACCCTGGCGGCACGGATGAGATCATTCATCCCTTTTCTGCACTGGATGGCCGACCACTTGTGTGCAGCATTGATACTGACCAACTCTGCCACCACCTCCCAAGCTGGAGTGGTGAGACTGATGAAACTCCTGTGGCCAGAGCAGGGGTAGAGGGCATCACGGCGGGCCTCCATGGCATCCAGAAGGCATCCCAGGGATGTGTCACTGAATCAGGAAGCTGCAGTCTTCTTGGCTTTGGGGGCCACCTCTTCACCAGAGCAGTCCTGGGCTGCAGGCATTGAGAAGTGTGCGTGGGGCTGCAGTTTAACAATGGCACTGGGAGTGAGGAAGCGGTGAGGTGACAGCGTGGCAGACAAATCAGAGGCCGCCCGCCAGTAAGACAGTGTGTATCATGTGGCTGCATCACTAATGAGGCGGGAATGGAACGATACAGCAAGAAAACCCGCCATTGCGGCCGGCGGGTAAAACAACTTTTTTCCCACCCGCTGCTGCAAATTTGCTCAAATCCGGGATGATTCTGCCCCTAATCTCTCCACAGCTACCAATGTTCTCATCCTAATAGGAGCTTCACCATAAAAGGAACCCAATTTTATAAATATAACTTTAAGTGTTGTTTCGCTAGTTAAAGCCAGTTCTTGCCAATTTAACTGCTGCTGCTCATAAGGACTAAGGGCTTGTATTAAATCCTCCTTATCTTTTTGTAAATAAATTCCATGCAGATTAAACAAAATCTCCTTTGTATAGAATAGGTCATATCGTCCCCTTATACTTAAATAAAGAAATAAATTTGTATAATTAAGCTGTGCCGGAGAAAAATGGGCCATATAATGACACAGAACAATTTACTACTGTTGGAAGAAAAACTTGCCTTTAATACAACATCTTTCACAACCACAGGTTGTCTCAAAGCGCTTTATAGCCAATGAAGTGTGGTCACCCTTGTAATGTAGGAAATGCAGCAACCCAATTTGCACACAGCAGGATCCCACAGTGTGAAGATGACCTGGATAATCTGTCTTTGTGATATTGGTTGAGGAATAGATATTCATCCAGGACACCAGGGAGAACTCCCCAGCTCTTCTTCAGATTAGTGGCTGAGGGGTCTTTTACATGTAACTGAGTGGACAGGACAGACTCTCAAGTTAACAATTCATCTAAAAGACCGCACTCCCTCAGTACTGCAATGGGAGCGTCAGCCTAAATGATGTTCTCACGTCTCTGGAGTGGGACTTGAACCCACAAACCCTCTGGGCAGAGAGGTAAGAACACTAACCACTAAGCCATGGCACTTAGCTAGACTATCTGCAAGAAATAGCCATAGCAGTGCTTCTGTGAGATAAAATACTTTGCCATGGGAAATGTTTATGCTAATGGGGTAAAATATGATAACAAATGCATCTAAAACAATTATTCTCAAAAAGAGTTGCTCGTTTAGTAATATAAACATGGGCATTTTGTGAAACTGTGCAATCACAAATCTGCAAGTGTGCATACAGTCCAGCTTCAGTGAGAGATAATTTATAGATTTGCTGCCGACTTGTATGTGAATATGACGCCATCAAAATAAAGTTGAAGTAGATTGCATCGCATTGTGTTGGAGTCCTATGGAGTTACATATTAGAAGGGTAACGCATAAATAGTAGGGTGCAAGAACACTGTAGAAAGATGGAGGACTGCTATTTTCAAGGTGCCACGGCCCTCAATGTCCCACCAGCAGAGGCCCCGAAAATATGCCCCAAACTGTTTCTAAATAAAAGCAATACTTACGAACACAGATCTCAGAGCTTTCATAAAATCCTGGACAACACTGAGAACGACGGCGGTACATTGTTTTCTCACCACGCCTGTAGGCTGTGCGATAACTTATTCTGAAAGACAAGTGCCAAGAACACAGCCTCGTTTTACGACAGGCAATGAACTAGTAAGAAATAATCAAAATGAGTTTTAAATGACACAAAAATATTATCAGTTACTGGTGATGATAACATTCGAATGCCTTAGCAGCTCTTGAGGAAGAGCGTTCCAGATTTGCATGACCCTATGTGTCAAGGAGATGGTCTGGCCATTGTTAAATTGTATTGGCCCTCCAGCTTCCAGAGTTCACCCGCTGTCCATAATTGGACGGTGAGTGCGTCTTCTGGCCATTAATTGCTTTTCCTTGAAAAGTTGGGGTGTTCATGTCACACTCATGGTGTGCAGGATTGGGCCCTGACATCAGGGTACAGACCCCAAACCAAAAATTCAACTCAATATCTATGAACAAAGTTGATCTTTAATTCCTTACATGCCATTACAGAGTTAAAGATGTCAACAGCAAGGTAAATCAATACTCAATTTTTGTCTTAATTGCTCCCATCTTATTTTCGCATGAAGTGACTACCTCAAGTTACTGACAATGTCTTACCTATGTCTTGTGCATTTGAACCAGTTCAGGATATCAGTGCAGCTGGTATAGTATATCTGATCGTAAGGGTGAGCATAGGATTCCTGCACGGTTACCGAGTAGCTGGGAAGGAAAACAGTGAGTTATTTGTAATATAATGGTGAATTCACATTTATTCACACAATCTTTCAAAGTCCAAACTCTTCAAACACTCCATGTTAAGCTTTACATGTGTTTTCCAATAAATGCTCTACATTACTTCTGAGTGACCCAAAATGTAGTATTGTTCAAGAATACGTGCCACCATTTGGGATTTCCTACTCTTCCAATATTTTGAACAGGTTATGTTCCTGTACGCGGCAATAAATATTCATTTTTTTCCCAGATGAGTCGATAAATGAATAGATAGATATACCTCTACCACCTTTAGAATTTTTCTTTATAGTAGGAATATACTTATTCTGAAATATCTCCTTAAATGTCTACCATTGCTTCTCTATTGATCTGTCCCCTAGCCTGGTATCCCAGTTCACTTCAGCTAGCTCAGCTTTCATGCCCACATGGTTGCCCTCCTTTAAGCTTAAAATACTAGCTAAAACCCACTCTTCTCCCTTTCAAACTGGATGTAAAATTCAATCATATTATGGTCGCTGCTACCTCGTGGTGCCTTTACCCTAAGGTCATTAATTAATCCTGTCACATTACACGATACCAAGTCTAACATAACCTGCTCTCTGATTGGTTCCAGAACATGCTACTTAAAGAATCTCTCTTAAAAGCATTCTATAAACTCCTCATCCAGGCTATTACTGCCAATCTGAATTTTCCAGTTTATATGTAGATTAAAATCACCCATGATTATTGCGATCCCTTTATCACAAGCATCCAGTAGCTCTTCTTGCATTCTTTGCCCTACATTGTGGTACTGTTAGGGGACCTGTGGACAAAAGCAGCAGACACATGGGAACACCACCACACTGCAAGTTCCCCTTCAAGCCGCCCACCATCCTGACTTGGAAATACATCGCCGTTCCTTCATCATTGCTGGGTCAAAATCCTGAAACTCCCTAACAGCGCCCTACCCGCACCATGTAGACCACAGCGGTTCAAAAGGTGGCTCACCACCACCTTCTCAAGGACAATTAATGATGGCCTTGTTATTGACGCCACACCCACCCTGTCAATTATTTTTTTTTAACTTATGTGAATTTTTAAATAATTTTACGCAATTATGTGCACATTTTTCCAGATTCTTTTGGTTTTTGAGATGGATAATAAGACTTTGCATCCATTGTTAACCCTTTATAAAAGTATCTTTCCTGGAATATAAGCGTTGCTTTTGAGGCCACCATTCACAGCCGATTCCTATTTGCCCTTAAGAAGATGGCAGTGAGCCGACTTCTTGAACCACTGCAGTCTGTGTTATGAAGGCAATGCTTTTAGGTTGTGAGACCCAGGATTTTGACCCAGGAACGCTGAAGGGATGGCAATATATTTCCAAATCAGAATGTTGTGTGACTTGGAGGGCAACTGGAAGGTGATAGTGTTCTCGTGTACCTGTTGTCCTGGCCCTGCTAGGTGATATAGGTTAAGGGTATGGGAGGTACTTAACCATTTAGAAATACATAGAAGTAGATAATCACCTGATTTCTTAAACTCTCTTAAATGAAGGCAGAGAGTGCTAGGGTAGGAGTTAAAGAGGATAACAAATAGTGGAATCTGTGTGTGTAGCAGGAGGTATATATTAGTGAAACTATGGTTCATTTTCCTTGTCTAATAATATATTGCTAATTCATCTGAACTATATTACCTAACCACATGAAAGCTACCTTCCAACAAGAATTTTGCAACTTTTCCAAAGCAATCATAACTTTGTTAATCTGTGCAAGCTTTTAAACTGCACTGTATTATAGAAAGTATTCTTTCTCAAACCACAGAGTTTGGACAATGCATCTCATGAAGGGGAGTACAATACAATTTGCTGTGCTTTATTGGTAAGTGGTGTAGAAAATAATATATCCACCATTAGTTTGATCTTGTTTACATAATTACATAATATGATAATGTTAGCACCATGGAATGGTATAGGCAACTGATGGATCATTCGGCTAGCATTATGTGACAGTTTGTATATGCCTATTCAAGTGCCACTAACGGGTATACCTGGTACTATGTCCAAATGTTCTTTGCCATAGTGAGAGCCTGAAATATGAGTTTTCAATGCATTTTGGAACAGAATGTTATGACCCACGTCAGCATTTTTAAGATACACAGAGAAATTTAAGTACACATACAAACAAGAAACAGTGAGGCATAATTGATACATTTCCTGAGGGTTTAAATCAAACGGACACAATTGGAAAATTAATAACTTGGCCAACTGAAAGCATTTCACACGGGTAAGATGTTGACTTACCTCTCCCAGTGACTGCATACATTTGGATCCTCAAGGTTTAGTGATTGCACATTGTGCCAAAGGCTGTATGGAAAGGTGATAATGAGGAAAACACGGAAATGTGAACACAGGATCATCCTCTCAGAAGTCAAGACCTGTTTTTGAAGAAAATGTTTCACCCATTTATTACAAAACACAAACACCTCAAGAAGCTAAACAAATCAAGCAACAGAGATTACAGCACAGTAGATTCAGAATAGCCAGAGCGAAATTTTTAAAAATTTGTTCATGAGATGCAAGGGTCAATGACTGGGCCAGCATTTATTACCCATCCCTTACTGCCCTTGCTCAGAGAGCATTTAAGAGTCAACCACACTGTAGGGAAAATCAAGTAAGAATGTCAGATTTCCTTCCCTAAAGGACATTAGTGAACCACATGGGTTTTTCCCCTGACAATCGGCAATGGTTTTGTGGTCTTCATCAGGCTTTTAATTCCAGATTTTTATTGAATTAAAATTCCACCATCTGCTGTGGTGGGATTCAAACCTGAGTATCCAGAGCATTATCCTGGGTCTCTGGATTCCTAGTGCAGTGATGATACCACTATGCCAGCAGTACCCAAATACCACTTGCCCTTCCACACTAATGCCATATCTCTGGCAGCAGTGTGCATTGGGTCACAATGTAGATGAGGAACTGGACATATTGGCTCATGTATTGCTGGAGGCAGGTACCCAGCTCCAGGGACCTTATAGCTCCAATTCATTTTGCACTGTAACTTGCTGGGAGTGAGAGCTGATTACGGCATTGTGAAGGCATGGGACATCTGAAATCTCAGTGAACATTCAGAACCAACAGTCCATCTCCTTAACCAACGAGAATCGAGAATTGAAGAAGAAACAGAGGAATGACAGAGAAGGGAATTGGTTGAATTTGAGTCAAATCAAGTCCAGAAAGAGAAGGAGAGGGAAAGAGAGAGAGAGAGAGAGACAGATTGGAGTAAGAGAGAGGAAAAATAGACAGAAAAGAAGGATACATAAACTTCTTAATTTTGACATTTTTTAAAATGCCATCTATTCAATTCTTGAAGGAATGGAACTCCACGGTTTAAATTGCTCTCTTTCTGGGCAAGAGAGGTAGATTGGCATTGCATTTGCAATTATCCCATCATTAAGAAAGTATTTACAATGTTAAGTTCCAGTCCAAACTTTCTGTGGTGAGTTTAATGAGTTAATGTGCAAATCCAACAAGTTCTTAAAAATAATGGGAAGACTGAGGGCGAGATACTATTTGTGCAAATTGGAACAGAGTAATATCAACCAGCAAGTTCAGGAGAGCTACAACTCATGGTATATCCCTACATACCCTGAACTTATGTCACTAACACATTATTATACTTCCAGCAAAATCCAGCCCATTGGGTCTAAACTTTGCCTCGTGTTTCCATCTAGCTTCATGCGGAGGAATACCAGTCTTCATCCAAAGGCCATTGATGCAAAAAGGAAGAGGAGGGAATGGGTGGCAGAAGCGTCTTACTCTGGAATTTCCTGTGGTCCATCATCTCCGGGGAATCAGCTGGAAGTGCTAACGGTGCGTGTGCCTTGCAGAACCCAGTGACACAGCTGGTCCTCCTTCCAAAAGCTCAGTCCCTGACAAAAAACGATTAGCAACCTCTGCCAAAATGACCTTCACCTCGTCGGCATGGCAGCGCCCTCAATGTGCCCTTCGTGGTACATGATCACTATCTCAATATAAATGAGGTCTCCCCCAATCCCAGAAAGTCAGGGGTTGGCAGATTTTCAGTCCCATCTTCTTCCTTTTTTGTAATAGCATTTTCCTTTACAAAATGAATAGTATGCAGGAACTAAGTAAACACTACTTTTTTACATTGTCATTTTCACTCTTCAATTTTCCTTCAATATTCAGCCTTACCTTCAAAAACACTTGATGTGTACAAGCATTCGGAATTGTGAAAGCAACACTTTGTGGTTTAAAAAAGCATAAGATTGTGTTGTCATCTTTAGTGGGGGGGAAAAAAACTACTTGTAAAAACACTCTTTTTGTCTCTTTCGAAACATGTGATGTTTTCCAGAAATCTGACAGGACTGCTTCCAGGATGTAATTATCCTTTTGATAGTTGCTCTATAAATCTATGGTATCAATTGATCAAAGGATTGTCAACTTATACGACAATTAAAGAAATCCTTCCTGCAATTATAGATTAAAAATACCCCTGTTTTATAAAACTACTTTTTATAGATATATTCTATTTTTACTTTTTAAGTTGGGCTGTTTTTACTGATGGGAAAATCTGCCATAACTTTCATCTGGTGAAGTGAAGGCATAAAAGTTGTAGAATGTAACTAAATGTGCACCACAGCACCATCTCACTAATATTCAGTTTCACTGATATATATTTCTGTAACCTCCTCCAGCTGTGCAACCCTCTGATATCTCTGTGCTCCTCCAGTTCTGGCCCCTTGCACATTCCCGTTTTCCATCACTCTACCATTGGCAGCCATGCCATAAACTGCCAAGACCCTAAAGATCTGGAATTCCTTCCCTCTCTGGTTCTCTCCTTCTCACTCCTCTTTTAAAACACTCCTTAAAATCTACCTCTTTGGCTAGCCACCTTTCCTAATATCTCCATATGTGACTCAATGTCAACTTATATTTGTTAACCTGTTTGTGAAGCACCTTGGGATGCTTTACCATGTTAAAGGCACTACATAAATGCAAGTTTATCTATCATTTGCTAAATTTTGAATTGCGCTTCTTCCTGACCAACCTAGCTTGAAATGCCAGATCCAGAGCTGACACTCCCAGAGTGCGACAGCTAAAGGAGAGTTATCAGAGTTATGGGGGATAGTTATGCAAGAACTTCCCTTGATTAGTTAAGTTCACCATACTCAATGCACTTTGAGGAGTTTTCACCCTTGAGGTAGAGGCCTTCAATCTCCCAAATCTTACCTATTTTTCTACACTAGTTCCATGTTCTAAGCAATGTGCCTCTGTGTTAAATACCACGGCATTCAGGCAGTGATCTTGCATTTCTATAGCACCTTTCAGGCCTTCAGGACATCCCAACATGCTATACAGCCAATGAAATATTTTTAAAGTATAGTCACTATAATGTAGGAAATACGGCAGCAGATTACAAGTGCACGTTCCCACAAACATGAACATGTCATAGCAGCTTCAGTGAAAGTGTGCACTGTGCAGTGTGTGTATCACATGAAGGAATGATCATCGGGCCACTATGGGAGCGTTCCATAACAAAATACCAGAAACCGAGAGCATAAGCTTTCATTCACTGCAAGCAAGACTGCAGATTGCGCTGCCAGAGAAATTTGAGCAGCTCCAATAAGTGCATTTCATATACTCCAGCACACTGCCCCTCACAACAACACAGTCTCTTACACCATGTAGCAAAACATAGGAACAGGAGGAGGCCATTCAGCCATTCAGCTCCTCAGGCCTGTTCTGCCACTCATGGCTGACCTGTATCTTGACATTTTCAACCCACCTTGGCTCCAAAACCTTTAATATTCTTGTCTAGCAAAAATCTCTCAATCTCAGTTTTGAAATTTGCACTGACACCCACCCTTGACAGCCTTTTGGAGGAAGAGTGTTCCACTACTTTGGAAATCCCTCTGCCCCAATCTACACCAGTTAGGGTTAGAACAATTAACATGCCTTAAAAGGCTTTAAGCAGTCTCTTGCTCAAATATTACTTGAATATTTGTGCATTTTTCCACAGAACAGAAAACTAGGAATAGCAATAAAACCAGCAGCTGAGGCTGTTTTCCCAACATTCAGCTGCCCTAACACCAGCCTTCATGAACACTAGCCGGGAAAACATACTTGAACAGCATTTTCTGTTTTTATACTTGAACAGCTTGCCAGGTGAACTAATAGTCCCAAAAACAAAAAGCCTTTTCCTCTATATCAGATATAAATTGAAGTAGACAACTTTGGACAGTATTCACAGTCTTACTAAAAATATCTTCAATCTCAATATTAAAAGAAACTGGACTTCTTAAAATTTTTCTTCCTTGAATTACAGCCTATTTTCTAGATTAAATTTAAATTATTCGTATAAGTGCCATCAATTTTGCAGCAATAGCCAGTCTATTTAAATAAAACACAACTTTAACAACCAAAACCGTAACAGCTTATTCAGGTCATCAGAACGATTCAATGCCTTATAATCTCTCTGAATTTAGCATCTAGACCATGCAAGTTCCACACATCTCAGTAATTAAGTTTTTATTCATTAAGGTTATTTTTGGAAACGTTTTACAATTAAAGAACTGTAGCTTTAGCCTGGATGAGTACAGCTCCAACAACACTCAAGAAACTTGACACCATCCAGGACAAAGCAGCCCAATTGATTGGCACCACATCCACAAACATTCACTCCCTCTACCACCGATACACAGTAGCAGCAGTGTGTACCATCTACAAGATGCACTGCAGGAATTCACCAAGGCTCCCTCGACAACACCTTCCAAACCATGACCACTACTATCTGGAAGGACAAGGGCAGCAGACACATGGGAACACCACCACCTGGAGCCCCTCCAAGCCACTCACCATCCTGACTTCACTGTTGCTGGGTCCAAATCCTGGAACTCCCTCCCTAGCAGCAATGTGGGTATCCCTACACCACATGGACTGCAGCGGTTCAAGAAGGTATTTCAACACTACCTTCTCAAGGGCAATTAGGGATGGACAATAAATGCTGGTCTAGCCAGCAACGCACACATCCCGTAATTTGAATAAAAATGTTATTTGTTTCAAATGTAATTTTGGGCCACCCTCAAGCTCTCAACAGATGTATTTTAACATTGCTCCCACAATTAACAATGTCATAAGATCGTAGAAACTTGCAGCACAGAAGGAGGCCATTCAGTCCATTGTGTCTGCAGTCTGTGCTAGCATTCATGCCTAATCCCACACCACCACTTCATGTCCATATCCTCATACTGAAGTACCTGTCCAACTCTCTCCCAAAATTAATTGCGGAATCAGTTTTCACCATCTTTTCAGGAAGAGTGTTCCGGGTCCTGACAATTCTTTTGAGTGATATCAATTTCTTCACACCTCCATTCTGGGTGCTTTGCTGGTGATTTTAAATCTCTGACCTCTGGTCATAGCGGATTGGAGAATGACCAGAAAAAAATATTAAAAAGTCACATTAGTGAAAGGGTTACTCAGATAACTCCATGGTAAATATATAATCTCAAATATATAATTTCAAATGCTCTTTGGGAAGCCAGGAGGTCTGCATTTTTTCCCCCATTAGTTGATACAGGATTCAGCAAGCTCTATCAATTTTCAGATATCAATGAACTTCATTCAGCATTAGTAAAATTCATGTTTAAATTATGTAAATTTAAGG
Source organism: Carcharodon carcharias (assembly GCF_017639515.1). Taxonomy (NCBI): domain Eukaryota; kingdom Metazoa; phylum Chordata; class Chondrichthyes; order Lamniformes; family Lamnidae; genus Carcharodon; species Carcharodon carcharias. Next base: position 115,410,118 of record NC_054470.1, read on the forward strand.
CAAACTGCACAAGAATTAAAAATAAGGAGGCTTAATTTTAATTACATAAATGCAGTGAGTTGTGATCTGGAAGGTGCTGCCTCAAAGGGCAGTGGAAGCAGATTAAATAGTAACTTTCAAAAGGGAACTGGATAAATACTTGAAGGGGAAGAATTTTCTGGACTATGGGGAAAAATCAAGTGAGCTGGACTACCTGAATAGATCTTTCAAAAAGCTGGTGAGACATGATGGGCTGACTGGCCCCTTTCTGTGCTGTATGGTTCTATGAAAACTGGTTTATGCTGATTTCCACACCACATTCCAGCACTAAATGCTAATAGGCAAGAGCAAAAGATTATCCCGGCAGCAAACATGGTTGTAGAAAATGATCAAGGGGATTGAGAAGTTTTGAGAAGACCTGAAGAAAATGGAAAATAGCACTTGTCCTTTCTTACCTCACATTGTGCAATGGAGAGTCTGGCAAAGAAACTACACAACCTGCTTTATTCACATTTCTGCAACTTTTGCAAAGAATAATGATTTTCCTTTTGGAAAATCTCCTTCTTCTGGCACTGTAAGAGACCTCACCAATATTACCTTGGGTCTTGGTTTAAAAAAAAAAGCAATCAAGATGGTCGGTGCTGTGAGTGGGAATGAAAGCCACGTGTACTCTAAACACAAGGGGAAAAGGAAAGAAGGATGTGCTGATGGGTTGAGATGAAGCAGGGGTGGAAGGAGGCTCATGTGGAGGGTAAATAAACATCAGCATGGACCAGTTGGGTCAAGTAGCCTGTTTCTAAGCTATACATTCCAAAGAGTGTAAGATGAAGCAGGGACTATGCTGCTGAAGCGGAGGTTCATGGATATTGTAAGGGTTAATAGATGGCAGAATTTTATTCTGCATCTAGTTGTGTCGTGTCTAATTTGACCCAAGTGTGCTTGATGACAGCGTCTTGTGTCTTCGACACATATTCACTCTTTCCTCTAGCAAATAATATAGCTGAGAGTGGGGAAATACAAATAAAAATTATTTCATGAACTACTTTTTTTCCACCCACCTGAAGGATTCTTGGACTTAGCAATATTAGTTTTGAAGAAACCTAAAGGATCGACTCAAACCTGGGATTAATTACCTGCTAAAGGATCTGAATTTGTTTGAAAGAATTTGTTGAGCTGACTATTCAGGAAGACATGTTGCAAACTGGTGACGTGTAACGCAGATGATCTGTGAGGTTATGGATAAAGAGACCCTGAGGGCCCATTGTAAACAACAAGTGTGGTTTGGTAGCTTCAGCCTATGTAACCATTGGACAGGGAGAATGGAAAGCTTGTATTTGTTTAAGAATAGCATAAGAGCAGCCATTCTAAAGCGAAAGGAGCAAACTCCATGTGGAGATGGTCCAGACAGACTGGAGACAGGCCAGGTTAACACCAAGCAGGATATCAGTGCAGATTTAAACTCTTGATCTCCTGAAGCTAAGGAATTGACCATTTTGGGTTTTGAGTGGTATGAATGACTTAAAGCCTGTATAAATTTCTATCTGTAAAACTTGTTGTATTTAAATATTAATGAAGCCAATTGTTAGAAAAGTTTAAAGTCTTGGTTGACCTTACTTCCATTTACCGTAAAGAGAGTTTAAGGAAATGCTCTAGGGTTGCCAACTGTGATTAAATGTATTCCTGGAGGTTTCATCGCATGACTTGCCCTCACTCTCCAGCCATTAGTCGGCCAACACATCCATCCTTGTGACGTACTGTCCTCCTATGCCAATTGGAAAGCAAAAAGACTCATTATCTAATTGGATGATGATTGAGCATACGCCAAACAGCCACCTTATCCCCACCCCCATCTTCAATGTTTTTATATCCGATAAAGAGAAATGTTCAAAGAAAATGAAGGGGGAGAAAAAAAATCTTTCTTAAGGTCCCAATGATATTTCTCCAGGGTTGCACACAGCAGTGTACTGGAAGTTGATCTTCAATTCCTGGGGGCTTCAGACCAGCTGGAGGGTTGGCAACATTATCTACACACTTAACAAGTTAAGCTATAAATCAGAGCTCACACAATTCAATTCTTTGATGACCTTCCAACGTGGATGTATTTGGAGGAGATGGACTTCATACTTCATGTCACTGACACATCTAATTAAATACCACCACCTAGTCTTAAAAGCACAACATTAAAATGAGAACGTACTCAGAACTCTTCTAGTTAATATCATGAATGCTGGATTGCAATCACAGCACATTAATTTCCAAAGCCCTCAAACTGTAAATTTGTGTCGGATAATTAAATAGCTCAACACAGACAACATGAGCATATGGTTTGTTTGTAAGATTTCTGTATTTAGCTAACAAAACAATTTTCTATTTATAACTGGCAGACATTAGAACAGACCTATAATTAATTAACTCAATGTAGATTTTATTAAAGATATTTTTGGTGTATATAAAAAATAAATTTAAGCATTTAAGTTGGCTGTACAGGAATAACATTTAAAATACAGAATTCACAGAATCACAGAATTTTAACGGCACAGAAGGAGGCCTTTCGGCCCATCATATCTGCACTGGCTCTTCATATGAACTCTATGACCTGGTGCCATTGCCCTGCCTTTTCTCCGTACCCCTGCACATTGTTTCTATTCAAATAATCATCTCATGCCCTCTTGAATGCCTCGATTGAACCTGCCTCCACCACACTTCCGGGCAGTGCATTCCAGGCCCGAACCATTCGTTGTGTGAAAAATCTTTTTCTCACCTCACATTTGCTTATTTTGCAAATCACTTTAAATCTGTGCCCTCATTCTCAATCCTTTTACGAGAGGGAATAGCTTCTCTGTCTATCTACTCTCTCCAGCACCCCTCATGATTTTGAACATCTCTATCAAATCTCCTCTTAGCCGCCTTCACTCCAAGGAGAACAGACCCAACCTCTCCAATCTATCCTCATTGCTGAAGTTTCTCATCCCTGGAACCATTAAAAGCAAATTAACTTTACTTTGGTTGTTATGGTTGGATATTATTGTATTTAGATTTATTTAATAGCACAGACTACATAAATATCAACATAAACTAAACATTAATAGCCATGGCTCAGTGGGTAGCATGCTTGCCTTTGAATCAGAAGGTCAGAGTTCAAGTCCTACTCCAGAGATTTGAGCAAATATATCTGGGCTGGCACTTCCTGTGCAGTACTGAGGGAGCTCTGCACTGTTGATAATGCTGTCCTTCCAATGAGATATTAAACTGAGGCCCCAACTGTCCTCTCAGGTGGATACAAAAGATCCCATGCCCACTATTTTGAGCAGGGAAATCCTGGGCCAATATTTATTCCTCAGTCAACATCACTACAAACAGATTATCTGGTTGTTACTATATTGGTGTTTGTGGGGGGTTTACCATGTGTAAATTGGCTGCTGTGTTTCTTGCATTACTACAGTGACTACACTTTAAAACTACTTCATTGGCTATAAAGAGCTTTGGGGGCAGCCTGTGGTTGTGCAAGGTGCTATAGAAATGCAAGCCTTTCTTTCTTCCTGGGTCTTTGTCCCAGGCAAAGTGGATCAAACTACATACAGTTGGTCAAAACTGCAACCAGATCCACCTGATCAAAAACCGACACTTTCAAACTGACCAGCCAAGTTACTGCTCCTATCTGTACCTCAAGCCCCGATAAAGAATCAACAAAACACATGTTAAAGACCAGTCCACCTGATATATACCTCAGATACTGCAGCACTTTTGTGACACCAAAAAAAATTGGACGGTTATTGTATTTTCCAGACAGAGCAGGGAAATAGATCCCAAATTCTCCATCCAGCCACCTTTGCCAATGACAGCATCCACAAAACTCACTTCAATTGACTAACGATTGACATACCAATTCAACATATTATCACTTCTGACACTTAACAAACATTTAAGCAGTTTAGCAAACCTTTAGATGCAATATTTAGCAGATTGTTATCACTATACACAGGCATTGCTGCTTCAACTTATCAGCAGCATTTACTTAAAACTCTCCTAAATAGAAACGGATAAATGTGTAATACATTAGAAAACTTCACTGTCATATAAACTAATTAAACAATTCAGTTACTGAATGTCTAACTTGATTGATTAAAGCTAGTTTTAATCAAATTTGTGGGCTAGCTATATCTTCGTATATAAAGAATTCAAACTGATGTCAATGTACTTAGTAAAAAAGTGCGCGGTTTATTTTACATTACAAAATGTGTACAGGTTATAAAAACAATAAAAAAGCAAGCTTTTTTTATTCTTAAGTTTGAGCATGGATATAATTTAGAACTTCTGGGGCAATGTACGTTTAATATGGGATGGAGAATACCCCAGGATGATATTGCAATGTTGGAAATTGCAATCCGTAAGATAGGAGGAAAGCTTTGGTTGCATTTCCTGAAGCATTAGCATCAGAATGTAATGATGTAATCTTCTACTCCTTCTTAAATATATGGGCGGTTGTGTGTTGGTTAAGTGACAGGACTACTGTATATACTCAGGTAAAAGTCAAATTTTTGAGACCCATTTTTTAAGACAAAAAGTTAAGCAGTTGACTTTTACTCGGGTAATATTTGCAAAGGGCTCACTTTCAACTAAAGTGCACCTGGCTGGCACACCGAACATGGCTCTCAAAACAATCCACAGGGTAATGGGGGGAGTGATGCCCACACGTGCCACTTATTGTTGCTCCCTCTGTGGTTTTATTAAGGAGCGTCCCTCACCCTCACACCCCGAGAGAAGAAGCAGTGGCATTGGCTGGGCCTGTGGTTTCAATGCTGCTCAGGGCTGGGGCAAGGGGGGAAAGGGAAAGGAAAGGACACACTGACAGCTCCCAGCCCTTGACCTAGGCCAGGCCCCAGCCTCCCCACCCTTCCCCAGGAAGGATGAGAGCGACGGTTGAGGACACAAGACCCAGGCATTCACTTTTTCCATTCCAGGGCATTTGCTCTGGAAGTTGGTCATCGCATCTTGTTTCCGTGTGTGCCGTTTATTACCCTTCTCCCAACTGTTAGTTTCTCCTCCCCTACAAAAATCGAAAGGGATTTACATTCTCCCTGCTTTAATTGACAAGTAGAAACTGGAGGAAATGTGGTATGTGTAGCTTCTTTAATGACTAATGAATTGAGGCTTTTGATGGGATTGTAGAGACTATACTTTGGTTCTGAAATTTTTGGGCTTTGATCCTAAATAAGTAGATCAACTTTTACATGAGGTATATGAAAAATTATGGGGTTTTTTAGACTAAATATCATAGGGTTGACTTTTACACGAGATCGACTTTTACATGAGTGCATACGGTAATAACCCACAGGACAAGTATCCCACAAACATTAGCTCAAACCATACCATGGCTGGTTAGAAATTTGAATTCAGTTTTTAACAACTCATCTTAAATTATTCTGCTCTCAGTAAAAGTGACCCTGAAGATGTGGGATGGTCATAAAAACTCAACTAGTTCACAAATGTCCCTTGGGGAAGGAAATCTGCTGTCTTTACAGGAAGTCTGGTCCATGTGTGACTCCATCCACAGCAATGTGGTTGACTCTTTATTTGCTCCCTGGTCACCAGGCCACTCAGTTGTATCAAATCACCATGAGAAAGGCTAAGAAGAATAAAGCCTGCTTTAATTCAGGCCAAAGTGTCCATCACTAAAATCTGGGGACTGGTGCCAGAATTGGGAGACCTATTACACAGAAACAGCCTAACACAGACATATTCACCAAATCATAACTTTCAGCCAAGGTCCCAGGCTCTTCCATCACCATCTCAGGTTATGCGCTCTCCCACCAGCAAGACTGACCCACCAGAAGTCGTGGAACAGCGGTATACACTCAAGAGGAGGTAGGCCTGGGAGTCCACAGCATTGACTCCTGACCCCATGAAGTTTCATATCTTCAGGCCAACCATGGGCAAGGAAACCTCCTGCTGATTACCACCTACCACACCCCCAGCTCCCTCCTTAGCTGATGAAATATGTATTGATGTTGAACACCACATGGAGGAAGCACTGAGGGTAACAAAGGCTGATCCTTCATTATTGCTGGACCAAAATTCTGTAACTCCCTATTCAACAGCACTGTGGGAGCATCTGCAGCACACGGATCCACAGCAATTCCAAGTTGACAGCTCACCACCACTTCTCAACATGAGAATAGGGGAAGACCATTTGGCCTGTCGAGCCTGCTCCACCATTCAATAAGACCAAAGCTGACGATGGGCTTCAATTCCACTTTCCTGCCTGCTCCCCATAATCCCTCAATTCCCTGGGGGATCAGAAATCTGTCTATCCCAGCCTTAAGTGAATTCAATGATGGAGCATCCACAACCCTCTGTGGCAGAGACTTCAATAGATTTACTACCCTTTGAGTGAAGCAATTTCTTCTCATATGTCCTAAGTTAATAATATAATAATAATAAATAGAGCCATTCAAGTGGGGAGAAGAAATAGGAACCTGGTAGTGGTAGGGAACAGTATAATTAGGAGGATGGATACTGTTCTCTGAAGTCGTGAGCGTGAGTCCCAAAGGCTGTGTTGCCTGCCTGGTGCCAGGATTAAGGACATCTCCTCAGGCCTGGAGAGGAACTAGGAGTGGGAGGGGAGGGATCCAGTTATTGTTGTCCATGTTGGTACCAACAACATTGATAGAACTAGAAAGGAAGTTCCGCTGAAAGAATTTGAACAGTTAGGAGCTAAATTCAAAAGTAGAACCTCCAAGGTAATAATCTCAGGATTACTACCTGAACCATGGGCAAACTGGCATAGGGTAAATAAAGTCAAGGGCCAAGATTTTTCCTATGGCGGGTGGGCTGGGAGGGAGCAGGCGGGGACGGGGCGGAGCCAACCGCTGCCTGCAATTGGCTCCGCACCACCATTTTACATGGGTGGGCTAATTAAGGCCCGCCCAGCATGATATGTGACTGGTAGTGCTGAGCGCTACTTGTGCAGGTGGTGGGGGAGGAGGGAGAGTGGGGGCCAGCACTCTTTTGAGCAAGCAGAAGAGCGTCGCAATCTCTCCGAGGCACGGAGCTGCCTCAGGGAGATTGAATGGATATTAAAACAATTAAATAAATGATTTAAAAATTTATTTAAACATGTCTCCTTGTGTGACTGTGTCACATGAGTTGGGACATGTTTTTAAATTTATGATTATTTATTTATTTATTTGATAAAAGCTTCAGGAAACCTCATCCCGCTCGCAGATGAGGTTTCCTTAAAAATGCAAAGGCCACCTGGGCTTTCTGCCTGCCCAAGAACTTCAAGGTTGGACGGGCAGCGTTCGCAAGTGCCTCAATGCATTTCGTAATGGCCTTAATAGGCAGTTTACATTTCAGCAGGTGCACAGCTGACTGCAGGGCGCGCCCACCGAACGAAATATCATGATAGTTTGCGATGACATCGGGACGCATGCCCAAAGTCATTGTGCGTCATTTTACACATCGGCGGGTCAGCCCCCCTCCCGCATGCCGAAGGAAAAATCCTGCCCAAGGAGTTAAATGTGTGGCTCAAAGATTGGTGTGGGAGGAATGAGTTTCAGTTCACGGGGCACTGGCACCAGCACTGGGGTAGAAGGAAGCTGTTCCGGTGGGACAGGCTTCACTTGAATCGTGCTGGGACCAGTGTCCCGGCAAATCGAATAACTAGGAATGTAGAGATGGCTTTAAAATAAATAGAGGGGGGAAGGGTTATGGAGAGGGGATACATAGGATTACAAAGCAAAAGGATAAGGCAGCGTTGCAGGGCAGCTATTTAGGTAATGATACCCAGGGTGTGATAGAAAGGGACAAAGTATCTAAACATTAAAAAACAGCAGCAAATAGGTTCAAAGGGGGAAAAAATGATAAAAAGGCAAAATTAATGGCTCTTAACTTAAATGCACATAGTATTCGGGACAAAATAAATGAATTAACAGCACAAATAGAGGTTAATGAGTATAATCTTACAGCCATGGCAGAGACAAGGGGCAGCATTTTCACCTGGGTGGACGGGCGTGTGCCTGACCCACTTGAGCGTGAAACGACACGAGATGACGTGGCGAGTGTCCCAATGTCAATGCTCAGTCACACAATAGTTCGGTTGGTTGGCGTGCAAGGGAATTGGTAGCGCGCCCGCCGACAATTAGAAGGCCTAGTAAGGCCGTGAAAGTATTAATTAACTTAAGTTTTTCGCTGCCCACCCAACCTTATGGTTGACAGGCGGGCGAAAAATCGAAGCGGCCTTTGCACTTTTTAGGAAACCTCATCCACAGGTGGGATGAGGCTTCCAACAGCAAATAAAAATAAAATTAAAAATTTTACATCTCATTCATAACACATCCCTGCTGATGTGACAGAGTCACATGAGGGGACATGTTTTTTAACATTTAAAAATTCTTTATTTTTATTTTTCAGAACTCCTCATCCCCTGAGACAGCTCTGTGCCTCAGGGAACTTTTCCAGCATTCGCACGCATGCGCAACATTCCCCACTTGCCCTCTTCCCACCACCCGCACAGGCATCACTGGCACTGCAGCACGTGTTTCATGCTGGGGCGGGTCTTCTGTCCATGGTTACAAGGAGATCAAAGCTGGAAACTAAATACTCAGGGGTATGTGGCTTTTCAAAAGGACAGGCAGGAAGGAAAGGGTGGTTGGGTAGCCTTGTTAGTGTGAGATGGAATAAGTACGATAACAAGATATAATCTTGAGTCAGAGGATGTAGAATCCACATGGATGGAGGTAAGAAATAACAAGCGGAAGACGACACTGGTGAGAATAGTCTATAGGCCCTCTAACGTTAGATATGTTGTAAGACAGAGAATAAATCAGGAGATAACAAGGGCACGTAAAGAAGTCAGTACATTAATCATGGGTGACTTTAACTTTCAGGTACATTGGGAAAATCATATTGGCAGAGGTAGCCATGAGCACGAATTCATAATGTGTATTCAGGACAGTTTCCCAGAACAATATGTTGTGGATCCAACCAGGGATCAGGCTATTTTGGATCTGGTGATATATAATGAAGAAGGTTTAATAAATGATCACAGAGTAAAAGATCCCCCAGGAAACAGTGACCACAATATGGTAGAATTTAGCATTCAGTTTGAGAGTGAGAAACTTGGGTTGGAAACAACTGTGCTAAACTTAAATAAGGGTAATTACAAAGGAATGAGGGCAGAGTTAGCTGGGGTGGACTGGGAAAGGTGTTTAGCAGAAAAGACAGTTCATGAACAATGGTATATGTTTAAGAAAATAGTTCATGACTCACAGCAAAGGTATATCCCAGTGAGGAAGAAGGATTCAAGGAAGCGGATAAACCAACCATGATTAACCAAGGAAGTTAAGGATAGTATCAAATTGAAAATAAAAACATACAATGTGGCAAAGATTAGTGGTAAGCCACAGGATTGGGAAAGTTTCAAAAACCAACAGAAGATAAGCAAAGAAATAAATACTTTGCATCAGTCTTCCTGTTAGAAGACACTAATAGCATTCCAAAAATATGAAATAATCATGGAGCAAAAGTGGGGAGGAAATAAGTACAAAAACTATCACTTGAGAAAAAGTACTAGAGAAACTAATAGGGCTAAAGGCCAATAAGTCCCCTGGACCCGATGGGTTACATCATTATTAAAGGAAGTAACTTCAGAGATAGTGGATGCACTGGTAGTAATCTTCCAAGAATCCTTAGTTTCTGGAAAAGTCCCAGAGGATTGGAAAACTCTAATGTAACACCCATATTCAAAAAGGGAGGGAGACAAAAACAGGTAACTATAAACCAGCTAGCTTAACATCCGTCATTGGGAAAATGTTAGTCTATTATAAAGGGTGTAATAGCAGAGCATTTAGAAATGCATAATCTAATCAAGCAGAGTCAGCATGGCTTCATGAAGGGGAAGTCATGCCTGAAAAATTTCTTAGAATTATTTGAGGAGGTAACAAGCAAGGTAGATAAAGGGAAACCAGTAGATGTAATATATTTGGATTTCCAAAAATTGTTCGATAAGGTACATCATATAAGGCTACTTAATAAGATAAGAATCCATGGTGTTGGGTGTAGTATATTAGCATGGATAGAGGATTGGCTAAATAATGGAAGACAGAGAATTGGGATAAGGGGGGCATTTTCAGGATGGCAACCTGTAACTAGTGGAGTGCCACAGGGATCAGTGCTGGGGCCTCAATTATTTATAATATATATTAATGACTTAGATGAGGGAAGTGAATGTACTATCGCCAAGTTTGCAGATGACACAAAAATAGGTGGGAAGGCAAGTGGTGAGGATGACACAGAGTTTACAGAGGGATATAGACAGGTTAAGTGAGTGGGCAAAAACTTGGCAGATCGAATATAATGTGGGAAAATGTGAGTTTATGCACTTTGGCAAGAGGAATAGAGGAGCTGAATATTATTTAAATGGAGAAAGACTGAAGGAAGCTGCAGCACAGAGGGATTTGGGGGTCCTTGTGCATGAATCACAAAAAGCTAACATACAAGTTCAGGAGGTAATAGGGAAGGCAAATGGAATGTTGGCCTTTATTTCAAAGGGAATAGAATATAAAAATAGGGAAATCTTGATAAAACTATACAAGGCACTAATTATACCACACCTAGAATACTGTGAACAGTTATCTTTCCCCTGATCTAAGGAAAGATATACTGGCATTGGAGGCATTCCAGAGAAGGTTCTCTAGGTTGATCCTGGGTATAGAGGGATTTTCTTATGATAAGTGGTTGAGTAGGTTGGACCTGTACTCATTGGAGTTTAAAAGAATGAGAGGCAACCTCATTGAAGATATGAAGTATGAGATTCTTAGGGGGCTTGACAGGGTAGGTGCTGAGAGGTTGTTTCCCCTTGTGGGAGAGTCTAGGACCAGACGGCATAATCTCAGAGTAAGGGGGCGCCATTTAAAACAGAGATGAGGAGGAATTTCTTCTCTCAGAGGGTTGTCAATCTGTGGAATTCTTTACCGCAGAGGGCTGTAGAAGCTGGGTCATTAAATATATTCAAGGCTGAGATAGACAGAGTTTTAATCAGTAAGAGAATCAAAGATTATGGAGAAAAAGCAGGAAAGTGGAGTTGAAGATTATTAGATCAGCCACGATCTCGTTGAATGGTGGAGCAGACTCGATGGGCCAAAAGCCGATTTCTGCTCCTATGCCATATGTTCTAAATCATTGGCCCCTTATCCTGTGACCATGTTCTAGATTCCATAGCCAGGGGAAACAACACCTCAGCATCTATCCTGCCAAACCCCTTCATAATCTTGAATGTTTCAATGAGATCACTTCTCATTCTTCTAAACTCCAGGGAATGTAGGCCCAATTTACTCGACCAAGGACAACCCTTTCTCCCAGGAACCAGCCTAGTGAACCTTTGCTGTGCCACCTCCAGGCAGGTATATCCTTCCTTAAATATGGAGACCAAAACAACACACAGTATTCAAGATGTGTCTCACCAATGCTTTGTACAATTGTAGCAACAGTTCTTCATTCTTGTACTCCATTCCCCTTGCAATAAAGGCCAACATGCCGTTTGGTTTCCAAATTTGCTTGCTGTACCTGCATAGTAACTTTGTGTTCTTTGAACAAATACACCCAAGTCTTTCTGAACTTCAGCTTTTAAAAGCTTCACATTGTTTCAAAAATATTTCGAGGCCAGGGACCTTCACAGTGCCCAGCACCGCATGCTCGGTGTGAGTAAGTTGAGGGACCTGATCGGATCCTTCGACTTGGTGAACATCTGGCAACATCTCCATCCTGATTCCAGTGTTTTCACTTCAAGTCACCTGGACTCGCAGCGTCCAGACTCGACATCCTTTACATTTCGAGGGCATAAGTGTCCTGCGTTCCATCAGCTTCTGTGCAGCAGGTGCCATGCACGGACCACCGTCTGGCGTGGGCGGAGCTCACCTCATTCTGCGCTCGGACGGGGTCCGCGTATTGGCACTATAACAACCTGCAGATGGAGGAGGAGCGGTTCCTGGACTCGTTCCATCATTTCTGGGCCAGCTGGAGAAGGAAGCATGGAGGCTTCTCCTCCTTGAGGCTATGGTGGGACGTGGGCAAAGCTCACGTCCACATCCTCTATCAAGAGTACGCGAGGAAGGTCGACAAAGAGGCAGAAATCCAGGGTCGAGGAGTTGGAGAAGGAGGTGCTCGACCTGGAGGCACTTCTCTGTCAGCCCAACATGGACCCGGCCCTGCAGCTGGTGTACGATGAGAGGAAGGGCGCGCTGCAGGACCTGCAGCTCGTTGGGTCCCCTGACGCTTATGTGAGGTCACGGATCCGGTTCCTCACGGACCTGGACTATGGCTCCCCCTTCTACTTGCTGGAAAAAAGGCATGGCTCCTTACGCTGCTGGCCGACGATGGATCCCTTGTCTCAGATCCGGAGGGCATCAGGGCCATCGCCCCAAGACTTTTACACTGCCCTTTTCTCTCCGGATCCATCTAGCGAGGATGCTTGCAGAGTTTTGTGGGAGGACCTGCCGCAGGTCGGCCTGGAGGGCGCTGGAAAGCTTGATTCCCCAATAAGTCTGGGGGACCTGACCAGCGCCCTTGACGGCCTCTCCAGGGGCAAATCCCCAGGACTGGACGCACTGACCGTAGAGTTCTTCAGGGTGTTCTGGGACATCCTGGGGATCAACTATGTGGGGGTCCTGGGAGAAAGTATCTCGACCGGGGAGATGCTCCCTTCGTGGCGCAGGGCCATGATTACCCTGCTGCCTAAGAAGGGGGGGTGTCCGCCTGCTTAAAGATTGATGCCCGGAGCCCCCCTCAGCATGGATTACAAGATCTTTGCCAGGGCAATGTCTTCTCACCTTGGCACGTGATCCACCTTGATCAGTCCTACACCGTCCTGGGCCATATCATATTTCATAACATCCATCTGGTCTGCAATGTCATCCAGTTTTCCCAGAGGACTGGACTGTTGAGCAACTTGCTGTCTCTTGACCAGGAGAAGGCGTTCAACAGAGTGGATTACGAATATCTATTCGGGACTCGGCGAGCGTTTGGGTTTGGGACACATTTTGTAGCCCGGATCCGACTTCTGTACGCTGCCGCAGAGTGTCTAGTGAAGGTTAACGGGTCCCTGATGGCACCTCTTCGCTTTGGGAGGGGAGTGCGTCAGGGCTGCCCCCTGTCTGGCCAGTTGTATTCTATCTACGTGGAGCCTTTCCTGTGCCTCTTGCGGAGGAGGTTGTCGGGGTTGGTTCTGCGCGGGCCGGGCATTGGGGTGGTCCTTTTGGCTTACGTTGATGATGCGCTCCTCATGTTCACCAACCCGGCTGACCTGCAGAGGATGCGTGAGTGCCAGGAAATCTACTCTGCCATGACCTCTGCCAGGGTCAACTGGGGCAAGTGTTCTGGACTCCTGGTCGGTCAGTGGCAGATGGATCCCCTACCCGAGGAGCTCAAGCCTTTCACCTGGAGCATGACCAACATCCTCTACCTGGGGTCCACCTCTACCCTGCAGAGGGATCCTGGCTGGTGAACTGGCAAGAGCCGGAGACCAAAGTCACCACTTGCCTTGTGGCACTGGACAGGACTGCTCCAAGTGCTGTCTTACCGGGGTCGGGTTCTGGTCATAAACCAGCTGATTGCCGCCATGTTGTGGTACCGGCTGGTCACTTTGACCCCTCCCCCGTCAGAAAAATCCAGAGAATGCTCATTGATTTCTTCTGGGACAAAAGGCTGCACTGGGTCGTTGCTGAGGTTCTGAGTCTCCCATTTAGGGAGGGCGGTCAGGCGCTGGTGTGCCTACACACCCAGATGGTGACTTTCCGCCTTCAGGCCCTGCAGCGAAACCTTTACATTGAGTTGGTGTGCCCTGGCAACGTATTTCTTCCGCCAGGTGCACAGCCTGAATTATGACCTGCAGCTCCTGTTTATAGAGCGGAGGGGCCTTCGTGGCTCCTTGCAGGCATTGTCCATCTTTTACCAGGACCTGATCAATGTCTGGAACATGGTCGCCTCGCGACGCAGCTCTCCCCCGTCAGGATTAGCAGCTATCATCAGAGAGCGGCTGCTCAGGAATCCGCCCCTCCATCCTTTTCAGTGGCTGGTGGAGAGGTGGGCTGTGGCTGCCGGGGTGACCAGGATCGGGGACGTGCTGGGTGGTGGAGGAATGGGCTGGATGCTTCCACAGGAGTTGGCGCGTCCGTGGGCGCCCGGCTCGTGGCCAATGCCATTCAAGACCTTAGGACGTTCCCCTGTTCATACAGAATTCCACATTGGCCCAAAACCCCGAACATTCCCTCTGGAGCCGGTGCCCCGCAACCTGAGTTGCTTCGTGGAAATGCCCTCCGTGTCCTTTAGCACGGCTCGAAGGAGTTTCCTGTATGGGCTGCTGCTGCACACCCTTCACATCCTTGCCCTTGCCTGCCACCCTGGCACGCCTTGATGACGTCCAGCGGCAGAGGTCCCCAGTAGGGGGCCCTCTATGGAATTGTCCTTCCCTTTTTCATGGGGGACCTGGGGGTGGAGGGTGTTGCACTCAACATGCATCTTTAGCTGCTTTGTGGAGTCCGTGGACCACGTGTATGTTGGTTGTTGTTGGGCTGTATCCCCTTTTTAGTTTCTTGAAAAACCTTTTACTGTTGTTTTGTTTGCATTTCAGCCCCACACTCCTGATCTACGGGCACTTGGTACAGAGGGGAGGGTGGCGCCGGGAGGGAGGAGGGCCTTCTCGTGAACCTGCACCTGGGCCTGGCAAGTTGGCCATTAACAGGCCCAGGCAGCGAGCGATCGAGGGGGTCGTCCCAACCGACTGTCTGCCCCTCTTCCGTGGGTACATTCGCAGCCGGGTGTCCCTGGAGGGGAAGCACGTGGTGTCTGCTGGCACTGTCGAGGCCTTCCATGCCTGGTGGGCACCGCGGGGACTGGGGTGTTTTATTGACCCCCTTAATCACATTTTGATTTAATGTTGGTAAGTTTCCTTTGCATTTTATCGTTTGTTTTTGCAGTTTCCCTTTAAAGGGGCTACTTTTTACTTTGTTCTCTGGTTTTGTTCATTTAGTTTGCTTGTTTTGTAACAAAAGAGTTATAACCAAGACTCTCTGAACATCAGCATTTAAAAGTTTCACATTGCTTCAAAAATATTTTGCTTTACTATTCTTACAACCAAAATGATAACTTCCCCACATTGTACCCCATCTGCCATTTTGCTGCCCAACTCACTTAATCTGTCTATGTCTCTCAGCAGCTTCTTTGTCTCCTCTCCACAGTTTGCATTCCCACCTACCTATGTATCATCAGTAAATTTAGATAATTACTCTCTGTTGCTTCGTTTCAGCCATTAATAAAGACCGCAAATAGATGAGGCCCCAGCACTAATCCTTGCGGCACTCCAACTTGGAAGATGCCCCATTAATCCTTAATCTCTGCTTTCTGTCAGTTAACCAATCCTCTACCCCTTCTAATATATCACCCCCAACTCCATGATACCATATCTTCTCGAGAAGCAACAAGGGTTAGCCAATACAATCACTACACGCTAAAGACGTCCATATCCCTGGAATAAAAAACAAGGAGCCAAGGGCATATCCCTAAGGAACTTGAGGAAATGGTGCAGGGGTAGGAAGAACAAAGCTCAGTTTGGCAAGGGTAGAGCAAAGTGCGAGCAGTCCCACTGCACAGGGGGACAACAAAGAGACCATTCACAGAGCTATAAGTCTTACTGGAATAGATAAAAAATGTAGATATGTAATGGGTAATTTACAAGCTAATTTCCTGAATACACAAAAAAGATAAATATTGCTTGTTTCCCAACAATCTAAAATAGGACTATCTTTTCTCTCTGAGTGGGAGTTGATGTTTCCCCCAAAGCTTCTTCCAGGCAGGATTGTCTCACTACTCCCCAGGGCTCCCACTGGGGTCAATCATTTGGATCAGCTTTAAAAATCCAAAGACAGGCAGCTATGAAGAACTCCAACAGATGCTGCAACTTGCATTAATTACTAGCAAGCAAATAGCAAGCAACCTTGAATTAGGAACAGGAGGAGGCCATTCAGCCTCACAAGCTGGTTCTGCCATTAAATTGGATCTTTGTTGATCTGTACCTGCCTTGTTCCGCAGCCCTTAATCCTGTTACCCAATAAAACATCTATCCATCTTGGTTTTGAAAACTTCAGTTGACTCCCAGCCTCAATAGCTTTTTGGGGGAGAGAGTTCCAGATTTCCACTCCCCTTTGTGTGAAGAAGTGCTTCCGGACATCACCCCTGAACGGCCTGGCTCGAATTTTAAGATTCTTCCCCCAACCCCAAACAGAGGAAATACTTTTGTTCTATCTAATATGGAACGAGTCCAATCAGGTCCATGCCGCCATTTTACGCGGAGAGGCCAATTAAGGCCCGCCCAACGTATTTCACGACTCCCATGCACAGCGGGAGTGGGCAGGCGGCGGTGGGCACGCTCAGGCTGCCGAGTCCAATGGCAACCCAGCGGCCTGTATAAAGGAAGGCCTGGCAGCCTTGGAAAGGCTGCTCCCAATGGCTGGGTGAAGGTCTGTGCAGAGGAGCAATGGAGGTTATGCAAGTCCAGAGGGTAGGCCAGTGGAGCAGGCTAGGCTGGAGGGTAGGCCATCGGGGCAGGCTAGGCTGGAGGGTAGGCCAGTGGGGCAGGCCAAGCTGGAAGGAAGGCCATTGGGATAGGCCAGGCTGGAGGGTAGGCCAGCGGGACAGGCCAGGCCAGAGGGTAGGGCAGGGGGGCCAATCCAGAGGGTAGGGCCAGGGGGCCAGTCTGGAGGGGTGGGCCGGGGGGCAGTCTGGAGGGTGGTCCATTAGGGTAGGCCAGGCTAGGCCAGAGGGTAGGGTGGGGGGGCCAGTGTGCCCCTCATTTTTTGGATGTTTGCCTTGCTGTCCCCCTCAAGGAGGTGGCAGCATAGTGGGAGGTGCTGGTTCCCCAGGATGGGAGCAGGAGGCCCCCCACCACTTGACGAAATGTGCCTGGGAGGAGGTGGCGGATGTGGTGAGCGCCCGCAATGGGGTGCGGTGCACCTGGATCCAGTGTCGCAAGCGCTTCAACAACTTGTTGTGCTCTGGCAGGGTGAGTACCATGTTGGCATTGGTCACTTAACCCAGCAGGTTGGCTGACCCCCCCCTGCTGCCCACCCCCACCCCTCAAGTCTGAGTGCATTGGATTATTGAAGACATGTGTCCTTTGCTGGGTGGGCCAGCAGATATTGCCCATGCCGAGGTCACTCTGAGAGGGTGGAGATGAGATGGGTTCTGCCCCCGCAGCATGTGGTGCACCGAGACCCACATGACCGGTTTGGGGGCAACCTGGAGGAGCTGCACCAGGCCCTGTGCTTGAACTCCAGGACATGTTCAAGTCAGGGTGATGAGATGCTGGGAGGGGAGCTTCAAGGTGGCGTGGCAACGAACCATCTGCTGTGCTCTGCACTCCTTGCTATAGAAGGATATACTGTGTGGTGCCTAATGTGATGTAGACAGCATGTGGCTAAGAGGGGGGGTGGGGAACAGTCCGAGCATCTTTATCTGAGTATTCAGCA
The DNA here is from genome assembly GCF_017639515.1 of Carcharodon carcharias. Classification (NCBI taxonomy): domain Eukaryota; kingdom Metazoa; phylum Chordata; class Chondrichthyes; order Lamniformes; family Lamnidae; genus Carcharodon; species Carcharodon carcharias. The sequence goes on from NC_054470.1 coordinate 115,427,616, forward strand.
GCAGCGGGGTGAGGAGGCACTGGAGCCCTGATATGTCCCACTCTGGTTGGGGTGGGCCGTGCTCAAACAGAGTCCATGTACAATTTGCACTAATCAATGCTTGTCTCTCATTTTCAGGAGAAGAACATTTGTAAACCGGCAGAGCGTGCGAGGACAGGCGGCGGCCAGGCACAGATCGCCATTCTCAGCTGGTTTGAGCAGGAGGCCCTGGATTTGGAGAGGTGCCATGCGCCCAGGACCACTGGTGTTGGTGAGGCTGGGGTGCCAAGATCAGGTATTTATGACCAACATTGAGGTCAGCATTGTTCTCCCAGCAGCCATAGCGCTGCTGAATGTTAATTGATTTAATTTTGCAACATGGCTTGATCATTGCTTATGGAAGGATGAGGTGGACAGGGATGCACTTTGACATTGTCTCCACGTTAACTGATCCACTGTCCTTATTCTTCCTTTCAGCATCATTGGAGCAAGGCCAGGAGGAGGAGGAGCAGAGGCCCTCTCTCACACCTGAGGGCCCTGAGGTCTCACCAGTGTCACGCCATCTCTGCCAGGTAGGCACCAGCACAGATACTAGCACCTCGGTGGGAATTCAAACATCGGCTACTGTCCTGGGGCACAGCAGTGAGGGCACTTCACAGTGGCTGGAGGAGCTGGCAGAGACAGAGAGTGCCCATGTGCCAGCAGTTGGAGGACTGCAGGGGACCAGGCACATGCTCAGTCAGTGCCCATGCTGTCCCCCTGGAGTTGTCCGCGACACAGCAGGGGAAGGAAATGCGGCCGGGTGCGCGGGAGCATCTGGGGGAGATACATGAGGCTATGATTGGCCTGGTCTCTGTGGTTGAGGAGTCTACGCGGACAATCGCCGAAGCAATGAGCCACATGTCCGAGCGCCATGCGCCCTCCATGGAGAGAGTGGCAACTCTCGTGGAGAGGCTCCTCCAGGAGATCCATCAGGACTTCCTGGGGATGCTCTCTGACCAGCAAGCCCTCACATTGGCATTGACCTCAGCTCGTCAGTGCCAGTGTGGGAGATGGTGTGGGCACCAAGTTTCCCAGCTCAATGCCCATCCATCCACAGTGAGCAGGGAGGTCCGAAGCGACCTTGAGTTGGCGCAACAGCTGCCTGTCATCTCTGTGGGCACCTCTCAGGGGACTCCGGGGGAGGGCAGCAACTCCTCCACCCTTCTCCCAGTGACCGTAGCATCCGGTGAGGCTGCGGTGACTGGGGAGATGACAGCTCTGGAACTGGCAGCTCCCTCCCAGATGGGGCCAGCACAGGCTCCCTGGGCCAGAGGACGACTGCCAAGGTCATCGAGGCCAACAGGACAGCAGAGTCAGCAGGCTGTCTCAGATGCCACTCCGAGCGAGGGTCAGCACCAAGACGTAGCAGCCGGAAACAGAAACATAGGGCACCTTAGGCAGACAACTGGTCTTTCACTGGTGCTTTTGTGTTGGCCCGAGATGAGGTCTTTATGATTTGCTTTGAATTGGAACACCATTGTCATTTTGTTTCATTAAGTTTCTTTGCCTGTGATATTAAATTCAGACGTGTGACCATGGCTGAGGGTGCATCTTTTCTTCTGCAGGTGGATAGTTTCCAAAAATGTTAGGAGTGCTTTGTGGGACATTCAGCTTTATTAACAAGGCCCTTAGTTACTGTTCATAACCTGGCAGATTTTGCACTTAGGTATTGAGTATGGAGCCTACAGCTGAGGCTTGTCCTGGAGGTTCATCTGTGGTGTGCTAGATGAAGTTCATTGGATTAAAGCCTCCCAGGTGTCTCTGCCTCCCTGGAGTATGCCCTGGTCAGCGTCTACCCTCTCAGCATTTCTCTGTGCATGCTCATCCTCGGACTCACTGCTGGACTCATCGTGTGCAGCCGCAGCCACTGCGTCGACATCTTTATCATCCACTGCATCCCCTCTTTCCAGCACAAGATTGTGGAGAGCGCAGCATGCAACCACTATCACTGAGACACGATCTGGGGGGTACTGGAGTGCGCCCCCTGAGAGGTCCAGGCATCGGAAACGTATCTTGAGAAGACCGATGGTTCTCTCCCCCACAGCCCTTGTGGTGCCGTGATTCCCATTGTACCGCTGCTCAGCTTCTGTTCTTGGATGGTGGAGGGGCAACATGAGCCACCTTCTGAGGGGATAGCCCTTGTCACCCAGCAGCCATCTATCCAGCCGGGCTGGAGCACTGAAGAGCCCGGGCACCTGGGAGTGTCTGAGGATGTAGGCGTCATGGAAGCTGCCTGGGTACCTTGCACAGACTTGTAGAATCTGCATCCTGTGATCACACACAGGATGTGGAGTGGAAGCCCTTCCTGTTTACGAAGGCACCGGGCTCACCTCCTGGCACCCTGATGGCCACATGTGTACAGTCTATTGCACCCTGGACACGGGGGAAGCCAGCAATGGCCGCGAAGCCTCTGGCTCACTGTGTCTGGCTGGCCTGGTCCCAACGGGAGTGGATGAAGGACAATGCCCATCTGAACAGAGCGTCTGTAACCTGCTCGACACAAGTGTGGACAGCTGATCGGGAGACACCGCAAAGATCACCCACTGACCCTGGAAGGAGCCAGAGGCATAGAAATTGAGGGCAGCTGTGACCTTTAGAGCCACTGGCCTGGGGTGTCCACCCACACAGTTAGCGGAGATCTCAGACCCAATCATCTGACAGATATAGTTGACTGTCTCCCTTGACAGACGAAGCCTCCTTCGGCACTGGACTGCAGACATATTGAGCTTCTTCGCTGCCTGTATACCCTGGCAGCAAGATAGTGGTATCTTCTGCAGCCCCTTCCGCCTTGATCCACCTCTTGGCCCTGAATCCCTTGTGCCTGTGCCTGTCCTCCCAAAGGTGGCTCCCCTGGAGGCTGAATGTGCACTCCTGGCCTCCTCCCCCTTCTAGCCCTCCCTTCCTCTTCAGAGGAGCTGCATCCAGTGGATGGTTCAGCTCCCATTCCCAGGCGAAGGGAAGGCTTCCTGAAACCTGCAGGTCCAGAAAAGATTCCTCACTGCAGAGTGCTGACCTGAAGGTTAAGAGTCCAGACCAAGCAGCTGGAATGCGCTTTGAAGTACTGCAGATCACACAGGCAAGTATCAATAACTTTGAAAAATAAATACTTGACAGTGTACACTCGTGACCCCAGTGAGGCCTCTTATCCCGCCCGTGGGTGAGGTTTATACAAATGTGTCCTACCCGCCTGCCCATTGCGCCCGTGCGCTGACCTGAAGATTGCACGGGCGCTGAAAAATCGGTGTCGATTGGTGAGTCAAGGTGGCCTGTTAATTAATGCCAGGCATGCAGCGGATATCATCGGCCACCTGCCCAATGAAATATCACTCAGGACGCTCGCCCAACATCACCATGCATCATTTTATGTGCGGAAATTAGGCCAATGGGAAAATCTCTTAATTACATATTCCTTTCTCCCTCATGTGTTTATCCCCTTAAATGTATCTATACAAATGTCAGGGTAAAGTTTTGAATTCTCTATTGAATTTATTAATCTTTATCTAATGCATTCCTGAGATGAGGACATCACTGGCTATTCCGAATTGCCCTTCTTCAGAGGGCATTTAAGAGTCAACCACATTGGAGTCACATGTAGGCCAGACCAGGTAAGGACAGCAGATCCTTCCCTAAATGGACTTTTACAACTAACTGATTTAAAATCACCATCTCCTGTGGTGGGATTTGAACCCAGGTTTCTGGATTACTAATCCAAGTCCAGTAACAATACCACTATGCCATTGCCTCCCCCCAGTTTTGGGCATATCCACAATAAGCATGAATCCATGTAGAATATGAAGATAGGTAGGTAATTCACTAACCTACCTTGAGTAGTCATAAACCTTCAGGTATCAAAATAAGTAAACATTCTCTTTAGTGAACTTCCAGTCGCTCAAATCTAAGGGATGGCCAATGTTACAGCACTGTTTAAAAATAGGGGAAAGGGATAAACCGGGTAAATATGAACCAGATTGCCTTGCATCAGTAGCAAGGGACCAACGAATCATATAGCAGAGAAAGAGGCCATTCAGTTCATTGAGCCCGTACCAGCTCTTTGAAAGAGTGCAACATTGTGGTGGAATGGCTGTTTTGTAAATGTTATATCATAGTTTATGTAAGATGCAATATTTTTTATTTGACATTTCTATTCAGTGTTTCTGTTTATTATAAAATAATTTACATCAGAATCTTCATGGACCCTAAATTGGTTTTTTGCTGTGACAAATGCCAATAACTTTTGCCACCCAAGGTATTGAGGGACATGGAACCAAGGTAGATGCACAGAGTTAGAATACAGATCAGCCATGATCTCATTGAATGGCAGAACAGGGTTGAGGGGCTGAATGGCCTCCTCCTGTTTTCTATGCTGCTACTGTGCTTTGTAGCTTGATCAGTAATTGGGGAAACTTTGATTTAGCTGTTCACTATGTGGACTTATTGTGTGCTACAAACATTTGAATATAAAATTCTGGGCCACAATACACTCGGGATGTCTTCCAATATCTTCACTATGAAGACATCAATAGTATTACTCCCTGCCAAAAACACATTTACTTTGAGATATTTTCTAAGTTACTCATTGACTATTAAATTATGTGAACGATTAAACTGCTACTGAAAGCAGCCAACAGATAATAAATAGCAGATTAGGAATTTTAGTCATGGTTATAATGCATGACATTTGTAACAGATGAGGCATTTCAGGCAATGATTATGTGACAATTATCAATGTGGACATCATTTGTTTTGGTGGGAAAAACTACAGACAAAAGAGAAAGTAGCACTGTGATAAGATAATAGTGAAAAGAAGAGGCTGCTCTTTGTTATTCATTGTGCTCTCATTAACAATCATGCCAAAATTGTCAACCTCCATAATTTAACCTTTTCAAAACCTCCAACAGATGTAATCCATAACTGACAGATATAAAGAAACAATTAGGTTAATCAGTTACTTGCATGCGCTTTGTTAAATGTTTCAGAAACAACTCATATGTGAAAACCTCCAGTAACAATCTTGTGATTCACATACCATTTTAAATCGCAAAAGGAAAATTGTGAAATCAAGTGGTTCACTCCAGCTAAACTTGCCCCACATTTGAGAATTATGTCAATGAATTGCTTTGGACCAAGCCATAAAATGATCTCCAATTCTTTGACGTTCAATGTTAGGCACACTAAATATCAAGGGCCAGCACTCATCCACGTGCAGCACGTTTTATTCTGACCAAGCTTTTGATTTCACCATGTTTTAATTTTTTAATACATGTTACTTTTAAAACACAGAAACAGACCATTCAGCCCAATTGGTCTGTGCTGGTGTTAATGGTCAACACAAGCTTCCTCCCAACCCTCTTTACCTCACCGTATCAGCATATCCCTCTATTTCTTTTCATCCCATGTGCTTATCCAGTTTCTTCTTAAATGTTTCAATGCTATTCAACCACTCCCTGTGGGAGCGAGTTCCACATTCTCACCACTCTGTGTGTAAAGAAGTTTCTCCTGAATTCCTGAAATTGATTGGATTTATTAGTGACTACCTTATATTGATGGCTCCTAGTTTGGACGCCCCCATAAGTGGAAACACTTATTTGTGTCATTTTAAAGACCTCTATCAGGTCACCTGTCGGTCTTCTCTTTCTCGAGTAAATAGTAACAGGCTGTTCAGTTTTTCCTGAGAGGTATAACCTCTTAGTGCTGGTATCATTCTTAAGTCTTGAATCATAGAATGATATAACGTAACAAGAGGCCACTCAGCCCATCTTTACTATTTTTCCCATAGGAAGGATTTGAAGTTTACAGCTTTTTTAAAAACATTTTTAAATATACTCATAACTATAGGAAAGCAGTTTATATAATAAAAGGGAAGCTGTTTTCCCTCGTGGTCTAAACAATAAACAATTTGTTAGCATGTCTGGGCAATCAAAAACACCTCACATCCATTCTGTTGGAAAGCTCTTTGATCCCTATCTACCTGTGGACTGATACAGACACATCTTTTCGATATAGAGAATGGCTATCATGTTTGTTAAACAGGGACATCAAGGAAGTGAATGATTAGTCGGTCTGATTTTTTGGATGAGGGATAAACATCAGCACAGTTATCATTTCGTTCATCAGTGCAGAGAGGTTGAACACATTGTTTAACTTATGTCATGAAAACATAATAATTTTCATAATATTACTGTGATTTATTATCAAGGTAGGTTAATAGTGAGGTTTGGACTAGTTTCTCCGGCTGGGATTTTCTGGCCCCCCCTTATGGGTGGGACCCCCCATGAGTGAGGCAACACCCCAGCCAGCAGTCCATTGACTTGTGGCAAGACCGGACGATCCCGGAGGTGGGCTGGCGTGGAAAACCCTGCTCTCCATCTGGATGTGTGTGTAGGGGTTTTAATTGAATTGCAGATAGCTAATCTGGAGCTCTTGAGTTATCAAAAGAGAAGTGAGGTTTAAAATGCTACATATGTAAACATGGCTGAAGTTTTAGAAGGTGAGGCGTGAGGAACATTTGCATTTTTCGATAAAGCAGAGTTATAAATTTCAAAGGGATGGTAAGGTGTTACACCGAGCCAACAGAGACTAAGCCAAACAGTGGGCAGAACTTTCAGGTAAGCGGGTGGCCGCGATTGGTGGGTCCGGGAGGGGTCGGGGAATGGACTGCTGACTGCGCTCGCCCCCGACCACGATTTCACACTGGCTGGACAATTATCGGCCAGCCAGCACAGAAGGCGCACTGAAAATTCTGCCCAGTGTGTTTATTTTTTCCAAATATTACTGATATGAGTACTATGAAAGATTTATTTTATGGAAAAAGTAAAGATGCAAAGACATATTGGAACAATGGAATTTACTTTTAAAAAGGGGGAAACCTGTCTAAAGGAGATGAGGTTATGTTTAAGGAGAAGGAATTCTAAGATCTAAAGTGTGAAAAGCCTCCAGCTCATTGTGAATACCACTGTATTGTGTACTTTGCCTAGGTCTGTTGAAATCTATGTTGTTTTATTGTTGCCTTAACGGAGGTGTAACTGGGAGACAGATTAGTTAGGGGAGTTAGGAGTTATTATAGTAATAAGTTGTAGACCCATGTATGTGCTTAAAATCTTTTCTTCCATTAATAAATGTTTAATTTAGTTTTGTATAAAACCTTTAAGCCTCAATGGACTTACTACTGCTGAATTCAAGGCACACGTCCTAAAATAAAAATACAAATTGCAAAACAGTTGTGGCAGTTGTTTCAAGTTTCCCTCTGGGATTTGAGCAGTTCATCATTTTCCATCCACAACGCCATAACACTCAAGGAAGGGAACCCAGGGATATAGGGAAGTACAGCATACTCTTTATTTTTGTAATATATGCTGATGGATTGTGCTGATTGAATCTGATCATAACTATTGTTCTGTACGTTCATGAGGCAGGAAATAAAGCAGTTTAATGATTCTTGTCAAGCCTTGACCCATCAAGTGTTTGCTCATCCTGTCTTTGGAGAGATTGTGGTCCAGGCCACAAGGGAACACTACTGTTCCATTCACTGGGTTATTTTATTACGCAAGTAGATACAGAACAGAGTGCATGAACTCACATTAAAGAAAGATGCTAGGTGTATTTAACAGGTATGACTATTGTCATTGAACTTAAGCACACATTTGTGGAAGAAGCCACATTTGTACATGATAACAATTTACAAATTTAAACCACAATATACAGAAATAATTTCAAATCCAACATCTTCTGAACCACAATTTCTGTGGATTGTGCTGTAGAGCTGTTTGAATCATAGCTTTTCTTAAAAACTTATTTGTTCACAGGATGTGAGCATCACTGGTTAGGCCAGCATTTATTGCCCATCCCGAATTGTCCTTGACAAGGTGTTGGTGAGCTGCCTTCTTGAACCACTGCAGTCCATCTGGTGTAGGTACCACTCACAGTGCTGTTAGGAAGACTTGCTGAGGGGACTTGACAGGGTAGATGTGGAAAGGATATTTCCTCTTGTGGGAGAATCTCGAACTTGGGGTCACTGTTTAAAAATAATGGGTTGTCCATTTAGGGCAGAGATGAGGCAAAATGTTTTCTTTCCAAGGGTTGTGGGACTTTGGAACTCACTTTCTGAAAAGCTGGTTGAGGCAGAGCCCTTGAACATCTTTAAGACAGAGGTGGATGTTCTTGACAAGCAAGAGAAGGGTGAAAAGTTATCAGGGGTAGGCAGGAATGTGGAGTTGAGATTACAGTCAGATCAGCCATGATTTTATTGAATGGCGGAGCAGGCTTGAGGGGCCAAGTGGCCTACTCCTGCTCCTAATTTGTATATTTGTACATTCATATGTAGGAAGGGAGCTCCAGGATTTTGACCCAGCAACAAAGAAGTGTTATGGACAGGAGAGGGTCAGTCCAAATAGCCCTTATTTTGCTCTTACCATCTGTCCATAAGCAGAAGGTGTTTTGAATTGTTTGTTTTAGAATAGGTGCTGGCATATTTCCCAATCCCTCAATTTTTGTGTGATCTGATTTCTATTAATAACCCCACAGCAAACTCCAATTAGGATGAACTGAGAAGTTCACATTCAAGAAGACACATTCAAAAAAAAACACAAAAAGGAGTGTCCACAACTTCCCACTCCATCTTCATACAGTAAAGGGAGGGATAGAGAAAAGGAAGTGGGAGGTTAGGAAGTTATCTAGTACAAGGACCACAGAGAAAATGAGTATTGGTTCACATGAGTTCCAGAGTCCAGAATCAAGGTCCAATGAGGAATTCTTTCACAGAGGACAGCTGGCTGAAGACTGTTGTTGTAAGATTTGCTTTTCTGTTGGTGTTGATGTTCCAAGATGAAATAGGCATGTAGAGATTGAATCAGTTCTGTAGATGATAGTACAAAACCTTCCAGCAGAATCAGGTAAGATGAGCCAGCTGTCCAACTTGGCCAGAGCTTGCTTCTGTGTGGCCTTCTAGTCAGGTGTGAAACAGCAGACTGGGGTATGCAGTTCAGAGAGTAATATTAACTTGTTCAGCAAGCCAGTCTTAGGTCATGTGACTTTGCTTCTCCACAATGACTTCAATACAGGGTGTTTATCCAGCATCTAGGATTTGACTTTTTGTCCAGGACTGATAATGTCTCAGCCATTATAGGTTGAAAAGGGGTGTCACTGGTTGAGGGTCTGGTGATGGGAAGTCATTTTCTCCATAGACTCACTGACTCTGCTAACAAGCTAGGCTTATCAAATGCAAATGGCTAGGTGTGACACTTAGAGAAAAACCTGCAGGTGGTGGTGTTCCCATACATTTGTTGCCCTTGTCCTTCTAGGTGATAGAAGCTGTGGATTTGGAAGGAACCGTTGAAGGAGCCTTGGTGAGTTGCTGCAGTGCATCTTGTAGATGGCACACACTGCTGCCTCTATGCATCAATGATGGAGAGAGTGAATTTTTAGGTGGTGGATCGGCTGCAAATCAAGCAGGCTGCTTTATCCTGGATAGTGTTGAGCTTCTTGAATGTTGTTGAAGCTGCATTCATCCGGGCAAATGGAGAATATTCCATCACATTCCTGACATGTGCCTTGTAGATGGTGGACAGGCTTTGGACAATCAGGAGGTGAGTTACTCATTGCAGAATTCATAGGTTCTCACCTGCTCTTGTAGACACAGTATTGTTAGGAACAATGTAAAGTTTTAATTTTAATTTATATTTTGCATTTGGGTGTTAAAAAATGTGAAACCTGGTTTTAGTTTCATTTAGAGGTTTTAGTGAGCTGGGTGCTGGAAATGTGGAATCCTGTTTATATACATGCATTTTTAATAAGGTTTTACAACTCCTGAAGTGAAGAGATGGGTTACCAAGGGAACATATAGTGAAGTTAAAAAAATACATAAAATAGAAAAAAACCGTGCTGTTGCCTAGCGACAGGGGTCCAGAGAGACAGGGAAACTCAGAAGGATGGTCAGTTAGGGTGTGTATAGTAGAGAGAGCAGGCAGAGAGCCTCACCTCTCTAATAGGAAATCCTGCAAGCCTGCTGGGGAACTGAGTTGAGGGAACCTATGTGTTTTCTCCGAAGTTGACGTAATAGTCAGTTTAGATTGCTGTTTTCAGGTGTCTCAGGGAGAGATACCAACTGAAGAAAAACATCTAGTGAATGCTCAGCAGTCGGCCAGAAGAAAACTGTTTGAAACTGAGCCAACCCAAGAAATCTCAGTGTTACGACAGTGGTAAATCTTTACTGGGGTTTTGTGTCTATAAGGGTTGTTGGGATAAAAGGAATAGTGCAAGTTTGAATCATTTTCTGGTATCTGTATTGAAATCTTTCTAACCTTTGTGTTTAGTGTAACATTGTTAATTTTTTTCTTGTGTAATAAAAAAGTTTTATTCTTTGTGTTAACAATACACTGGCAGACTCTTGTGAATCTGTTCAGTAATTGACCATCACCGTTTCTAAAAGAAAACAAAGTTAGGATCTACCAAGCCAGGTTTTATTCCGGGATCTGACTTGTTAAGTTTTAACATCAGCTCCGATCATAACAAAGTGGGGGCTCTTGTGGGATTGAAAATCCTTGAATTTTGATGGGATCTGTCAATCCTTAAAGAAACAAGTACCTGGAGGTACTGGGCATAGGAACAAGATTTGCTGTGAGGTATATTACACAGGTTGGAATTCAAAAATAGCTTTAACGCTAGGACTTTTTGGGGAGTAGAAGATGTAACAGTAGATTATTTGAAATCCTTGACTAAGGCTAAACTGAGACAGTTGGCAGATAAATTGAAGGTAGAAATAAAAGCAGGATTTCATAAGAATGATATGATCAAAGTAATTACCTAGCATTTAGATTTAAAAGAGGAGACAATTGAAATTGGTGTGTCACAGCTGGAGTTAGCGAAAATTCATTTGCCAATGAAACAGCTTGAGAAAGAAAAAGATTTTTTTTAAAAACTTGAATTGGAGGAAAAAGAGAGAAAGAGAAATGAAAAAACTTGAATTAGAAAGGAGAAAGAGAAAGAAAATGGAGATTAAAAAGCTCGAATTGGAAAAAGAAGAGAAAGGAAAAGAAAAAAAGATTGAAAGAAGCAGAAATACAAAATCTTAAACTTGAGTTTCAAAGGTAGAAAGAAATCAGACAACATGCCATGGCTAGAGAAAAGCTTAGAATAAAGGAAGAAAGAGGAGAGAGTAGTTCAGAGGATGGACCTGATTCCACTGAGGAGTTTGATTTAACCAAAAATCTTTATTTAGTGCCTAAATTTACAAAGGATGGAGTTGAAAGATATTTCATCTCATTTGAAAGCTGAAGTTGAAGTGGCCAAAAGATACTTGGACCTTAATGTTACGAAGTGTCCTGTCAGGTACAGCTATGAATGTGTACGCTAGTCTGTCAAAGAAACAGTCAGCAGACTATGAAGCAGTTAAAAAGGCAATGGTCAATGCTTATGCACTTGTCCCTGAAGCTTTTCAATTAAACTTTAAGACCATAAGAAAAAACCTGATCAGACATTTGTAGAATTTGCAAGAGAAAAAGAAATGTTATGGGATCAGTGGTTTTGATCACTGAAGTTAGAGAAAACTTTTGAGAACATGAGGGAAATCATGATAATGGATCAATTCTGAAATAGTATTCCAGTAACCATTAAGACTTATTTAGATGAGCTTCAGGCATCAACACTACGAGAATGAAACTGGGGGAAATAGAAAATCTGGGGATGGAAAAGGTACTCATTCTAAGGAACAAACAGAAGGAACCAAAATAATAAAGGAGATAGGCTAGAACCTAAAAGTGATGTAAAGAAAATCATATGCTCCCAATGTAATAAGACTGGACACACTAAAGCTAATTGCTGGAACTTAAATGGGAGACCCAGTGCAGTAGTAGGAACACTTAAGGAATCCTCAAAAAAGGTTGTACCAGGAATGGAAATGGGTATTAAAATCGTAACAGTGGTACAGGTGAAACGTGTTCCCTCGGAACCTACTAGGAAGGAGTATAGAAGTAAAAACAAAAAAAGTGCGGATGCTGGAAATCCAAAACAAAAACAGAATTACCTAGAAAAACTCAGCAGGTCTGGCAGCATTGACGTAGAAGAAAAGAGTTGACATTTCAAGTCCTCATGACCCTTCGACAGAACTTGAGTGAATCCAAGAAAGGGGTGAAATATAAGCTGGTTTAAGGTGTGTGGGGGCAGGGGGGTGGGGTTGGGGGGTGGTTTGGGTGGGGGGAGAGAAGTGGAGGGGTTTGGTGTGGTTGTAGGGACAAACAAGCAGTGATAGAAGCAGATCATCAAAAGATGTCACAGACAACAGAACAAAAGAACGCATTGGTGTTAAAGTTGGTGATATTATCTAAACGAATGTGCTAATTAAGAATGGATGGTAGGGCACTCAAGGTATAGCTCTAGTGGGGGTGGAGGGAGCATAAAAGATTTAAAAATATTTAAAAATAATGGAAATAGGTGGGAAAAGAAAAATCTATATAATTTATTGGAAAAAACAAAAGGAAGGGGGAAACAGAAAGGGGGTGGGGATGGAGGAGGGAGCTCAAGACCTAAAGTTGTTGAATTCAATATTCAGTCCGGAAGGCTGTAAAGTGCCTGGTCGAAAGATGAGGTGTTGTTCCTCCAGTTTGCATTGGGCTTCACTGGAACAATGCAGCAAGCCAAGGACAGACATGTGGGCAAGAGAGCAGGGTGGAGTGTTAAAATGGCAAGCGACAGGGAGGTTTGGGTCATTCTTGCGGACAGACCGCAGGTGTTCTGCAAAGCGGTCGCCCAGTTTACATTTGGTCTCTCCAATGTAGAGGAGACCACATTGGGAGCAACGAATGCAGTAGACTAAGTTGGGGGAAATGCAAGTGAAATGCTGCTTCACTTGAAAGGAGTGTTTGGACCCTTGGACGGTGAGGAGAGAGGAAGTGAAGGGGCAGGTGTTACATCTTTTGCGTGGGCATGGGGTGGTGCCATAGGAGGGGGTCGAGGAGTAGGGGGTGATGGAGGAGTAAACCAGGGTGTCCCAGAGGGAACGATCCCTACGGAATACCGATAGTGGGGGTGAAGGGAAGATGTGTTTGGTGGTGGCATCATGCTGGAGTTGGCGGAAATGGTGGAGGATGATCCTTTGAATGCTGAGGCTGGTGGGGTGATAAGTGAGAACAAGGGGGACCCTATCATGTTTCTGGGAGGGAGGAGAAGGCGTGAGGGCGGATGCGCGGGAGATGGGCCGGACACGGTTGAGGGCCCTGTCAACGACCGTGGGTGGAAAACCTCGGTTAAGGAGGAAGGAGGACATGTCAGAGGAACTGTTTTTGAAGGTAGCATCATCGGAGGTGAAGGAACTGAGAGAATGGGATGGAGTGCTCACAGGAAGCGGGGTGTGAGGAGCTGTAGTTGAGGTACCTGTGGGAGTCGGTAGGTTTGTAATGGATATTGGTGGACAGTCTATCACCAGAGATTGAGACAGAGAGGTCAAGGAAGGGAAGGGAAGTGTCAGAGATGGACCACGTGAAAATGATGGAGGGGTGGAGATTGGAAGCAAAATTAATACATTTTTCCAAGTCCCGATGAGAGCATGAAGCAGCACGGAAGTAATCATCGATGTACCGGAGAAAGAGTTGTGGAAGGAGGCCGGAGTAGAACTGGAACAAGGAATGTTCCACATACCCTATAAAGAGACAGGCATAGCTGGGGCCCATGCGGGTACCCATAGCCACACCTTTTATTTGGAGGAAGTGAGAGGAGTTGAAGGAGAAATTGTTCAGTGTGAGAACAAGTTCAGCCAGACAGAGGAGAGTAGTGGTGGATGGGGATTGTTCGGGCCTCTGTTCGAGGAAGAAGCTAAGGGCCCTCAGACCATCCTGGTGGGGGATGGAGGTGTAGAGGGATTGGACATCCATGGTGAAGAGGAAGCGGTTGGGGCCAGGGAACTGGAAATTGTTGATGTGATGTAAGGTGTCAGAGGAATCACGGATGTAGATGGGAAGGGACTGGACAAGAGGAGAGAGAAGGGAGTCAAGATAACGAGAAATGAGTTCTGTGGGGCAGGAGCAAGCTGAGACGATCGGTCTACTGGGACAGTTCTGTTTGTGGATTTTGGGTAGAAGATAGAAGCGGGCCGTCCGAGGTTGGGCGACTATCAGGTTGGAAGCTGTGGGAGGGAGATCCCCAGAGGAGATGAGGTCAGTGACAGTCCTGGAAACAATGGCTTGATGTTCAGTGATGGGGTCATGGTCCAGGGAGAGGTAGGAGGAAGTGTCTGCGAGTTGACGCTCAGCCTCCGTGAGGTAGAGGTCAGTGTGCCAAACAACAACAGCACCACCCTTGTCAGCGGGTTTGATGACAATGTCAGGGTTGGACCTGAGAGAATGGAGTGCAGTAAGTTCAGAGAGAGAGAGATTAGAATGGGTGAGAGGAGCAGAGAAATTGAGATGACTAATGTCGCGCCGATAGTTCTCAATGAAAAGATCAAGAGAAGGTAAGAATCCAGAGGGAGGGGTCCAGGTGGAGGGAGAATATTGGAGGTGGGTGAAAGGATCCGTTGAACGGGGAGAGGACTCCTGCCCAAAGAAGTGAGCCCGGAGACAAAGACGGCGGAAGAAGAGTTCAGCATCTTGCCGAGCCCGAAATTCATTGAGGTGAGGGAGTAAGGGTATGAAACTAAGTCCTTTGCTGAGCACTGAACGTTCAGCATCGGAGAGGGGAAGGTCAGGGGGTATAGGGAATACATGGCTGGGGCTCCGATTGGAAGATGGGGTGGGGACGGAGGGACAGGCAGGGGTGGTGCGTCCTAGATGGGTGTTGGTGTCGATGAGTTGTTGGAGCTTGCGTTCCTTAGCACTTGAGAGAAAGAGAAAAAGTTTCTTGTTGAGGCATCGGATGAGACGAAGAATAAAATGAAACTAGGGGCACACGCAGCTTTGAAAAAGGGTACGGCGGTGCTGCTGGAGGGAGAGGTCGAGTGTGTTCATATGGCGGCGCATGGCACTGAGTGTGGATCTCAGAATGTGACGGGAACAGCAGTCCGAGAAACATTTTATGTCCTGGAGGTACCTGTAATCCTGGGTGGGTTCGAAACATGAGGGTGGAATTTCAGTTGAAATCCACGTGGGGTAAGTTGGAGACGGAGACAGTCACTGAGAAAGGAGATATGGCTGTGAAAGCGGGTTTTAGTAAACACCTTGTCAAACACCAGGAGAGAAATGGAAAGCAATGAAGGTGAGCAAGGCAAAAGAAAGATATGGAAATCTTGTTGCAGACATGAACAGAACTTCTTCAAGGAGGTAGGCATTTCTTGAATAGCAGTGGCAGTCAATTAAACACAGAGATAAAAACAAAAAAACTGCGGATGCTGGAAATCCAAAACAAAAACAGAATTACCTGGAAAAACTCAGCAGGTCTGCCAGCATCGACGGAGAAGAAAAGAGTTGACGTTTCGAGTCCTCATGACCCTTCGACAGAACTTGAGTGAATCCAAGAAAGGGGTGAAATATAAGCTGGTTTAAGGTGTGTGGGGGGGGGGGGGGGGGTGGGGTTTGGGCGGGGGGGGTGAAGTGGAGGGGATTGGTGTGGTAGTAGGGACAAACAAGCAGTGATAGAAGCAGATCATCAAAAGATGTCACAGACAACAGAACAAAAGAACACATAGGTGTTAAAGTTGGTGATATTATCTAAACGAATGTGCTAATTAAGAATGGATGGTAGGGCACTCAAGGTATAGCTCTAGTGGGGGTGGGGGGAGCACAAAAGATTTAAAAATATTTAAAAATAATGGAAATAGGTGGGAAAAGAAAAATCTATATAATTTATTGGAAAAAACAAAAGGAAGGGGGAAACAGAAAGGGGGTGGGGATGGAGGAGGGAGCTCCAGACCTAAAGTTGTTGAATTCAATATTCAATCCGGAAGGCTGTAAAGTGCCTAGTCAGAAGATGAGGTGTTGTTCCTCCAGTTTGCGTTGGAGTATAGAAGTATAGGAGTATAGAAGGCTCAGTCTAGTCAAGAAAATTCTTCCCCAATTGCTGCTAAAGAGAGTCAAGCTACCGGAGGTTCTGGGTGTTTTCTTTCGAAGAGTGAGGTGTTCCCTTACTCCTCCAAGCAAATAAGTAATCCAATTATAGAGGAGGGGTATTCTCTTACTCTTCTAATAAAGGAGGCAAACCAATAAAGATATTGAGAGACGCTGGAGCAAGTCAGTCACTGATGCTGGCTGATGATACAATTCGCCTTTCAGAGGGGCAAATGAAGGAAAAAATATTAATTGGAAGTATACATGGAGGTTATAAACTCATCCCATTATATAGAGTTGGATTAAAGAGTGGCTTAGTAAGTGGAGAGATTGCAGTTGGAGCAGTGCATCAAATGCCTATAGAAGGAATGTGATTTTATCTTGGAGAATGGCCTGGCTGGCTCAAAAATATTAGCCTCACTGAGGGTGCTGGAACAACCAGTGGAAGTGAAAGAAACTGAGATGCTATGGAGGAACATCCTGGATTGTTTCCTGACTGTGTCATGACTAGATCTCAGGCCCTAAAAATTAGAGAGGAAGAGTTAAAAAGCCAAACAAAAGGGAAATGCTGTAGAAATTCAGCTATCGGACAATATTTTCAAAAACTTAAGTAAAAAGGAGGAAGGTAGAGAGAATGAGGCTGATATGTTTAGCCCATCTTCTTTAGTAGAAATGCAACAGGCTGATCCTGAGTTGAGAGAGCTGTATCAAACAATGTGTTCAGTAACTGACCTCCATGGTTTCTAAAATAAAACAAAGTTAGGATCTACCAAGCCAGGTTTCTGTGGGATCTGACTTGTCCAATACTAACATCAGCTGGGATCATAACAGTATTTATATGGCTAGTCCAGTTCAGTTTCTGGTCAATGGTAACCCAAAGGATGTTGATAGTGGGGGATTCAGCAATAGTAATGCCATTGAATGTCAAAGGCAGATGATTCTCTTCTGGGACATGGTCACTCCCAGCACTTGATTGGTGCAAACGTTACTTGCCACTTATCAGCCCAAGTCAGAATGTTGTCCGGGACTTGTTGCATTTGGACGTGGACTGCTTCAGTATTTGAGGAGTCGCAAATGGTGCTGAACATTGTGCAATCATCAATGAACATCCCCACTTCTGACCTTATGATGGAAGGAAGGTCATTGATGAAGCAGCTGAAGATGTTTGGGCCTAGGACACTACCCTGAGGAACTCCTGCAGTGATGTCCTGGAGCTGGGATGATTGACCTCCAACAACCACAATATCGTCCTTTGTGCTAGATATGACTCCAACTAGTGGAGAATTTTCCCCCTGATTCCCCATTGACTTCAGTCTAGCTAGGGCTCCTTGATGTCATACTCAAGTCAAATACTGCCTTGATGTCAAGGGCAGTTACTCTCACCTCACCTCTGGAATTCAGCTCTTTTTCCATGTTTGGACCAAAGTTGTAATGAGGTCAGGAGCTGAGCAGCCCTGGTGGAACCCAAACTGAGGATCAGTGAGCAGGTTATTGCTGCATTTGTCGTTGACTTTACAACATGCTCATTATAAATGTACGTTCAACATATTCAGCCATTTGGTTGCGACGGGTAATGTGCTACACTTCTACCAAATCTTGTCTTTGCGCTGTCTGTTTCAGAATGTACATATTCGATTGAAACAACATTATATTACTCTGAGCTATGTCAAACTGCGAGAGAAAATTCACAATTTACTTTTGAACAGAAACACATCCAGATTAAAAAATGAGCCGGGCAGATAAAAATAACTGCAGCAGCTGAGCACAGCGAGTCGATTATACAAGCAAGTCATTTTGAGATGACTGACTATATAGGCTGCATGAATCAGGAGGTTTATGAACAATGGTCACTTTGTGCAGAGCTTGCACTCAGACCTACCTACAGTGTGTCTGGCACCTGCCTTTTCATATGGGGAGGGGTATGGATGGGGTACAGTTGATAAGTCTGAGCAATATTTGGCTTCAAGTATGTTATTACACACAGAGCTACAAAATTCTAATGACAAAATAGCCTGTAATTTCTACATTCATGTGTTTAACTTTAACCGAAACATTGTATCTGCTTCTTAAATGAATTTTATCATCCCAACCTTCAGTTACAGGATTCCCACAGAATTTTCCATTTGGAATGCTGGACTATGCCAGAATCGAAAGTTTCATGATTACTTCCTAGGTGGGAAGTATGTTAGTTATTCTTTTTTGATATAATCTTATTTTCGGTAAGAGACTTGCATTTCCACAACATCTTTCACAACCTCAGGATGTCCCAAAGCATTTCACAGCCAAAGAAGTGCTTTTAGAAGTGTCATCACTGCTGGAATGTAGGGCACGAGGCTGCCAATTTGTACACAGCAAGATTCCAGAAACAAAAAAGTAATAATGACCAGATAATCTGTTTTATTGATGTTGGTGGAGGGGTAAATTTTGGACACAGGACACTGCGAAGGAGGCTCCTGCTCTTTTTTGGATAGTGGTCATGGAATCTCCTGTGTCCAAATGAGAGAGTGTCAGTTTAATGTCTCATCCAAAAGGCGGCACCTCCAGTGGTGCAGTAACCCCTCAGTACTGGCACCAGATATTCTGCCCAAGTCTCTGGAGTGGAAAAGTTGAACAGAGTACATCTGGGAACTAAGGATTTAAAAATATCAAGTTGTAACATAGCAGCTGAAATTTCCTTAGAAATGCTTTTACCAGTCAATATAATTGACTATTAGTTTGTTATTTATTTTTAAAGCAAGTATAGAATCATAAAATCTTACATTACAGAAGGAGGCTGTTTGGCCCATTGTGCCTGCGCCAGTTCTTTGGAAGAGCTATCCAATTAATCCCATTTGCCCTGCTCTTCCCTATAGTCCTGCAAACTTCTCCCCTTCAAAAATTCATCCAACTTCCTTCAGAAAGTTGCTAACGAATATGCTTCCACCACCCTTTCAAGCACACCATCCCGAATCAGAGCAACTCACTGTGTAAAATAATTTCTCCTCATCTTTTCTTCTGGTTCTTTTGCCAATTACCTTAACTTTGTGTCCTCTGGTTACTGTGCACAATTTGGATGCCGCCTTTCCTACCAATTTTGAAATGAGACCAGAAGAGCAAGAGAAAAAGGTTGCTTGTTGGCCCCTTTGCTTTCTGAGTAACCTCCTCCTGGAAACACTTCTCTTCTTCTTGGTGATCTGTAGTAATATCTATTTGTTAACCATTGAAGGCAAACTTTTTTCAAATAGTATTTTATATTGAAGACTGTCTTTGTGCTTTTTCTTTGTGACTGGCATGATTTAAATTGATGGATACTTGCTCAGGGGCATTTGCTATTTACGAAATCTGTGAATGTGGGTTTAAGGTCACATTACACTGATTGATGTCCACCAGCTCCCAAGCAGGAGCACAGCTGCAAAACAAATTCTCAACAACTGCTCCACTAAGGAACAAGAGGGTCTCCTGTCTATAACATGGCTAGTGAAATGTGCCCCTGACTGGGATTAAAGTAATTGAGCACTAAAAACTTTTCATAATCCAAGACTGTGCATATGCAGTTTTGCAATCCTCCCTTTTGGCCACTGGATATATGTTCTATTACTGTATCTTCATGGTGTTTATGCTGTTATCTGATTTCAGACTAAACGAACACTAGCCCAGACTTTTGTTGCTATCTTTAGATCCTCTTACAATGGAAGAGTGTCATTGATGGCTATTATGTGACAGTTTCAACATCTATAGCATCCTTTTATATCAAAGATCAAATACATGATATCATTGACGATCTAATGCTCCCGTTAAGTTACTCACAAGTTATCACTTCGCTTAGAGTTAAAGGAGCCAAATCCTGTTTCTTCCTTTTCTGCTATGGGAATCTGGGCCTGCGACAGATATTTGACTACAACAGTGGCAAAAATCAAGATTAATAAAGGGTATTGGCATACAAAGCTCACAAGCCTCTGTATGAACACTGTTCTCCTCCTAGTACAAAAGCACCCTTTCATAAAGAATGCATTGACATAACACTCTTTATTAATAGCAGAAACTAGAGATCACAAGCTAAGTCCTTGTTGAAATTTGTATAATCTTAGGTGCAATCTATTCATAAGAGTTGTACTTGATCTTAAAACTCTATGCTACCATCTTTTGAATGAGGCGTTAGAGCCTCAAGTGGACGTAAAAGATCCCATGGCACTATCTGTCAAAGGAGGGCAGATGGCCCTGGTGTCCTGGCCAATATTTATCCCTTGACCAACATCATGGAGAAAAATAAATTACCTGCTCATTGTCACTTTGCTGCTTGTGGGAGCTTGCTGTGCACAATTTTGGATGCCGCCTTTCCTACCAATTTTGAAATGAGACCAGAAGAGCAAGAGAAAAAGGTTGCTTGTTGGTCCCTTTGCTTTCTGAGTTCCTCAGTCTCAGTTACAAAGGAGAAAAAAAAGTCCTGAGCAGGTCAGACAGCAAAACGTCACCAGAGATAACCTTAGACTTTTGTGTAAAACGGAAGTTCTCGCGCAATGAATTACTACAAACAGAAAATATCATTTGGAAATATGTCTGTTACTACGTGAAACAGAGATAATGTCAATTGTTCTCGAGTGTTGCCATTTTTCAACCATTCCACCTGCAGCGTGTCATAATCATTTCCATTAATTTTAATTAAAAAACAACACTAGGACTGCTAGGACTAACGACCTGTTCCAAAAGAGTAGATAATTAAAGTCCATTTTAGCAGGACTCATTATTCATGCCTTGCAGCTTGCTTCCCATTTTAAGCTCACTTTGTGTTGCTTTGAGAACTTCTAGAGATTGTCACAAATAAAAGTCTTTTCTTAAATTCTTGGCATAATTCGAATGCAAGCAACTTTCAAAGACTCTCAATAAAGGTTGGAGTGCAGCTTGTTTTTTAAAAGAAAGTTGTCTTGCATTGAATAAACACAGCCTGTCTGCTCCTGCTGTCAGCTAGAGAGAGCTTTGTATTCACCTGATTCACTCAGCTGAGCTCTACAATAGTGACCAATTTTCCAAGAAAGTTTCTTAGTGATGCCACAGGGAAAAACAAAGTAGTCTCCAAAACCGATTGCTAGTATGTTGACAATTCTATTACCCAGACAATTATTACTTACTCGCTCTGAAATGTAAAAAAAATGTTAAGCCCCAAACTCCTTGGATTCTATATTTAAAACCACTGAACCAAAGCAAACTATATATATTATATCAAAAGATATTACGCTCTTTGAAAATGTAATGAACACAAGTTCAAAACACCACCACAAAATGTAGAAACAAAAACAATCTCAATTTGTTCAGTGATTATCTGGAAAAACTGAGGGGCAGATTTGTACACAGAATTTAATATTCGTCTCAAACAAATTATTGCAAGGCCAAAACAAGAGTTATATTTCCAATATTCAATAAATCTTTCCGTTCTTAAATCCTACCTTAATCTTCTAGATACTGCATGTATATAGAAGTAAAATATTAATTAAGCAAACAGATTAAAGTGTTCAAGTTCATTTGAGGCTGAGATTAAAATAGGCAACATTACATCCACTGCATAAGACCAAAAAGTCCACAGCTTTTAAGTAGCTCACAACTTTCTACATAGACACTACTTTTGTTATAGATGTGATATGATCACAGCTCCTCTTTTTGTGGTAGAGATCAAACCTTATTCATTCTTTAGCTTTGCACGTCTTGTCTAGTCAATGATGTGAATGGCCTGCATGTGATAAATAGTGAGATTTAGATCATTCGGATCCACTTTTTTCATGATTAGGTGCTTGCAACAT
The DNA here is from genome assembly GCF_017639515.1 of Carcharodon carcharias. Taxonomy (NCBI): domain Eukaryota; kingdom Metazoa; phylum Chordata; class Chondrichthyes; order Lamniformes; family Lamnidae; genus Carcharodon; species Carcharodon carcharias. The sequence continues at coordinate 115,449,373 of NC_054470.1, forward strand.
TATATATAGGGTTTCTGGTCTCATACTGCATGTGCAATTATTTAAGTACAAATGGTATTTAGAGAATGACATATATTTTTGCATACTGTTTATCATATATAGCACACAGATACACTCGCTGTGAGTACCGAGACACTCTAAACAAATCTATTGGCCACTTTTAGTTTTGAGGATTCCAGACTCCCTTCAGGCTGCCAAGTTGAGTGTGACCACAACTGCCGTGCATTGCCCACTGGTCGTTAATAATGCCTCCTTTGTACTGCCGTCACATGAACAGTCCTAGTGCGATGATTATTTTCACTTCAGGCTCATTGTGCGAAGCAAGCTTTCACATCAACCAATTTCACTGAGCTTTCTTTAGCAGGATCACTAAGACTAAAATGTTTTCACCCCCTGGCATTCAAGAGCTTAGCAGAGAATTTTACGGTTTCAGAATCCATGAATAGTGTTGGGTTTGTTTTTTTTACATTTCACCATACCAACCTATCTTTGATCAGCTTAAAATGGTTGCTTTGCACTTCAAAGTAGGCATTGGTTAATGATTTTTTTTGAAAAAGGTAACTGCTCCAGATCATGCTAGTTTGTAAATTTTAAAAGGTACTGGAGCGTTGTATACAAAATAAAAAAACAACTTACATTTTGAATAAATGCCAGTATACCATGCCAAGTTGAATAATCTAAAAGAGGAGTTGTTTATTGCTGAGTACTTACTAGTCAAGTATTAAGTAATTTTGTGTGCTAAATAATGACAGAAAAAAAAACACTTCCTTGCGGTTTTGAAATGGCTTTAATTTCAAAAAGTTAATTTTTGGTAGAGTGCCACTCCTATTCTGCAAATGGGATTAAAAAGACCTAACGTTAAGCAATGATTGATGTGTTATACAAGTTATCTGTGAGGGAGTTCTGAACAGCAGTTTATCTCAAATGAAAAATTATAAAGCTGGCAACCAACTCAAAATAATTATTTATCATTTAAAAGCATTTTAAGTTGCTACATTTTGAGAGAATGTGAAGCAGCTTCTGAAGTGCAGTGCTTGCTCTAACAGAAGATTTAAGCCAAGTAGAGAGATATCCTAGCACAATTCCATTCTGGTGAGAAACTGTCTCCGAAGGCACTCAGTCTGCTGGGGTTTCATGGGCATTTTATAAATTTAGAACAGGGTCTTCTTGATATAATAAGGAAGCAGATGATCCTAGTCACTTTGTCCAATTAGCTCTCATGACAGCAGCTCAGACTTGTTTTAAAGTTCTGCAGCTCAGTAGGGAGTACTCTCACCTTCGAGTCAAAAAATTCATGGCCAACTCCAAAGATTTGAGTATGAAACCCAGATTTGCACTCCATTGGGGTACTAGGGAATGCTGCATTGTCAGCGGTGCTGTCTTTTGGATGAGATGTTAAACCAAGGTGGACAGAAAAGATCCCAGGGCACTATTTTGAAGTAGAGCAGGGGGTTTCTCCCTGGTGTGCAGGCCAAAGTTTATCCCTCAGTCAGCATTATTAAAATAGATTACCTAGCTACGAAAGGAGATAGTGCTGTAGTGGTAATGTCACTGGTATGGTAGTCTAGAGACTCATGGATGCATGGGCTCAAATGCTACCCTTGTAGCTGGTGGAATTTAAACTTGACATTTTTAATTTAAAAAATCTGAAATTGAAAGTTTGTCTCATTAATGTTTATTGCTGAGCACCTACAAGTCAGTTACTAACTTATTTTGTGTGCTAAATAATGACAGAAAAAGAACACAGCCTTGTGGTTTTGTGAAGACTTTAATTTCAATAAGTTAATTTTTGGTAGAGTGCCACTCCTACTCTGCAAATGGGATTTAAAAAGGTGAGAAGCAAAATTGGCAGGATTTGAACCTGCATGGGGAAACCACAATGGATTTTGAATCCATTACCTACATGTGACCCCATATCCATAGCAAAGTGGTTGACTCTTAACTGCCCTCAGAAATGACTGGCCTTGCCAAAATGCCCACATCCCATGAAAGAATAAAAAAAAATCACATAGCTATTTGTGAGATTTTGTTGTGCATAACTTTGCTGCTGTATTTCCCTACATTGCAACAATGATTATGCTACAAAAAGTACTTAACTGGCTGTAAAATGCTTTGGGATGTCCTGGGGTGGTGAAAGTTGCAAGTTGTTTTCTCCAGATAGGCACAGTGTGAGGGGGCAGTTACCTGCAACTTACAACTCTGTAACTACAGATTGTGGGGGTTGGTTAGCTCAGTAGTTTAGGTGGCAATACTGTGGTACAAAATGATATCAACAGCACAGGTTCAATCCCCCTTCCAGCTATGATAGTTCATGGAGGTCTACCTCCTTGCTTTGCCCCATGGTTGATGTGGAGTGGTGCCCCTCAAGCTATATAACCATGAGTCCCTCTCTAATAGAGAGAGATGCCTATGGCAAAAATGCATTAAACAAAAGCTTGGGAAGGTTGTCAGTTCATTCCTCATGGCAAGGCTTTAACCAATCAGAGTTAACTTGTCTGGTTTGAATTTAAACAAAAGCTTGACAGTTAACTGCTTGCTGGTGCTTTCACCATGGCAACACCTGTACCAACCAGAGTCCACTTACCAACCAATCAGCACCCTCTTCTCATGTATATAAATTGTGTTCCCTTTGAGGTTTGGTATTCTTACGATTCTGTCCTGATGAGTGCAAGATGTAAAGCTTTGACAGCATGTCTCTTTTTCAGCAAAACTCAATTTCTGTTCTACCAGGTGACTATTTGTATAAAAGAAAGGTACTGAAAAATTGTGGTCTTATATATTGCATCTTTCACAACCTCAAGATGTGCCAAGGTGCTTTACGGCCAATTAAGTACATTTTTGAAGGTTAGTCACTGTTGTAATGATCACAGCAAGCTCCACAAACAGCACTGAGATTATGACTAGGTAATCTGTTTTAATGATGTTGGTTGAGGGATAAATATTGGCCTTCAAAAGGGACTGCTAGAAGCAGTCAACAAAAAGGTATATCTTTCAATTTTAACTCACTCCTGTCCATCTTGGCTCCACAGCGCTATTACAGCTCCTGCCTGCCCAAGGTAGGCCCCATCAATTTTACCCTCCACCCACCTCCCCAACCTCCAGACATACATCAGGGTCACAAAGATTGTAACTAGAATTGGTCAACTGGTGCAGGGGCATTCGATAATACCTCCAGCTCACTGGAGTTATGTTGATGAGGCCTGAAGCCCAATTTGGACACACCTCCCTGTACAACACATGCATACCATTTCAGCCTGAAAACAGGTATAAATCAATTTTAGCTTTTTCCTAATTCATTCATGGGTCATGGGGGGTTGCTGGCAAGGCCAGCATTTCTTATCCATCCCTAATTGCCCTAGATCACTGTCCTTCACTGTCATTGGGTCACTGGAACTCCCTCCTTAAAAGCACTATGGGTGCACCTACACCACATGGACTGCAGCGGTACAAGAAGGCAGCTCATCACCACCTTCTTAAGGGCAATTAGGGATGGGCAATAAATGCTGGCCTAGCCAGCGAAGCCCACATCCTGTGAATTAATTTAAAAAAAGATGGTGGTAGTGAGTCGCCTTCTTGAATCGCTATAGTCCACCTGGTCTAGGAACAACCTCAGTGCTTTTGGAAGAGAGTTCCAGGATTTTGACCCAGTGGCAATGAAGGAACAGCAAAATATTGCCAAGTCAGGGTAGTACATAATTTGGGGGGGAACTTGCAGGTGATGCTGTTCCCATGTGTGTGCTGCCATTATTCTAAGTGGGAAGGTGTCGGGTTTGGTAGATGCTGTTGAAGGAGTCATATTGTAGTACAACTTCATGTCTTTTAGGACTTAATACTTAAATGGCCCTTTAAGCATTTTTAAAAATATTATTTTAGGTTGAGCGTAATTGCCTATTTTCCTTCTCGGTCTCAGCTTTATGTGAAATACCTATTTTTTCCATAAGACAATTTTCCTATCCACTCAAGTGTAGATCAATTAATTCTGCCTTTGCTGTGAGCAACTCATCTTTACATTTGAGTATAACAACAAAATACATTTATACAGCACCTTTAGTTTAGTAAAATATCCCAAAGCATTTGACAAGAGCATTAACATTTGACACCAAGCCACATAGGAGGTATTGGGACAAGTGGCCGAAGAGGTAAACTTTAAGAAGTATCTTAAAAGGGAGGAGAAAGAGGCTGAAAGATGGGAAGGTTTAAGGAAGGGATTCCAGAGCTAACCATATTTATTTCCCAGAACTAAAACCATACCTTTATTGAAACACCCAAAAACCATAATACTGCTGAATTTACAAACTTGAGAACAAGAACGAGCAATAGTAAAAATTCAAAAACTTCAGAACGCAAATGTTTAAAAAGAATCTGATATTTTACAAACATTACAGCCATTTATAAATTAGGAAAAAGAGAAATATGAACTGTGCAAAGTGCATTACTATTGCCATGACCGATTGCTTTGCACTGACCCCCAGCCAGCAATAAATTGCAATGATCAGACTTCCAGACCTCTCATAAATGGCCAAAACCTAAAATGTGTCTTCTTTTGAATAAACCTGTTCACTAATAATAATAGAGTAAACTAAACTTTGGCGTGTTTTAACAAGAAATACAATGATGCTCGAAACTTGAGTCCTCTGTAGAGGCTCAATGAGCACAAGATCTGTCAATTGGGGGGATTCGTCTGACTTTGTTTCCCCAAGCCCCAAACACCAAATACAACCACAACTTCTACTGCAACTACTACCATACCCTGTATGGCAACCCCCAACTCCTTCCATTACTGCTCAGTCCTAACCCCAAACCTTACCCAACTCATAGCCCCTAACTGCGAACCTAACCCCAGACCAAACTGTAGCCCCCTACCCCAACCTCGACCCCTAAACCTTCTTCCAATCACTATTCCAACCCCGACCCTACCCTTACTGCCAAAATCTAGTCCTTCCCATCTCCACAAATACCAATCCTTAGCCCAACTTCAAACCTTAACCTCAACCCCTAACCATAACCTTAACCTCTAACCCTAACCCAATCCCTAATCCTAACCTCTAGCTCAAACCCAACCTCTGACCATAACCCAAACCCAACTCTGACCCATAACCCTAACAGATAACCCTAACCTCTAGTCCAAACCCAATCCTTAGCTCAACCCATATTTCAACCTCCATCTACCCTTGCAATGTCAGGAAGATATAATAGAGTTATTGGGATTTATTGTAAAATAGTGGTATCTGTGTCTCTATGTGTGTGTGTGTGAGACTTAATTGGATTAAAGGCAGCTGGTCTGAAGGCTTTGATGTAAACAAGGGGGAAGTTTAGAATGTAAGGTGTAAAAGGACATTTATATTTTTAAAAAAACCAGACTGGTTTATTTTCAAAAGCAGGAGTGAAATGTTACACCTAGCCAGGTGAAGTTAAGAAACAGCATGTTTATTTTTCCCAAAGATTACTGGTAAAATTAGTACTATCATATTTTTTATGACCAGGGAGGTAAAGTCCAAAGACATAGTGAAAAAATAGGTATTTGCATTCAAAGGGGAAAATATGTATAAAGGAGTGAAGGCAATGTGTACGGGTAGACGTTTTAAGTTCCTACGAGTGTGAAAAGCCTTCAGCATCTATGCCTCAACCTGCTGTCTTCAAAAACTGAAGTTAAGAGAACTCACTTTGAATTCAACTTGTTCAGGGTATCATGTTTCTTTGCCTGAGTCTTTTAAAATCTATATGTCTACTGTTGCCTTAACAAAAGTGTAACTGGGAGTTAAATTAATTAGGGGATTTAGAAGTTATCATAGTAGTAATTTGTAGATCAATGTATGTGTTTAAAATAATTTCTTTTATTAATAAATGTTTAACCTAGTTTTGTAAAAGCCGTTAAAACTTGGTGGTCTTATTACTACTGAATTCAAGGCACGCATCTCGAAATTTATACAATTTGCAAAATTAATTGTGACAGTTGTTTCAAGTTTCCCTTTGGGATTTGGACAACTCAGCATTTACCAACCGCTGTACCATAACACCATGAACACTAATGCCAACCCCAAACCCTTAGCCGGACAATTCCTAAGCCCCAACCCCTAACCTATCCTGTATCCAATGCCCCTGCCAACACAAGTGGAACTGCGAAGGAATCACTGACATGTTTTACGAGAATTATTTTACAGCATTGTAAATCACATGCACTGATAGGGGCTGTTCACCAGCTCGTCTTCAGAAGGTGCAATATTTTCCACACGCATTATGTCAGAGGTCAGTGATCTTTGTTCTGAGCGTTTACTTTTCTGGCCTGACCTCATTGAAAACCCTCCCCAAGGGCTCGCTTTATGGGGACGCGCGGGACCGGTGTTGGTGCGCGTGTACGAGGGAAAGGATGATTTCCCGGGCACGCGCACGCCAAGTTAATTTCTCCTTGTTCTGTAGTTGAATGTCCCAAACTCTTGCAATAGGGATCCGGGTTTAATTATTGTTATTGACTTCCTTATAACTCCAGTCAACTCCTAGTGTTTTTAACAGACAAGTCCCCCACTTCCCAAGCCCACCCCAGTACCTTATGCAAAATACTGAGATTTCACATGGAAATTATTCGTGGATGTAACAGAAGCCCTAATGCATGAAGACACCTTTTCTTTTAGGAAAAATTGAAAATGCAAAAACCTTATACCTCCCATAAAAAAAAAATTCTTGGCTGTTTCTTCTATAAATGTCGACTGAAAAACACACAATCCCCCCAACCTGACACCCCGAGCCCGCTAGGGTTAGATTATAAATATACACAGCTCCAGCTCCACCGCTCTCCAGATATTTCAGTTTGTTCTTGATGCTAAGGCAACTTTTTTTAAATATGTTTTCCAAGCGTTAAGCCACGAGAAGCTGAAATCTTTGCACATTAGAGGATAATATCTTAGATTAAGACTTTGTCCGGCCGTTCACGTTAGGGACTTAAAACAAAATAAAACAACGTGAAACATTTATTGAAGAGTGCTTCAAAGTAAATTTCGTGAAAATGTTACCTCGACATGAGCAGTTTGCTGTGTAGTTCCTGGGGGAATGTTCTCTTCTCGGTTCCCTGCAATTAAATCCTTCCTTTATTCTGCTCTCCACTCTCCAAAACCCAGTCTTTATAGAAACACCAGATAAATTTGATCACAGGGTTGGTGTTTTGTCGGAGTACAGGGTCCGTTGGTATGGGTCTATTCAAGTCCTTAAGAGCTCTTTCTCCTCCTCCCACTACAGAGTGTTTTGCAGTTTGATTTGAACTGTCCCGTCTTTTGACTGAAACTTTGCGCTCCTGTGACAAACGGGGACTTCCCCTCCAGCAGCTCGCCAGCGCCAGATTCACGCCAGTGGCCAGCGCCAGATTCATGCCAGTGGCATCGCCTTGCCTCAACAAAACCAGCAAGGATTCGCGGGGTTCGCCCGAATGTCATCAAACAGAAGAACAAAGACCCCAAAAAGAGAGAGAGAGAGACCCTTTTTCAATGAACTAAATTGTAAAACAGAGGAAACCTTATCAAATTTTAAAAATGTGTATTACACCTAGTATCCAGCGACCTGCTGTCCTTCTGCCCAATGGTCACAAAAAACCTCAAGCATTCCAGCAGATACCACATACTCCTTCTCCAGACAACACACCAAAGACAAGGGTCGCCAACTGATGTATTGCTTTCACCTGGGTCTGTGGGCAGCCAAGTTTTCACTCATCTGATTTTAAGACAGCGTGAAAGACAGTTATTGCTTAGACTTTCTTTTAGCGCCACCCGTCCCCATCCCTCGAACAAAAAAAAACATAAATTACCCCTGGCTTTGCGGCAAAAACAAGGGAGGGGGGCAGTTGGTGCTCAGCGTTTATTAAAGGAGCAAATCAGACAACAACTTCCAGCATTTACAGTTAAATGTGGAAATCAGCTGTCTGAGATGCCCTAGTCCTCCCCAAGCTTACTACACCAATACTTCGTTGAGAGACTCTCGGCATTCTTACACATGGAATGGCGTAAAGTACTTAGTTGATAGATACCTACAAAATTCACCAGAAAACGTAAGAGTTCTCCATTCCAATGCAAATACAATTTTAAAGGAATAAGTTAATTCTGATAGACAACCTCTCTGGTATTGAAAATTAACTTTGAGTGTGGAATATCATTCCTTCAGTGTTTAATTATTGTTGGAAATTTATTTTTTAAATTAAAAACCTTTTTGTTCTATCTCTTTGTCTCTCTTAATCCCATCTTTCTTTCTCTCTCTTTATTTTGCTTTCTATATCTGATTTTGCATCTGAACTAAAAATTCTAATTGTCAAGTTCCTAGTTTAGACTCTGTGGATCTCAGTAAGGATTCTTCAATTAGATTGGTTAAGGAAACACTCCAATGCTTGCTCAGTTCACACAAGTCTCAGATGTCCTGTTGAGGGTGCTGTATTGTGTCAGATTTCCAATCACAACAAGTTCCAGTGCATGAGCCCATAGAAAGGGCTGAATTTTCCCTGCCCGCTGTGCGGTGGCGTTAGCAGACAATATGGCAAGAAGGCCAGAAATCGAGAAAGCAGTTTGCGATTGCTGAGCCCATTGATGGTGGGCCATGTTCTCTGCCATCGGACATCGGCAACCTCATTGTAATACATCTGCCTTTCATTATAAGGCCAGACCCCCCCAACCCCCACCATAGCTGGATCATCCACCCACATCGGCATGATTACAAGTCTGGTGCAGAATATATCTTGACAAGTGTGACATGCAGAAGTTGGGACTTACTGTCAGGGACTTGCTCATATCGCAGACATCCAAGACTCAGAAGATACCGGTGCCTGGCAGCAATGGGATCTTGGAGGAATGTCCATGGAAAGCTGGATGGATTCTCAAGGACATGGCTCCGCCATGAAGCAGCTCATGGAAGGTGGAAAGTCACCATTGAGGGTCTGCTCACAGCGGATGATGGTCGAGGGGGTAGCGAGGAAGGTCCAGCTGTGATTTGGAGAGGATGATGTACTGAGTGGATAACCTGGGGGTGTCCAGCTGCCGCTTTTCTCCCTTCAGCTGCCCGAGGGCCCCGGCCTGCCTCCTTGAGGGGAAGGAGCACCTGGACGGACATCAAGGTGCCCCATTTCCCTCTCGCATTGCCACTTCAGGAATTCACCCATGGCTCCTGTAATGGAGTACTGCGTGTATCTCCGCATTCTGCTGGACCAGGGTCTCCATGGTGTTCGCCATCCTTCCCAAGGAAATCTCTACACATGCACATGTGGGCACCACTCCATCAGAGAGCAGGTGGACACACTCCTCCGACTCGCATGCCACTCTGTTGAAGGCTTCCAACAGCTCTGTGTGGTGCTCCCTCGCCTTCTGCTGACTCTTCAGGATGAGTTGGAAGGCCAAATCCAGAGACTTGTCATCTGACTCGGACCTCACAGATGTCTCTTCCCAGCAGTCCTCCGAGTGCCGGGGAGCTCAGCTGACCCTGCCCCCTCCTGCAGACACATGTCCGTGTGGTGACCATCAGATTGTGAACCCGAACCTGCTCTAGATCTAGGTTCCACTGAGGTGTGTGTCCCTGCGCTGGTGGAGGGTGTGGGTAAGAGCTGTGACGGATCTTCCAGGCTGCTTATTTCCAGCTCTTTAATGGAGGAGGGGTCCTCTTGGCTGGTGGTGAGGACCTGGATGGAGCTGAGGGACTGGATGGCTGAGGGTGTTGGTCGCTTGGCTGAGCTCCCTGTGAACCAAAGTAGAAATAACTAGTGCATGGCAGCAGAGTCAAAAGCAGTAGAGAGAGCACTCACAGTTGTGGTGAGAGAGAGATGTGGTACAGGATCCTCATGTGGGTGTTCACCATCGACCTCACCATCACCGCAGGCAGGGTCCACATCCTCACCAGTCAGTGAGATGGCTGCTCCTCAAATTGAGTGAGGAGCCTAATGTGGGCCACTCCACCCCTCATCTTGGATCTCTCCCTACTGTTGTGAGCCAGCTTCTCCTGCATGAAAACAAATGGAGAGAGTGTGAGCAGGACACATGGCACTGAGTGGAATGTCTGTGTGGTGAGCGGAGCCATGGACGGGATGAGGACGCAAGCTCTAGAGGATATAGGCCTCGTAAGCACAGCATGCAATATGTAACAGTGTGTTTAAACCTAATCATGTTCTGTTTAACGGTGTGTTTTAAACAAGAGATAATAACCAACAGAGAAACCTTACGATTAAGGGACGATGTCGGGGTTAAGGGTAAAGTTCTGAAGATTGCTGGAAGAGAAAATATAATCACAGCTTGTGAGGTTGTCTGGGGATGAAAACTGGGAACAGAAATTGAAAGAGGAAGGATGGTTGAACTTTGGAAAAGAAACAGATCGAAGATAAGGGCACCAGACGTTATGTGGTAATGTGGAGCAGGTTTCTCTCTCAGCCAGGAGGCTGATATTAACAGTAAAAGGGGTTGTGGGTGGAGGAGTCCAGTGGGACCAACCAGTTGCGGTAGAGATGCTACCATCGCACCCTGCACCCCCCACCCCCCCAGGCCAGGTGCAAGTCAGGGAGGACCAGCCGTGTAAGCGAGACTCAAGTCGCGTATACTCATAGCCGGAAGTCGGAATAGACATAATAAAACCTGCAGCATGTGAGGGACAAGGTGTCTAGCTCGGAAGTGGTCTGATCCACCACTTGGAGATGGATACAACCAGAACTGGTGATGATTGTAAGTATAAGAATTTGCCAGTGAGCCAATAAAGTTCAACATGATTTTATTCAAACTTGCCTAGTGTGGCCAAATGGGATTTGACTTTGAGCCATTGATATTGAGAGTAAACCTACGAACCTGGGGGGGGGGGGGTACTGTCATAAGGGAAGGACAGCCTAGAGCCTGATGGAGATGTGAGGGTGTGTGTGAGAGTTTGTGGTGTTGTCCCTTGAGGCGTGAGATCCCTGTGGACGTGAGATGGGCTTGTGAATGTGTGTGTTGCGAGTGATGAGATGAGTAAGTTACCCTGGAGGAATGGAGGAGATCATTCATCCTCTTGCAGCAATGGGTGGCTGCCCTGTTTTGCAGGGCATTGGCGCTGACTACTACTGTCACCACTTCCCATGCTGGATTGCTGATATAGCTGCTCATCCTGCGGACAGAGTGGAGGTAAAGGACATCACGGCGGGCCTCCATGCCATTCAAAAGCCACTCAAGGGATGCATGACTGAACTGGGGCGCTGAAGTCTTTTTGCCTTTCAGGGCCATCCTGTCTTCCGTGTGGCAGTCCTGGGCTGGAAGCACTGAGAGGTGTGTACGCGGCTGCACCTTAAATATGGCACCCGGCATGATGAAGCGGTGTGGCGGCAAATGAGAGCCCGCCCGCCATAGAAACGGCATGTTTCCTGGGAATGCATAATTAATGTGGTGGGTTTGGGACGGTACGGCGTGAGGAGCTGCCATTGCAGCCAGCATGTAAAACATCATTTTACCTGCCCACTACTGCACTTAGTGCAAATCTGGGATAATTCTGCCCAAAGTCTCTGAGCAAGTGTAAGTGTAATGCATGGCAAACGCTGTTCATTCTTTGTTGGTGGCAAAATCTGCCCAGTGAAATACAGCATTTTCTAGTGACGGATATTTTCAAAATTAAAGATATTAGATCCAGTAAAGATTTTGTATATCAAGAGGAAATGTTATTATTGTGGTCATCTCAACAACAACAAAGAGCCCTGAAGTTTAGCAATTTTGAACAAAAGTAATTCTGAATGTTGCCACATTCAGACGTTGCATTCTCTTCGAAAGAGAGCTCAAACAAACGATCACCAAAATCAATAGACTACCCTGTGTTTTGTCAGTGAGTCATTAAGATGTGGACAGGTTTGAAGTAAAACACTGACCACTTACATAAAATGACAAGATATTGTTCTCTGAATAACCATTTTGTTTTGTGGTGTTGAGTGTCTAATTAGGGCAATGATTGCCGCAAAACTCTGAGAATGGTCACAGTTCTCTCCTCAGTTGGTGAAATTGATATAATGGCCATTGCTGTTATTAATTTGTTCAGCAATTTGTGGCTAGAGAAAGATGCCCATGAATTGCGATCTGCCACAAGTTTGAGATTATGCACTGTTAACCTTGCCAAAATGACATCTCGTACTTCACCTCCCCATGAGTTTCATGAAGTTGCTGCATTTGCACGTTAATTACTCATTAAACTGACCGTTAAAAGTTAAGTCCAGTAATTAACAGTGTCAAGTAGCCTTTTAGTAGCCCGGTAATTGTTAACGGCTGCCAACCAAACTCTCGGACCTAGCATGTGAACAATTTAAAGTGTGGAGAGCCCAGCAAAACTGGGTCATTAACATTTCATGTTTGCTGTGCTACATGCGGGTGGCAGTGATGTCCGTTAGCTTGATGTGGCAACTTTATTATCAGACTGTTTTGATAGTTGAGACCTTGAGCATGTACCGCCGAGAGCTTGAGTTCACATCATGTCCCTTAAGGACAAAGCTTGGCTTCAACATCTACTCAAACTTGATTCTGTTACATTCTTGAAGTACATTCCAAAGTATGCTTTTTTGTATAATATTTAGCAATAGAGGGGCTTCATTTGGTTAATTAATATTTTTTGAAGAGTTGGAAGGATTGCTAATGGGATTGTCATAGCAAACAGTGGCAATACTATATCGTCAGGCTAGGGGTCTTATTGTATGATTTGTGATTCGTCTAGAAGCGGTAACATAACTTTTTGGCCAGAGGTTTGGTACTCCATGTACATTTGCACAGAGATTAGGGAAAAAAAACAATATTCACTATTTATAATAGTTTTGAAAAATGGAAGAGAATGTATTGAAGGCAACTCAGAATTGTGAAAGGATAAAGCACTAATGATTTGATCGATGATGAACATTGGCAGAAACATTAATCATTACGACACTAAAATTGAAAATAGAGAATAAGAAAAGGCAATTCAGTCCAGCCAGCATGTTTAATGGTGAATCAGTCTCAAAGACTTGTGTTACAAACAACTGCCTTTATTTTCATTTCATCTAAGCTGTCCTTCTGTGCTCTTGTGTAACAGGAATCTCTTGAACAATATTCCGACTGAGTTAACATTTTCTGCACTAATTATTATTGCTCCTTTGTTTTAAGAACAGTAAGGGCTTCATATTTTTTTCCAGCAGGTTAAGAAACAAAACACAAAAGCAATTGTTTCTAAACTTGCTTATAGATTTCAGTTTATGCAGATACTCGACAAAGCAGCATTATACTATTTCACTCATACTTCATTATTTGCCCTGATAGCTGTACATAGTGGTCAATCCTACATCACAGCATAAGGTCAACTAGACAGAAAGAAATAATTTGCATATTTAGAAAATACCTTTGTATCTGGTTCATGCTGTACTTGGATTGGTGCTCCATCCTTTTATAAGAGCCTAAGAAATATGGCCAGTAATAGGCTTCCTCAAAATCACCAGGCTGTCTGAACAGTGGTTTTTAAATAGCCTCTTGTCCAGACATGGGGTGGGATTTTCTGCACCCGCCCACCGCCGGAATCTTCTGGTCCCACTGCAAGTCAATGGGCTTTTGGCTGGGGGGTGCCACCTCGCCCGCAGGTGAGGGGTGGGGGGGGGAGTTCCTGCCTGCGACGGGGCCGAATCCCGACCATGAAATTTACATTTTAAGATTATTCAAATCACTGCCATTATCAAAGGCAGTGTCTGTGAAATAAGACCAACACAAGAAAATGAATAAAAAGATTAGTTCTGAGTAAAGCTTTTAATCTTACAAATTCCCCTCTACTCTTTTAAAAATTGTGCCAAGGGGTCTTTTACATCCACCTGAGAAGACAGATATGGCATTGGTTCAATGCTTCATCCAAGAGACAACACTGTTGACAACGCATTGTTCCCTCAGTTCTACATTGGGAATGTCAGCCTAGATTTTGTGCTCAAGTCTCTGGAGTGGGACTTGAGCCCACAACCTCCTGACTCAGAGGCAAGAGTGCTACCCACTGAGCCCACTTAGATAGGCAGTGCTTAGAGAATGTTGGGTTGGAAAGGGGTGAAGAGAGACACTAAATTTTGTTTGATCAGTGAAACCATGCAGAAGACATAACCATTTAATTATACAACTGGATTCAATTACACACCACCTAATAATTTGTTTCTATTTTCAATACAGCTGTTTGATGATGACTAGGAAAAACATATGGTGGTTCAACAAACCTCAAATTATCGTAAGATTGCAATACAGACAGCCATATAAACATTTAAAAGATAGACATTAAAGGAGCACGACGACCTGACCAGGTTATAAATCAAACTGGGATCATATTGGTTGTGGATTTCATGCACTACACGTAATGAGAAAAGTCATCACCGATATAATACTAGTTTAAAAATGATGTAAATCTTGTCATGAAATGTCACAAATGAATCTTACTGTTTTCAGGAGCTCTCTGTGTATACATTGGTTGCCCAATTCCTATACAGTATTACGACAGTGACATTGCTAACAATGTACTTAATTGGCTGTAAAACACTTTGGGACATCCTAAGTTCATGGAAGGTGCCACAACTGCAAGTTTTTCTTTGTGTGTGGAAGTGAAAATGCAATTAAGCTTCATAATTCACTGTACGGTGCTAATGAAGGCTATAAGTATCTTAGAAGTGTAAGCATACCATATTCAGAGCTTTAGAGCAAAGACTTACAGACGAACATAAATATAAGAACTAGGAGTGGGAGTAGGCAATTCAGCTCCTCGAGCCTGCCCCACCGTTCAATATGATCATGGCTGATCTCATTTCAGCCTCGACTCCAATTTCCCGCCCTCTCCCCATAACCTTTCAACCCATTACTAATTAAAAATCTGTCTGTCTCCTCCTTAAATTTATTCAGCGTCCCGGCATCCACTGCACTCTGAGGTAGTGAATTCCACAGATTCACGACCCTTTGAGAAAAATAATTCCTCCTCATCTCTGATTTAAATCTATCACCCCTTAGCCCAAAACTATGGTGCCTCATTCTAGAATGCCCCACAAGGGGAAACATCCGCTCCATGTCCACTTTGTCTATCCCCCTTAGCATCTTATATACCTCCATTAGATCTCCTCTCATCCTTCTAAACTCTAGCAAGTATAGACCGAAACAGCTCAATCTCTCTTCATTAAACAAGCCCTGCATCTCTGGAATCAATGTAGTGAACCTCTTAACTGCCTCCAATGCAACTACATCCTTCCTCAAGTAAGGGGACTAAAACTGTGCACCATACTCCAGGTGCGGTCTCACCAATACCTTGTACAGTTGCAACAAACTTCCCTATTTTTATACTCTATTCCTTTAGCAATAAGTGCCAAAATTCCATTTGCCTTCCTTATTATCTGCTGTACCCGCATACTAGCTTTCAGCGATTCATGCACATGGACACCCAGATGACTCTGCACTGAAGCATTCTGAAGTTTCTCTCCGTTTAGATAATAAGTCGCCTTTTTATTCTTCTGACCAAAATGGATAACCTCACACTTATCCACGTTAAACTCCATCTACCAAATTTTGACCTATTCACCTAACCTGTCCATATCCATTTGTAAATTTCATATTTCTTCATTGCAACTTACTTTCCCACCTATTTTGGTGTCATCTGCAAATTTAGCTATAGTACCTTCTATCCCTGAATCCAAGTCATTAATATAGATTGTAAATAGTTGGGGCCCAAGGACTAAACCGTGTGGCATCCCACTAGTTACAGCTTGCCATCCAGGAAAAGACCCATTTATCCCGACTCTCTGCTTTCTGTTGGTAAGCCAACCCTCTATTCAAGCTAATATATTACCCCTAACTCCATGTGATCTTAACTTTTGTATTAATCTTTTGTGTGGCACCTTATCAAAGGCCTTCTTGAAGTCCAGATGTACTACATCTACAGGATCCCCATTATCCACTTTGCTTGTCACATCTTCAAAGAACTCTAGCAAGTTGGTCAAACATGATTTACTCTTCATAAAACCATGCTGACTCTGATGGATTGCATTTTGACTTTCCAAATGCCCCATTACTACTTCCTTAATAATGGATTCCAACAATTTCCCAATGTCAGATGTTAATCTAACTGGCCTATAGTTTCCTACTTTCTGCCTCACCGCCTTTTTGAATAAGGGTGTTATATTAGCATTTTTCCAATTCACTGGAACCTTTCCAGAATCCAGGAAATTTTGGAATATTATAGCCAATGCATCCACTCTCTCTGCTGCCACTTCCTTTAAGAGCCTGGGATGTAGGCCATCAGGTCCTGGGGACTTGTCACTCTTTAATCCCAATAGTTTGCTCAGTACTTTTTCTCTAGTGATGACGATTGTTCAAAGTTCCTCCCTCTCCATACCGTCCGCATTACCTGTTACTATTGGGGTGGTACTAGTGTTCTCCACTGTGAAAACTGAGGCAAAATATTGATTAAGCGCCTTTGCCATTTCTGGGTTCCCCACTATTAACTCCCCAGTCTCATCCTCCAAGGGACCAACATTCACTTTAGCTACGCTCTTTCCTTTTATATACTTGTAGAAGTTTTTGCTATCAGTTTTTACATTTTGCACTAGTTTTCTTTCATAATTTACCATTGCTCTTTTTATTATTTTTTTAGTAACCCTTTGTTGATCTTTAAAAGTTTCCCAATCTTCCAGCCTACCACTGACCTTTGCCAATTTGGTATGCCTTAGTTTTTGCCTTTATGTTATCTTTAACTTCCATGCTTAGCCATGGATGCTTTTTCCCCCTCTTAACATCTTTCTTCCTCTTTGGAATATACCTTACTTGGGAGGAATTGAATATCTCCTTAAATATCTGTCCTACCTTGTAGTCTTCCTGCCCAGTTCACTAGGGCCAAATATGCCCTCAAGTCCATGTAGTTACCTTTGTTTAACTCCAGAACACTAGTGTGGGACTCAAGTTTCTCGCTCTCAAACTGAACTTGAAATTCTAGCATGCTATGATCACTCTTCCCTAGAGGATCCTTTACTATGAGATCATTAATTAATCCCATCTCATTACACAAAACCAAATCCAGAATAGCCTGCTCCCTGGTTGGTTCCACAACATATTGCTCCAAGAAACAATCTCTAATACACTCTACGCACTCTCCCTTGAGGGTACCCTTGCTAATTTGATTAGTCCAGTCTATATGCATATTAAAATCACCCATGATTATTGCTGTGCCTTTCTTACATGCTCTCAGTATTTCCTAGTTTATACTGTGCCCTACTGCTGAACTACTGTTTGGGGACCTATAGATTACTCACACCAGGGACTTCTTTCCCTTGCTATTTTGTTATTTCTACCCAAACTCACTCTACGTCTTGCTCTCCAGTGCCTATCTCATTCCTCACTATAGCACTGATCTCTTCCTTTACTAACAAAGCTACACCACCTCCTTTTCCTTCCTGTCTATCCTTCCAAAACACTAAGTACCCTTGGATATTCAACTCCCAACCCTGTTCTCCCTGTAACCACGTCTCAGTAATTGCCAGCAAATCATACCTATTTATCTCTATTTGCACTGTTAACTCATTAGTTTTATTCTGAATGCAACGCGCATTCAGATACAAAGCCTTTAAGTTTGCCCTATTGTCAATTTTCCCTAATCTTATATGATTCTTTAGCATAATATGGGATTCACACACTCTGTCCCTTCCTTTCACTTTTTGGTAACAATCAGCCTCGTCACTAACCTGCACTCTCACCCTCTCCTTAAACTTTGATTTTTTATATTTCTATGCAATTGAACCCCCCCCCCCAATAATTACTTTAAAGCCCTACCTACAACCCTAGTTATGCGATTCGCCAGGAAACTGGTCCCAGCATGATTCAAGTGGAGCCCGTCCGAACGGAATAGCTTCCTCTTTCCCCAGTACTGGTGCCAATGTCCCATGAATTCAAACCTTCTTCTCCCACACCACTCTTTGAGCCACACATTCACCTCTTTAATCTTATTGACCCTGTGCCAATTAGCTCGTGGCGCAGGTAGTAATCCAGAGATTATTACCTTTTTGGTTCTGCTTTTTAATTTAGCCCCTAGCTGCTTGTATTCCCTCAGCAGAACCTCTTTCCTTGTTCTACCAATATCGTTGTACCTACGTGGACCAGGACAACTGGATCTTTCCCCTCCCACTCCATCTTCCTCTGCAGATATCCTTAACCCTGGCACCAGGTAGGCAACACAGCCTTCGGGACTCTCGATCCTGGCTACAGAGAACAGTATCTATTCCCCTAACTATACTATCCCCGATTGCAACTACATTTCTCTTTCCTCCCCCCACGTGAATGGCTCCCTGTGCCATGGTGCTATGGTCAGTTTGCTCATCCTCCCTACAGTCCCCGCTCTCATCCACACAGGGAGCAAGAATCTCGAACCTGTTGGATAAGGGCAAGGGTTGAGGCTCCTGCAGTGCTACTTCCTGGACCCCTCCACCTGCCTCACTCATAGTCACACCCTCCTGTCCCTGACCACTGGCCGAATTTATGGTAGTTAATCTAAGGGGTGTGACTGTCTCCTGAAACAGAGCGTCCAGGTAACTCTCCCCCTCCCTGATGTGTTGCAGTGTCTGAAGCTCAGACTCCAGCTCATCACCTCAGAGGCAGAGTTCCTCGAGCAACCGACATTTGCTACAGATGTGGTCGCTAGGAACCACAATGTGGTCCACCAGCTCCCGCATCATGCAGCTACAAAACATCGCCTGGCCCTGCATCTCTATTTTATTTAAGTTTTTCAATTTGTTTTTAAATTTCCTACTGGTCTTTAGTTTATCAATCTGTAAAATATTTCTCCTATTTACCATTAACCTGTAAGCAAGTTAGAATAGAGATTCAAAATGCACATGTTAAAATCAACTGGAACTCGCTCTCTCTGCTGAGATGAAGTTGAAGTGTTAGGCCTCCGATCCTGGGCCCCAGTTGTCACCTTTAATATGAAATCTACTTAGAATAGGTAGTTCAAACTAACAGTTACGAACCAATAAACTTATGGCTTTCCTGCGATGTCACTCTTTGTTTTTTTTCACTCGATGCCAGTGACTGCAGAAAACACTCTTCCCAGACAGCTTCCCGACGACAGTGACTGCAGAGGACAATCTTCCCAGACTGCTTCCCAGTGACAATGACTGCAGAGGACACTCTTCCCAGACTGCTTCCTGATCACAATGACTGCAGAGGTCACTCTTCCCAGACTGCTTCCCGAAGACGGTGACTGCAGAGGAAGCTCTTCCCAGACTGCTTCCCAGCGATGGTGACTGCAGAGGACAATCTTCCCAGACTGCTTCCCGGTGACAATGACTGCAGAGGACACTCTTCCCAGACTGCATTCTAGCGACGGTGACTGCAGAGGACACTCTTCCAAGACTGCTTCCCGACGACAGTGACTGCAGAGGACACTCTTCCCAGACTGCATTCTAGCGACGGTGACTGCAGAGGACACTCTTCCCAGACTGCTTCCCGACGACAGTGACTGCAGAGGACACTCTTCCAAGACTGCATTCTAGCGACGGTGACTGCAGAGGACACTCTCCCCAGACTGCTTCCCAGTGACGGTGACAGCAGAGGACGCTCTTCCCAGACTGCTTCCCAGTGACAATGACGGCAGAGGACATTCTTCCCAGACTGCTTCCTAGCGACGGTGACTGCAAAGGACACTCTTCCTAGACTGATTCCCACGACAGTGACTGCAGATAACACTCTTCCCAGACTGCTTCCCGACGACGGTGACTGCAGAGGACACTCTTCCCAGACTGCTTCCCAGTGACAATGATTGCCGAGGACACTCTTCACAGACTGCTTCCTGGTGACAATGACTGCAGAGGACACACTTCCAAGACTGCTTCCCAGTGACGGTGACTGCAGAGGAGGCTCTTCCCAGACTGCTTCCCAGTGACAATGTCTGCAGAGGACACTCTTTCCAGACCGCTTCCCGACGACTGTGACTGCAGAGGACACTCTTCCCAGACTGCTTCCCGACGACGGTGACCGCAGAGGACGATCTTCCCAGACTGCTTCCAGGCGATGGTGATTGCAGAGGACACTCTTCCCAGACTGCTTCACAGTGACAATGACTGCAGAGGACATTCTTCCCAGACAGCTTCCCGACGACAGTAACTGCAGAGGACACTCTTCCCAGACTGCTTCCTAGCGACGGTGACTGCAGAGGACACTCTTCCCACAATGCTTCCCAGTGACGGTGACTGCAGAGGACACTCTTCCCAGACTGCTTCCCAGTGACAATGACTGCAGAGGAAACTCTTGCCAGACTGCTTCCCAGTGACAATGACTGCAATGGACACTGTTCCCAAACTGCTTCCCGACGACAGTGACTGCAGAGGACACTCTTCTCAGACTGCTTCCTACCGACGGTAACTGCAGAGGACACTCTTCCCAGACTGCTTCCTAGCGACGGTGACTGCAGAGGACACTCTTGCCAGACTACTTCATGACGACTGTGACTGCAGAGGATGCTCTTCGCAGACTGCTTCCCGACGATGGTGACTGCAGAGGACACTCTTCCCAGACTGCTTCCCAGTGACGGTGACTGCAGAGGACGCTCTTCCCAGACTGCTTCCCAGTGAAAATGACTGCAGAGGACACTCTTTCCAGACTGCTTCCCGATGACTGCGTCTGCAGAGGACACTCTTCCCAGACTGCTTCCCGACGACGGTGACTGCAGAGGACACTCTTCCCAGACTTCTTCCCAGCGATGGTGACTGCAGAGGACACTCTTCCCAGACTTCTTCCTGGTAACACAGACTGCAGAGGACACTCTTCTCAGACTGCTTCCTAGAGACGGTGACTGCAGAGGACTCTCTTCCCAGACTGCGTCCTGGCGACGGTGACCGCAGAGGACACTCTTGCCAGACTAATTCCCGATGACTGTGATGGCAGAGGATGCTCTTCTAAGACTGCTTCCCGACGACGGTGACTGCAGTGGATGCTCTTCCCAGACTGCTTCCCAGCGACAGTGACTGCAGAGGACACTCTTCCCAGACTGCTTCCCGACGACGATGATTGCAGAGGACACTCTTCCCAGACTGCTTCCCAGTGACAATGACTGCAGAGGACGCTCTTCCCAGACTGCTTCCCGACGACAGTGACTGCAGATAACACTCTTCTCAGACTGCTTCCCGACGACGGTGACTGCAGAGGACACTCTTCCCAGACTGCTTCCCGGTGACAATGAGTGCAGAGGACACTCTTCCCAGACTGCTTCCCAGTGACAATGAATGCAGAGGACGCTCTTCCCAGACTGCTTCCCAGTGACAATGACTGCAGAGGACGCTCTTCCCAGACTGCTTCCCAGTGAAAATGTCTGCAGAGGACACTCTTCCCAGACTGCTTCCCAGTGACAATGAATGCAGAGGACACTCTTCCCAGACTGCTTCCCAGTGACGGTACTGCAGAGGACACTCTTTCCAGACTGCTTCCCGACGACTGTGACAGCAGAGGATACTCTTCCCAGACTGCTTCCCAGTGACGGTGACTGCAGAGGATGCTCTTCCCAGACTGCTTCCTAGCGACGGTGACTGCAGAGGACACTCTTCCCAGACAGCATCCCAACGACGGTGACTGCAGAGGATGCTCTTCCCAGACTGCTTCCCGATGATGGTTACTGCAGAGGACACTCTTCCCAGACTGCTTCCCGGTGACAATGACTGCAGAGGACACTCTTCCCAGACTGCTTCCCAGTGACAATGAATGCAGAGGACACTCTTCCCAGACTGCTTCCTAGTGACGGAGACTGCAGAGGATGCTCTTCCCAGACTGCTTCCCAGTGAAAATGAATGCAGAGGACACTCTTTCCAGACTGCTTCCCAGCGACTGTGACGGCAGAGGACACTCTTCCCAGACTGCTTCCCGACGACAATGAGTGCAGAGGACACTCTTCCCAGACTGCTTCCCAGTGACAATGAATGCAGAGGACGCTCTTCCCAGACTGCTTCCCAGTGACAATGACTGCAGAGGACGCTCTTCCCAGACTGCTTCCCAGTGAAAATGTCTGCAGAGGACACTCTTCCCAGACTGCTTCCCAGTGACGGTACTGCAGAGGACACTCTTTCCAGACTGCTTCCCGACGACTGTGACAGCAGAGGATACTCTTCCCAGACTGCTTCCCAGTGACGGTGACTGCAGAGGATGCTCTTCCCAGACTGCTTCCTAGCGACGGTGACTGCAGAGGACACTCTTCCCAGACAGCATCCCAACGACGGTGACTGCAGAGGATGCTCTTCCCAGACTGCTTCCCGACGATGGTTACTGCAGAGGACACTCTTCCCAGACTGCTTCCCGGTGACAATGACTGCAGAGGACACTCTTCCCAGACTGCTTCCCAGTGACAATGAATGCAGAGGACACTCTTCCCAGACTGCTTCCTAGTGACGGAGACTGCAGAGGATGCTCTTCCCAGACTGCTTCCCAGTGAAAATGAATGCAGAGGACACTCTTTCCAGACTGCTTCCCAGCGACTGTGACGGCAGAGGACACTCTTCCCAGACTGCTCCCGACGACGGTGACTGCAGAGGATGCTCTTCCCAGACTGCTTCCCAGCGATGGTGACTGCAGAGGATACTCTTCCCAGACTGCTTCCCAGTGAAAATGACTGCAGAGGACACTCTTTCCAGTCTGCTTCCCGATGAATGTGACTGCAGAGGACACTCTTCCCAGACTGCTTCCCGACGACGGTAACTGCAGAGGACAATCTTCCCAGACTGCTTCCCAGTGACAATTACTGCAATGGACACTGTTCCCAGACTGCTTCCTAGCGACGGTGACTGCAGAGGACACTCTTGCCAGACTACTTCATGACGACTGTGACTGCAGAGGACACTCTTCCCAGACAGCATCCCGACGACGGTGACTGCAGAGGATGCTATTCCCAGACTGCTTCCCGACGATGGTGACTGCAGAGGACACTCTTCCCAGACTGCTTCCCGGTGACAATGACTGCAGAGGACACTCTTCCCAGACTGCTTCCCAGTGACAGTGACTGCAGAGGAAGCTCTTCCCAGACTGCTTCCCAGTGACAATGACTGCAGAGGACACTATTCCCAGACTGCTTCCCGACGAAAGTGTCTGCAGAGGACACTCTTCCCAGACGGCTTCCCAGTGAGGGTGACAGCAGAAGACGCTCTTCCCAGACGGCTTCCCAGTGAAAATGACTGCAGAGGACACTCTTTCCAGACTGCTTCCCGATGACTGTGACTGCAGATAGCACTCTTCCCAGACTGCTTCCCGACGACGGTGGCTGCAGAGGATGCTCTTCCCAGACTGCTTCCCAGCGATGGTGACTGCAGAGGATACTCTTCCCAGACTGCTTCCCAGTGACAGTGACAGCAGAGGACGCTCTTCCCAGACTGTTTCCCAGTGAAAATGACTGCAGAGGACACTCTTTCCAGTCTGCTTCCCGATGAATGTGACTGCAGAGGACACTCTTCCCAGACTGCTTCCCGACGACGGTAACTGCAGAGGACAATCTTCCCAGACTGCTTCCCAGTGACAATTACTGCAATGGACACTGTTCCCAGACTGCTTCCTAGCGACGGTGACTGCAGAGGACACTCTTGCCAGACTACTTCATGACGACTGTGACTGCAGAGGACACTCTTCCCAGACAGCATCCCGACGACGGTGACTGCAGAGGATGCTATTCCCAGACTGCTTCCCGACGATGGTGACTGCAGAGGACACTCTTCCCAGACTGCTTCCCGGTGACAATGACTGCAGAGGACACTCTTCCCAGACTGCTTCCCAGTGACAGTGACTGCAGAGGATGCTCTTCCCAGACTGCTTCCCAGTGACAATGACTGCAGAGGACACTATTCCCAGACAGCTTCCCGACGACGGTGACTGCAGAGGATGGTCTTCCCAGACTGCTTCCCGATGATGGTGACTGCAGAGGACACTCTCCCCAGACTGCTTCCCGGTGACAATGACTGCAGAGCACACTCTTCCCAGACTGCTTCCCAGTGACGGTGACTGCAGAGGATGCTCTTCCCAGACTGCTTCCCAGTGACAATGACTGCAGAGGACACTATTCCCAGACTGCTTCCCGACGAAAGTGACTGCAGAGGACACTCTTCCAAGACTGCTTCCCAGTGACGGTGACTGCAGAGGACGCTCTTCCCAGACTGCTTCCCAGTGAAAATGACTGCAGAGGACACTCTTCCCAGACTTCTTCCTGGTAACACTGACTGCAGAGGACACTCTTCCCAGACTGCTTCCCAGTGACAATGACTGCAGAGGACACTATTCCCAGACTGCTTCCCGATGACCGCGACTGCAGAGGACACTCTTCCCAGACTGCTTCCCGACGACGGTGACTGCAGAGGATGCTCTTCCCAGACTTCTTCCCAGCGATGGTGACTGCAGAGGACACTCTTCCCAGACTTCTTCCTGGTAACACTGACTGCAGAGGACACTCTTCTCAGACTGCTTCCTAGCGACGGTGACTGCAGAGGACTCTCTTCCCAGACTGCGTCCTGGCGACGGTGACTGCAGAGGACACTCTTGCCAGACTACTTCCCGATGACTGTGACGGCAGAGGATGCTCTTCCCAGACTGCTTCCCGACGACGGTGACTGCAGAGGATGCTCTTCCCAGACTGCTTCCCAGCGACAGTGACTGCAGAGGACACTCTTCCCAGACTGCTTCCTGACGACGATGATTGCAGAGGACACTCTTCCCAGACTGCTTCCCAGTGACAATGACTGCAGTGGACGCTCTTCCCAGACTGCTTCCCGACGACAGTGACTGCAGATAACACTCTTCTCAGACTGCTTCCCGACGACGGTGACTGCAGAGGACAATCTTCCCAGACTGCTTCCCGGTGACAATGAGTGCAGAGGACACTCTTCCCAGACTGCTTCCCGGTGACAATGAGTGCAGAGGACACTCTTTCCAGACTGCTTCCCAGTGACAATGAATGCAGAGGACGCTCTTCCCAGACTGCTTTCCAGTGACAATGACTGCAGAGGACGCTCTTCCCAGACTGCTTCCCAGTGAAAATGTCTGCAGAGGACACTCTTCCCAGACTGCTTCCCAGTGACAATGAATGCAGAGGACACTCTTCCCAGACTGCTTCCCAGTGACGGTGACTGCAGAGGACACTCTTTCCAGACTGCTTCCCGACGACTGTGACGGCAGAGGACACTCTTCCCAGACTGCTTCCTAGCGACGGTGATTGCAGAGGACACTCCTCCCAGACAGCATCCCGACGACGGTGACTGCAGAGGATGCTCTTCCCAGACTGCTTCCCGACGATGGTGACTGCAGAGGACACTCTTCCCCGACTGCTTCCCGGTGACAATGACTGCAGAGGACACTCTTCCCAGACTGCTTCCCAGTGACAATGAATGCAGAGGACACTCTTCCCAGACTGCTTCCTAGTGACGGAGACTGCAGAGGATGCTCTTCCCAGACTGCTTCCCAGTGAAAATGACTGCAGAGGACACTCTTCCCAGACTGCTTCCCGACGACGGTGACTGCAGAGGATGCTCTTCCCAGACTGCTTCCCAGAGATGGTGACTGCAGAGGATACTCTTGCCAGACTGCTTCCCAGTGACAATGACAGCAGAGGATGCTCTTCCCAGACTGTTTCCCAGTGAAAATGACTGCAGAGGACACTCTTTCCAGTCTGCTTCCCGATGAATGTGACTGCAGAGGACACTCTTCCCAGACTGCTTCCCGACGACGGTAACTGCAGAGGACAATCTTCCCAGATTGCTACCCAGTGACAATTACTGCAATGGACACTGTTCCCAGACTGCTTCCTGACGACAGTGACTGCAGAGGACACACTTCTCAGACTGCTTCCTGGCGACGGTGACTGCAGAGGACACTCTTCCCAGACTGCTTCCTAGCGACGGTGACTGCAGAGGACACTCTTGCCAGACTACTTCATGACGACTGTGACTGCAGAGTACACTCTTCCCAGACAGCATCCCGACGACGGTGACTGCAGAGGATGCTCTTCCCAGACTGCTTCCCGACGATGGTGACTGCAGAGGACACTCTTCCCAGACTGCTTCCCGGTGACAATGACTGCAGAGGACACTCTTCCCAGACTGCTTCCCAGTGACGGTGACTGTAGAGGATGATCTTCCCAGACTGCTTCCCAGTGACAGTGACTGCAGAGGACACTATTCCCCGACTGCTTCCCGACGAAATTGTCTGCAGAGGACACTCTTCCCAGACGGCTTCCCAGTGACGGTGACAACAGAAGACGCTCTTCCCAGATGGCTTCCCAGTGAAAATGACTGCAGAGGACACTCTTTCCAGACTGCTTCCCGATGACTGTGACTGCAGATAGCACTCTTCCCAGAATGCTTCCCGACGATGGTGACTGCAGAGGACACTCTTCCCAGACTGCTTCCCGGTGACAATTACTGCAGAGGACAGTCTTCCCAGACTGCTTCCCAGTGACAATGAATGCAGAGGACACTCTTCCCAGACTGCTTCCCAGTGACGGTGACTGCAGAGGACGCTCTTACCAGACTGATTTCACAGTGAAAATGACTGCAGAGGACACTCTTCCTAGACTGCTTCCCAGTGACAATGAATGCAGAGGACACTCTTCCCAGACTGCTTCCTAGCGACGGTGACTGCAGAGGACACTCTTGCCAGACTACTCATGACGACTGTGACTGCAGAGGACACTCTTCCCAGACAGAATCCCGACGACGGTGACTGCAGAGGATGCTCTTCCCAGTTTGCTTCCCGACGATGGTGACTGCAGAGGATGCTCTTCCCAGACGGCTTCCCAGTGACAATGACTGCAGAGGACACTATTCCCAGACTGCTTCCCGACGAAAGTGTCTGCAGAGGACACTCTTCCCAGACGGCTTCCCAGTGACGGTGACAGCAGAAGACGCTCTTCCCAGACGGCTTCCCAGTGAAAATGACTGCAGAGGTCACTCTTTCCAGACTGCTTCCCGATGACTGTGATTGCAGAGGATGCTCTTCCCAGACGGCTTCCCAGTGACAATGACTGCAGAGGACACTATTCCCAGACTGCTTCCTGACGACGGTGACTGCAGAGGACACTCTTCGCATACTGCTGCCCAGAGACGGTGACAGCAGAGGACGCTCTTCCCAGAATGCTTCCTGGCGACGGTGACTGCTGAGGACGCTCTTCCCAGACAGCATCCTGACGACGGTGACTGCAGAGGATGCTCTTCCCAGACTGCTTCCCGACGATGGTGACTGCAGGGGACACTCTTCCCAGACTGCTTCCCAGTGACAATGAATGCAGAGGACACTCTTCCCAGACTGCTTCCCAGTGACAGTGACAGCAGAGGACGCTCTTCCCAGACTGTTTCCCAGTGAAAATGACTGCAGAGGAAACTCTTTCCAGACTGCTTCCCGATGACTGTGACTGCAGAGGGCACTCTTCCCAGACTGCTTCCCGACGACGGTAACTGCAGAGGACAATCTTCCCAGACTGCTTCCCAGTGACAATTACTGCAATGGACACTGTTCCCAGACTGCTTCCCGACGACAGTGACTGCAGAGGACACACTTCTCAGACTACTTCCTGGCGACGGTGACTGCAGAGGACACTCTTCCCAGACTGCTTCCTAGCGACGGTGACTGCAGAGGACACTCTTGCCAGACTACTTCATGACGACTGTGACTGCAGAGGACACTCTTCCCAGACAGCATCCCGACGACGGTGACTGCAGCGGATGCTCTTCCCAGACTGCTTCCCGACGATGGTGACTGCAGAGGACACTCTTCCCAGACTGCTTCCCGGTGACAATGACAGCAGAGGACACTATTCCCAGACTGCTTCCCGACGAAAGTGTCTGCAGAGGACACTCTTCCCAGACGGCTTCCCAGTGACGGTGACAGCAGAAGACGCTCTTCCCAGACGGCTTCCCAGTGAAAAAAACTGCAGAGGTCACTCTTTCCAGACTGTTTCCCGACGACTGTGACCGCAGAGGACACTCTTTCCAGACTGCATCCCGACGACTGTGACCGCAGAGGACACTCTTCCCAGACTGCTTCCCGACGACGGTGACTGCAGAGGACACTCTTCACAGACTGCTTCCCAGTGGCAATGACTGCAGAGGAGACTCTACCCAGACTGCTTGCCGACGACAGTGACTGCAGAGGACACTCTTCCCAGACGGCTTCCTAGCGACGGTGACTGCAGAGGACACTCCTCCCAGACTGCTTCCTGGTGACAGTGACTGCAGAGGACACTCTTCCTAGACTGCATCCCGGTGACAATGACTGCAGAGGACACTCTTCCCAGACTGCTTCCCAGTGACGGTGACTGCAGAGGATGCTCTTTCCAGACTGCTTCCCAGTGACAATGACTGCAGAGGACACTCTTTCCAGACTGCTTCCCGACGACAGTGACTGCAGAGGACACACTTCCCAGACTGCTTCCCAACGACGGTGTCTGCAG
This sequence comes from Carcharodon carcharias, assembly GCF_017639515.1. Classification (NCBI taxonomy): domain Eukaryota; kingdom Metazoa; phylum Chordata; class Chondrichthyes; order Lamniformes; family Lamnidae; genus Carcharodon; species Carcharodon carcharias. Next base: position 115,477,756 of record NC_054470.1, read on the forward strand.
AGGACACTCTTCACAGACTTCTTCCTGGTGACACTGACTGCAGAGGTCTCTCTTCCCAGACTGCTTCCCGACGACGGTAACTGCAGAGGACAATCTTCCCAGACTGCTTCCCAGTGACAATTACTGCAATGGACACTGTTCCCAGACTGCTTCCCGACGACAGTGACTGCAAAGGACACACTTCTCAGACTGCTTCCTGGCGACGGTGATTGCAGACGACAATCTTCCCAGACTGCTTCCTAGCGACGGTGACTGCAGAGGACACTCTTGCCAGACTACTTCATGACGACTGTGACTGCAGAGGACACTCTTCCCAGACAGCATCCCGACGACGGTGATGCAGAGGATGCTCTTCCCAGACTGCTTCCCGACGATGGTGTCTGCAGAGGACACTCTTCCCAGACTGCTTCCCGGTGACAATGACTGCAGAGGACACTCTTCCCAGACTGCTTCCCAGTGACGGTGACTGCAGAGGATGCTCTTCCCAGACTGCTTCCCAGTGACAATGACTGCAGAGGATACTATTCCCAGACTGCTTCCCGACGAAAGTGTCTGCAGAGGACACTCTTCCCAGACGGCTTCCCAGTGATGGTGACAGCAGAAGACGCTCTTCCCAGACGGCTTCCCAGTGAAAAAACTGCAGAGGTCACTCTTTCCAGACTGCTTCCCGATGACTTTGACTGCAGAGGACACTCTTCCCAGAATGCTTCCCGACGACAGTTACTGCAGAGGACACTCTTCCCAGACTGCTTCCCAGCGATGGTGACTGCAGAGGACACAATTCCCAGACTGCTTCCCGACGACGGTAACTGCAGAGGACAATCTTCCGAGACTGCTTCCCAGTGACAATTACTGCAATGGACACTGTTCCCAGACTGCTTCCCGACGACAGTGACTGCAGAGGACACACTTCTCAGACTGCTTCCTGGCGACGGTGACTGCAGACGACAATCTTCCCAGACTGCTTCCTAGCGACGGTGACTGCAGAGGACACTCTTGCCAGACTACTTCATGACGACTGTGACTGCAGAGGACACTCTTCCCAGACAGCATCCCGACGACGGTGACTGCAGAGGATGCTCTTCCCAGACTGCTTCCCGACGATGGTGACTGCAGAGGACACTCTTCCCAGACTGCTTCCCAGTGACAATGACTGCAGAGGACACTCTTCCCAGACTGCTTCCCAGTGACGGTGACTGCAGAGGATGCTCTTCCCAGACTGCTTCCCAGTGACAATGACTGCAGAGGACACTATTCCCCGACTGCTTCCCGACGAAAGTGTCTGCAGAGGACACTCTTCCCAGACGGCTTCCCAGTGACGGTGACAGCAGAAGACGCTCGTCCCAGACGGCTTCCCAGTGAAAATGACTGCAGAGTTCACTCTTTCCAGACTGCTTCCCGATGAATGTGACTGCAGAGGACACTCTTCCCAGAATGCTTCCCGACGACTGTTACTGCAGAGGACACTCTTCCCAGACTGCTTCCCAGCGATGGTGACTGCAGAGGACACAATTCCCAGACTGCTTCCCAGAGACGGTGACAGTAAAGGACGCTCTTCCCAGAATGCTTCCTAGCGACGGTGACTGCAGTGGACACTCTTCCCAGACGGCTTCCCAGTGACGGTGACTGCAGCGGTCACTCTTCCCACACTGCTTCCCAGTGACATTGACTGTAGAGGACACTCTTCCCAGACTGTTTCCCGACGACTGTGACCGCAGAGGACACTCTTTCCAGACTGCTTCCCGACGACGGTGACCGCAGAGGACACTCTTCCCAGACAGCATCCCGACGACGGTGACTGCAGAGGACACTCTTCCCAGACTGCTTCCCAGTGGCAATGACTGCAGAGGAGACTCTACCCAGACTGCTTGCCGACGACAGTGACTGCAGAGGACACTCTTCCCAGACGGCTTCCTAGCGACGGTGACTGCAGAGGACACTCCTCCCAGACTGCTTCCTGGTGACAGTGACTGCAGAGGACACTCTTCCTAGACTGCATCCCGGTGACAATGACTGCAGAGGACACTCTTCCCAGACTGCTTCCCAGTGACGATGACTGCAGAGGATGCTCTTTCCAGACTGCTTCCCAGTGACAATGACTGCAGAGGACACTCTTTCCAGACTGCTTCCCGACGACAGTGACTGCAGAGGACACACTTCCCAGACTGCTTCCCGACGATGGTGTCTGCAGAGGACACTCTTCACAGACTTCTTCCTGGTGACACTGACTGCAGAGGACACTCTTCTCAGACTGCTTCCTAGCGACGGTTACTGCAGAGGTCTCTCTTCCTAGACTGCTGCCTGGCGACGTTGACTGCAGAGGACACTCTTGCCAGACTACTTCCCGACGACTGTGACGGCAGAGGATGCTCTTCCCAGACTGCTTCATGACGACGGTGACTGCAGAGGATGCTCTTCCCAGGCTGCTTCCCAGCGACAGTGACTGCAGAGGACAATCATCCTAGACTGCTTCCCGACGACGGTGATTGCAGAGGACACTCTTCCCAGACTGCTTCCCAGTGACAATGACTGCAGAGGACGCTCTTCCCAGACTGCTTCCCAGCGATGGTGACTGCAGAGGACACTCTTCCCAGACTGCTTCCTGACGACGGTGACTGCAGAGGACACTCTTCGCATACTGCTGCCCAGAGACGGTGACAGCAGAGGACGCTCTTCCCAGAATGCTTCCTGGCGACGGTGACTGCTGAGGACGATCTTCCCAGACAGCATCCCGACGACGGTGACTGCAGAGGATGCTCTTCCCAGACTGCTTCCCGACGATGGTGACTGCAGGGGACACTCTTCCCAGACTGCTTCCCAGTGACAATGAATGCAGAGGACACTCTTCCCAGACTGGTTCCCAGTGACAGTGACAGCAGAGGACGCTCTTCCCAGACTGTTTCCCAGTGAAAATGACTGCAGAGGAAACTCTTTCCAGACTGCTTCCCGATGACTGTGACTGCAGAGGGCACTCTTCCCAGACTGCTTCCCGACGACGGTAAATGCAGAGGTCAATCTTCCCAGACTGCTTCCCAGTGACAATTACTGCAATGGACACTGTTCCCAGACTGCTTCCCGACGACAGTGACTGCAGAGGACACACTTCTCAGACTACTTCCTGGCGACGGTGACTGCAGAGGACACTCTTCCCAGACTGCTTCCTAGCGACGGTGACTGCAGAGGACACTCTTGCCAGACTACTTCATGACGACTGTGACTGCAGAGGACACTCTTCCCAGACAGCATCCCGACGACGGTGACTGCAGCGGATGCTCTTCCCAGACTGCTTCCCGACGATGGTGACTGCAGAGGACACTCTTCCCAGACGGCTTCCCAGTGACGGTGACAGCAGAAGACGCTCTTCCCAGACGGCTTCCCAGTGAAAAAAACTGCAGAGGTCACTCTTTCCAGACTGCTTCCCGCTGACTGTGACTGCAGAGGACACTCTTCCCAGAATGCTTCCCGACGACAGTTACTGCAGAGGACACTCTTCCCAGACTGCTTCCCAGCGATGGTGACTGCAGAGGACACAATTCCCAGACAGCTTCCCAGTGACGGTAACTGCAGCGGTCACTCTTCCAACACTGCTTCCCAGTGACATTGACTGTAGAGGACACTCTTCCCAGACTGTTTCCCGACGACTGTGACCGCAGAGGACACTCTTTCCAGACTGCATCCCGACGACTGTGACCGCAGAGGACACTCTTCCCAGACTGCTTCCCGACGACGGTGACTGCAGAGGACACTCTTCACAGACTGCTTCCCAGTGGCAATGACTGCAGAGGAGACTCTACCCAGACTGCTTGCCGACGACAGTGACTGCAGAGGACACTCTTCCCAGACGGCTTCCTAGCGACGGTGACTGCAGAGGACACTCCTCCCAGACTGCTTCCTGGTGACAGTGACTGCAGAGGACACTCTTCCTAGACTGCATCCCGGTGACAATGACTGCAGAGGACACTCTTCCCAGACTGCTTCCCAGTGACGGTGACTGCAGAGGATGCTCTTTCCAGACTGCTTCCCAGTGACAATGACTGCAGAGGACACTCTTTCCAGACTGCTTCCCGACGACAGTGACTGCAGAGGACACACTTCCCAGACTGCTTCCCAACGACGGTGTCTGCAGAGGACACTCTTCACAGACTTCTTCCTGGTGACACTGACTGCAGAGGTCTCTCTTCCCAGACTGCTTCCCGACGACGGTAACTGCAGAGGACAATCTTCCCAGACTGCTTCCCAGTGACAATTACTGCAATGGACACTGTTCCCAGACTGCTTCCCGACGACAGTGACTGCAAAGGACACACTTCTCAGACTGCTTCCTGGCGACGGTGATTGCAGACGACAATCTTCCCAGACTGCTTCCTAGCGACGGTGACTGCAGAGGACACTCTTGCCAGACTACTTCATGACGACTGTGACTGCAGAGGGCACTCTTCCCAGACAGCATCCCGACGACGGTGATGCAGAGGATGCTCTTCCCAGACTGCTTCCCGACGATGGTGTCTGCAGAGGACACTCTTCCCAGACTGCTTCCCGGTGACAATGACTGCAGAGGACACTCTTCCCAGACTGCTTCCCAGTGACGGTGACTGCAGAGGATGCTCTTCCCAGACTGCTTCCCAGTGACAATGACTGCAGAGGATACTATTCCCAGACTGCTTCCCGACGAAAGTGTCTGCAGAGGACACTCTTCCCAGACGGCTTCCCAGTGATGGTGACAGCAGAAGACGCTCTTCCCAGACGGCTTCCCAGTGAAAAAAACTGCAGAGGTCACTCTTTCCAGACTGCTTCCCGATGACTTTGACTGCAGAGGACACTCTTCCCAGAATGCTTCCCGACGACAGTTACTGCAGAGGACACTCTTCCCAGACTGCTTCCCAGCGATGGTGACTGCAGAGGACACAATTCCCAGACTGCTTCCCGACGACGGTAACTGCAGAGGACAATCTTCCGAGACTGCTTCCCAGTGACAATTACTGCAATGGACACTGTTCCCAGACTGCTTCCCGACGACAGTGACTGCAGAGGACACACTTCTCAGACTGCTTCCTGGCGACGGTGACTGCAGACGACAATCTTCCCAGACTGCTTCCTAGCGACGGTGACTGCAGAGGACACTCTTGCCAGACTACTTCATGACGACTGTGACTGCAGAGGACACTCTTCCCAGACAGCATCCCGACGACGGTGACTGCAGAGGATGCTCTTCCCAGACTGCTTCCCGACGATGGTGACTGCAGAGGACACTCTTCCCAGACTGCTTCCCAGTGACAATGACTGCAGAGGACACTCTTCCCAGACTGCTTCCCAGTGACGGTGACTGCAGAGGATGCTCTTCCCAGACTGCTTCCCAGTGACAATGACTGCAGAGGACACTATTCCCCGACTGCTTCCCGACGAAAGTGTCTGCAGAGGACACTCTTCCCAGACGGCTTCCCAGTGACGGTGACAGCAGAAGACGCTCGTCCCAGACGGCTTCCCAGTGAAAATGACTGCAGAGTTCACTCTTTCCAGACTGCTTCCCGATGAATGTGACTGCAGAGGACACTCTTCCCAGAATGCTTCCCGACGACTGTTACTGCAGAGGACACTCTTCCCAGACTGCTTCCCAGCGATGGTGACTGCAGAGGACACAATTCCCAGACTGCTTCCCAGAGACGGTGACAGTAAAGGACGCTCTTCCCAGAATGCTTCCTAGCGACAGTGACTGCAGTGGACACTCTTCCCAGACGGCTTCCCAGTGACGGTGACTGCAGCGGTCACTCTTCCCACACTGCTTCCCAGTGACATTGACTGTAGAGGACACTCTTCCCAGACTGTTTCCCGACGACTGTGACCGCAGAGGACACTCTTTCCAGACTGCTTCCCGACGACAGTGACTGCAGAGGACACTCTTCCCAGACGGCTTCCTAGCGACGGTGACTGCAGAGGACACTCCTCCCAGACTGCTTCCTGGTGACAGTGACTGCAGAGGACACTCTTCCTAGACTGCATCCCGGTGACAATGACTGCAGAGGACACTCTTCCCAGACTGCTTCCCAGTGACGGTGACTGCAGAGGATGCTCTTTCCAGACTGCTTCCCAGTGACAATGACTGCAGAGGACACTCTTTCCAGACTGCTTCCCGACGACAGTGACTGCAGAGGACACACTTCCCAGACTGCTTCCCGACGATGGTGTCTGCAGAGGACACTCTTCACAGACTTCTTCCTGGTGACACTGACTGCAGAGGACACTCTTCTCAGACTGCTTCCTAGCGACGGTTACTGCAGAGGTCTCTCTTCCTAGACTGCTGCCTGGCGACGTTGACTGCAGAGGACACTCTTGCCAGACTACTTCCCGACGACTGTGACGGCAGAGGATGCTCTTCCCAGACTGCTTCATGACGACGGTGACTGCAGAGGATGCTCTTCCCAGGCTGCTTCCCAGCGACAGTGACTGCAGAGGACAATCATCCTAGACTGCTTCCCGACGACGGTGATTGCAGAGGACACTCTTCCCAGACTGCTTCCCAGTGACAATGACTGCAGAGGACGCTCTTCCCAGACTGCTTCCCGACGACAGTGACTGCAGATGACACTCTTCCCAGACTGCTTCCCGACGACGGTGACTGCAGAGGACACTCTTCCCAGACTGCTTCCCGGTGACAATGACTTCAGAGGACAATCTTCCCAGACTGCTTCCCAGTGACAATGAATGCAGAGGACACTCTTCCCAGAATGCTACCCAGTGACGGAGAGTGCAGAGGATGCTCTTCCCAGACTGCCTTCCCAGTGAAAATGACTGCAGAGGACACTCTTTCCAGACTCCTTCCCGACGACTGTGACGGCAGAGGACACTCTTCCCAGACTGCTTCCCAGTGACGGTGACAGCAGACGACGCTCTTCCCAGACTGTTTCCCAGTGAAAATGACTGCAGAGGACACTCTTCCCAGACTGCTTCCCGACGATGGTAACTGCAGAGGACAATCTTCCCAGACTGCTTCCCAGTGACAATTACTGCAATGGACACTGTTCCCAGACTGCTTCCTGACGACAGTGACTGCAGAGGACACACTTCTCAGACTGCTTCCTGTCGACGGTGACTGCAGAGGACACTCTTCCCAGACTGCTTCCTAGCGACGGTGACTGCAGAGGACACTCTTGACAGACTACTTCATGACGACTGTGACTGCAGAGGACACTCTTCCCAGACAGCATCCCGACGACGGTGACTGCAGAGGATGCTCTTCCCAGACTGCTTCCCGACGATGGTGACTGCAGAGGACACTCTTCCCAGACTGCTTCCCGGTGACAATGAAAGCAGAGGACACTCTTCCCCGACTGCTTCCCAGTGACGCTGACTGCAGAGGATGCTCTTCCCAGACTGCTTCCCAGTGACAATGACTGCAGAGGACACTATTCCCAGACTGCTTCCCGACGAAAGTGTCTGCAGAGGACACTCTTCCCACATGGCTTCCCAGTGAAGGTGACAGCAGAAGACGCTCTTCCCAGACGGCTTCCCAGTGAAAATGACTGCAGAGGACACTCTTTCCAGACTGCTTCCCGATGACTGTGACTGCAGAGGACACTCTTCCCAGACTGCTTCCCGACGACGGTGACTGCAGAGGACACGCTTCGTATACTGCTTCCCAGCGATGGTGACTGCAGAGGACACACTTCCCAGACTGCTTCCCTGAGACGGTGACAGCAGAGGACGTTCTTCCCAGAATGCTTCCTAGCGACGGTGACTGCAGTGGACACTCTTCCCAGACTGCTTCCCAGTGACGGTGACTGCAGCGGTCACTCTTCCCACACTGCTTCCCAGTGACAATGACTGTAGAGGACACTCTTCCCAGACTGCTTGCCGACGACTGTGACCACAGAGGACACTCTTCCCAGACTGCTTCCCGACGACGGTGACTGCAGAGGACACTCTTCCCAGACTGCTTCCCAGTGGCAATGACTGCAGAGGAGACTCTACGCAGACTGCTTGCCGATGACAGTGACTGCAGAGGACACTCTTCCCAGACGGCTTCCTAGCGACGGTGACTGCAGAGGACACTCCTCCCAGACTGCTTCCTGGTGACAGTGACTGCAGAGGACACTCTTTCCAGACTCCATTCCGGTGACAATGACTGCAGAGGACACTCTTTCCAGACTGCTTCCCGACGACTGTGACTGCAGAGGACACACTTCCCAGACTGCTTCCTGACGACGGTGTCTGCAGAGGACACTCTTCCCAGACTTCTTCCTGGTGACAATGACTGCAGAGGACACTCTTAAAAGACTGCTTCCTAGCGACGGTGACTGCAGAGGACACTCTTCTCAGACTGCTGCCTGACGACGGTGACTGCAGAGGACACTCTTGCCAGACTACTTCCCGACGACTGTGACGGCAGAGGATGCTCTTCCCAGGCTGCTTCCCAGCGACAGTGACTGCAGAGGACAATCTTCCTAGACTGCTTCCCGACGACGGTGATTGCAGAGGACACTCTTCCCAGACTGCTTCCCAGTGACAATGACTGCAGAGTACACTCTTCCCAGACTGCTTCCCGACGACAGTGACTGCAGATAACACTCTTCCCAGACTGCTTCCCGATGACTGTGACTGCAGAGGACAATCTTCCCAGACTGCTTCCTGGTGACAATGACTGCAGAGGACAATCTTCCCAGACTGCTTCCCAGTGACAATGAATGCAGAGGACACTCTTCCCAGACTGCTTCCCAGTGACGAAGACTGCAGAGGATGCTCTTCCCAGACTGCTTCCCAGTGAAAATGACTGCAGAGGACACTCTTTCCAGAATTCTTCCTGACGACTGTGACGGCAGCGGACACTCTTCCCAGACTGCTTCCCGACGACGGTGACTGCAGAGGATACTCTTCCCAGACTGCTTCCCAGTGACGGTGACAGCAGAGGACGCTCTTCCAAGACTGTTTCCCAGTGAAAATGACTGCAGAGGACACTCTTTCCAGACTGCTTCCCAGAGAAGGCGAGATCAGAGGACGCTCTTCCCAGAATGCTTCCTAGCGACGGTGACTGCAGTGGACACTCTTCCCAGACTGCTTCCCAGTGACGGTGACTGCAGCGGTCACTCTTCCCACACTGCTTCCCAGTGACAATGACTGTAGAGGACACTCTTCCCAGAATGCTTCCCGAAGACTGTGACCGCAGAGGACACTCTTCCCAGACTGCATCCCGACGACTGTGACCGCAGAGGACACTCTTCCCAGACTGCTTCCCGACGACGGTGACTGCAGAGGACACTCTTCCCAGACTGCTTCCCAGTGGCAATGACTGCAGAGGAGACTCTACCCAGACTGCTTGCCGATGACAGTGACTGCAGAGGACACTCTTCCCAGACGGCTTCCTAGCGACGGTGATTGCAGAGGACACTCCTCCTAGACTGCTTCCCGGTGACAGTGACTGCAGAGGACAGTCTTCCCAGACTGCATCCCGGTGACAATGACTGCAGAGGTCACTCTTCCCAGACGGCTTCCCAGCGACGGTGACTGCAGAGGATGCTCTTTCCAGACTGCTTCCCAGTGACAATGACTGCAGAGGACACTCTTTCCAGATTGCTTCCCGACGACTGTGACTGCAGAGGACACACTTCCCAGACTGCTTCCCGACGACGGTGACTGCAGAGGACACTCTTCCCAGACTGCTTCCCGGTGACAGTGACTGCAGAGGACTCTCTTCCCAGACTGCTTCCCAGTGAAAATGACTGCAGAGGTCACTCTTTCCCAACTGCTTCCCGATGACTGTGACTGCAGAGGAGACTCTTCCCAGACTGCTTCCCGACTACGGTGACTGCAGAGGACACACTTCCCAAACCGCTTCCTGACGACGTTGAATGCAGAGGACACTCTTCCCAGAATGCTTCCTGACGACTGTGACCGCAGAGGACACTCTTCCCAGACTGCTTCCCAGTGGCAATGACTGCAGAGGAGACTCTACCCAGACTGCTTGCCGACGACAGTGACTGCAGAGGACACTCTTCCCAGACGGCTTCCTAGCGACGGTGACTGCAGAGGACACTCCTCCCAGACTGCTTCCCGGTGACAGTGACTGCAGAGGACACTCTTCCCAGACTGCATCCCGGTGACAATGACTGCGGAGGACACTCTTCCCAGACAGCATCCCGACGACGGTGACTGCAGAGGATGCTCTTTCCAGACTGCTTCCCAGTGACAATGACTGCAGAGGACACTCTTTACAGACTGCTTCCCGACGACTGTGACTGCAGAGGACACACTTCCCAGACTGCTTCCCGACGACGGTGTCTGCAGAGGACACTCTTCCCAGACTTCTTCCTGGTGACACTGACTGCAGAGGACAATCTTCTCAGACTGCTTCCTAGCGACGGTGACTGCAGAGGACTCTCTTCCCAGACTGCTGCCTGGCGACGTTGACTGCAGAGGACAATCTTGCCTGACTACTTCCCGACGACTGTGACGGCAGACGATGCTCTTCCCAGACTGCTTCCCGACGATGGTGACTGCAGAGGAAACTCTTCCCAGACTGCTTCCCAGTGACGGTGACAGCAGAGGACGCTCTGCCCAGACTGTTTCCCAGTTAAAATGGCTGCAGAGGACACTCTTTCCAGACTGCTTCCCGATGACTGTGACTGCAGAGGACACTCTTCCCAGACTGCTTCCTGACGACAGTGACTGCAGATGACACACTTCTCAGACTGCTTCCTGGCGACGGTGACTGCAGAGGACACTCTTCCCAGACTGCTTCCTGACGACAGTGACTGCAGAGGACACACTTCTCAGACTGCTTCCTAGCGACGGTGACTGCAGAGGACAATCTTGCCAGACTACTTCATGACGACTGTGACTGCAGAGGACACTCTTCCCAGACAGCATCTCGACGACGGTGACTGCAGAGAATGCTCTTCCCAGACTGCTTCCCGACGACGGTGACCGCAGAGGGCACTCTTCCCAGACTGCTTCCCGACGACAGTGACTGCAGAGGACACTCTTCCCAGACTGCTTCCCAGTGGCAATGACTGCAGAGGAGACTCTACGCAGAATGCTTGCCGATGACAGTGACTGCAGAGGACACTCTTCCCAGTCGGCTTCGTAGCGACGGTGACTGCAGAGGACACTCCTCCCAGACTGCTTCCTGGTGACAGTGACGGCAGAGGACACTCTTCCCAGACTCCATTCCGGTGACAATGACTGCAGAGGACACTCTTCCCAGACTGCTTCCCAGTGACGGTGACTGCAGAGGATGCTCTTTCCAGACTGCTTCCCAGTGACAATGACTGCAGAGGACACTCTTTCCAGACTGCTTCCCGACGACTGTGACTGCAGAGGCCACACTTCCCAGACTGCTTCCTGACGACGGTGTCTGCAGAGGATAATCTTCCCAGACTTCTTCCTGGTGACACTGACTGCAGAGGACACTCTTAAAAGACTGCTTCCTAGCGACGGTGACTGCAGAGGACACTCTTCCCAGACTGCTGCCTGACGACGGTGACTGCAGAGGACACTCTTGCCAGACTACTTCCCGATGACTGTGACGGCAGAGGATGCTCTTCCCAGGCTGCTTCCCAGCGACAGTGACTGCAGATGACAATCTTCCTAGACTGCTTCCCGACGACGGTGATTGCAGAGGACACTCTACCCAGACTGCTTCCCAGTGACAATGACTGCAGAGTACACTCTTCCCAGACTGCTTCCCGACGACAGTGACTGCAGATAACACTCTTCCCAGACTGCTTCCCGATGACTGTGACTGCAGAGGACACTCTTCCCAGACTGCTTCCCGGTGACAATGACTGCAGAGGACAATCTTCCCAGACTGCTTCCCAGTGACAATGAATGCAGAGGACACTCTTCCCAGACTGCTTCCCAGGGACGGTGACTGCAGAGGACGCTCTTCCCAGACTGATTTCCCAGTGAAAATGACTGCAGAAGACACTCTTCCCAGACTGCTTCCCAGTGACGAAGACTGCAGAGGATGCTTCTCACAGACTGCTTCCCAGTGAAAATGACTGCAGAGGACACTCTTTCCAGACTGCTTCCCGATGACTGTGACTGCAGAGGACACTCTTCCCAGACTGCTTCCCGACGACGGTGACTGCAGAGGACACTCTTCCCAGACTGCTTCCAGGTGACAATGACTGCAGAGGACACTCTTCACAGACTGCTTCCAATTGACAATTACTGCAGTGGACGCTCTTCCCAGACTGCTTCAAAGTGGCGGTGACAGCAGAGGACGCTCATCCCAGACTGCTTCCCAGTGACAATCACTGCAGAGGACACTCTTTCCAGACTGCTTCCCGACGATCATGACTGCAGATAACACTGTTCCTAGACTGCTTCCCGACGACGGTGACTGCAGAGGACACTCTTCCCAGACTGCTTCCCGGTGACAATGACGGCAGAGGACACTCTTCCCAGACTGCTTCCCGGTGACAATGACTGCAGAGGTCACTCTTCCCATACTGCTTCCCAGTTACAATGACTGCAGAGGACACTCTTCCCAGACTGCTGCACAGTGACGCTGACAGCAGAGGACGCTCTTCCCAGACTGCTTCCCTGTGACTATCACTGCAGAGGACACTCTTTCCAGATTGTTTCCTGACGACTGTGACTGCAGAGGACAATCTTCCCAGACTGCTTCCCGACGACGGTGACTCCAGAGGACACACTTACCGGACTGCTTCCCAGTGATGGTGACATCAGAGGACGCTCTTCCCAGACTCCTTCCCAGTGACAATGACTGCAGAGGACACTCTTCCCAGACTGCTTCCCAAGGACAGTGACTGCAAAGGCCATAATTCCCAGACTGCTACCTGATGACGGTGACTGCAGTGGACACTCTTCCCAGATTGCTTCCTGGTGACAATGACTGCAGAGGACACTCTTCCCAGACTGCTTCCTGGTGACAATGATTGCAGAGGACACTCTTCCCAGACTGCTGCCCAGTGACGATGACAGCAGAGGACGCTCTTCCCAGACTGCTTCCCCGTGACTATCACTGCAGAGGACACTCTTTCCAGATTGTTTCCTGACGACTGTGACTGCAGAGGACAATCTTCCCAGACTGCTTCCCGACGACGGTGACTCCAGAGGACACTCTTACCGGACTGCTTCCCAGTGATGGTGACAGCAGAGGACGCTCTTCCCAGACTGCTTCCCAGTGACAATGAATGCAGAGGACACTCTTCCCAGACTGCTTCCCAAGGACAGTGACTGCAAAGGACATTCTTCCCAGACTGCTACCTGATGACGGTGACTGCAGTGGACACTCTTCCCAGATTGCTTCCTGGTGACAATGACTGCAGAGGACACTCTTCCCAGATTGCTTCCTGGTGACAATGATTGCAGAGGACACTCTTCCCAGACTGCTTCCCGGTGACGGTGAATGCAGAGGGTGCTCTTCCCAGACTGCTTCCTAGCGACGGTGACTGCAGAGGTCACTATTCCCAGACTGCTTCCCAGTGACGGTGACTGCAGAGGACATTCTTCCCAGACTGCTTCCCGGTGACAATGACTGCAGAGGACACTCTTCCCAGACTGCTTCCCGGTGACAATGACTGCAGAGGACACTCTTCCCATACTGCTTCCCAGTTACAATGACTGCAGAGGACACTCTTCCCAGACTGCTGCCCAGTGACGATGACAGCAGAGGACGCTCTTCCCAGACTGCTTCCCCGTGACTATCACTGCAGAGGACACTCTTTCCAGATTGTTTCCTGACGACTGTGACTGCAGAGGACAATCTTCCCAGACTGCTTCCCGACGACGGTGACTCCAGAGGACCGTCTTACCGGACGGCTTCCCAGTGATGGTGACAGCAGAGGACGCTCTTCCCAGACTCCTTCCCAGTGACAATGACTGCAGAGGACACTCTTCCCAGACTGCTTCCCAAGGACAGTGACTGCAAAGGACATTCTTCCCAGACTGCTACCTGATGACGGTGACTGCAGTGGACACTCTTCCCAGATTGCTTCCTGGTGACAATGACTGCAGAGGACACTCTTCCCAGATTGCTTATGGTGACAATGATTGCAGAGGACACTCTTCCCAGACTGCTTCCCGGTGACGGTGAATGCAGAGGATGCTCTTCACAGACTGCTTCCTAGCGACGGTGACTGCAGAGGACACTATTCCCAGACTGCTTCCCAGTGACGGTGACTGCAGAGGACACTCTTCCCAGACTGCTTCCCAGCGACGGTGACGGTAGAGGACACTCTTCCCAGACTGCTTCCCGACGACTGTGACTGCAGAGGACACTCTGCCCAGACTGCTTCGCGACGAAAGTGACAGCAGAGGTCTATCTTCCCAGACTGCTTCTCGATGATGGTGACTGCAGAGGATGCTCTTCCCAGACTGCTTCCCGACGACAGTGTCTGCAGAGGACATTCTTCCCAGACTGCTTCCCGACGACAGTGACTGCAGATAACACTCTTCACAGACTGTTACCCGACGACGGTGACTGCAGAGGACACTCTTCCCAGACTGCTTCCTGGTGACAATGACTGCAGAGGACACTCTTCCCAGACTGATTCCTGGTGACAATGACTGCAGAGGACACTCTTCCCAGACTGCTTCCCGGTGACGGTGACTGCAGAGGATGCTCTTCCCAGACTGCTTCCTAGCGACGGTGACTGCAGAGGACACTCTTCCCAGACTGCCTCCCGACGAATGTGACTGCAGAGGATACTCTTCCCAAACTGCTTCCCGACGAAGGTGAGTGCAGAGGACTATCTTCCCAGACTGCTTCCCAGCGATGTTGACTGCAGAGGACACGCTTCCCAGACTGCTTCCCGGTGACAATGACAACAGAGGACACTCTTCCCAGATTGTTTCCCAATGATGGTGACAGCAGAGGACGCTCTTCCCAGACTGCTTCCCAGTGACAATGAAAGCAGAGGACACTCTTCCCAGACTGGTTCCCAATGACGGTGACAGCAGAGGACGCTCTTCCCTGACTGCTTCCCAGTGACAATGACTTCAGAGGACACTCTTACCAGACTGCTTCCCGACGACAGTGACTGCAGAGGACACTCTTCCCAGACTGCTTCCTAGCGACGGTGACTGCAGAGGACACTCTTCCCAGATTGCTTCCCAGTGACGGTGACTGCAGAGGACGCTCTTCCCAGACTGCTTCAAGCGATAGTGACTGCAGAGGACACTCTTCCCAGACTGCTTCCCAACGACGGTGACTGCCGAGGATGCTCTTCCTAGACTGCTTCCCAGCGATGGTGACTGCAGAGGACACTCTTCCCAGAATGCTTCCCGGTGACATGGACTGCAGAGGACACTCTTCCAAGACTGCTTCCAGGTGAAAATGACTGCAGAGGACACTCTTTCCAGACTGCTTCCTGGTGACAATGACTGCAGAGGACACTCTTCCCAGACTGCTTCCTGGTGACAATGAGTGCAGAGGACACTCTTCCCAGACTGCTTCCCGGTGACGGTGACTGCTGAAGACTATCTTCCAAGACAGCTTCCCAGCGATGGTGACTGCAGAGGACACTCTTCCAAGACTGCTTCCCGGTGACAATGACTGCAGAGGACACTCTTCCCAGACTGCTTCCCGACGACGGTGACTGCAGAGGACACTCTTCCCAGACTGCTTCCAGGTGACAATGACTGCAGAGGACACTCTTCACAGACTGCTTCCAATTGACAATTACTGCAGTGGACGCTCTTCCCAGACTGCTTCCAAGTGGCGGTGACAGCAGAGGACGCTCATCCCAGACTGCTTCCCAGTGACAATCACTGCAGAGGACACTCTTTCCAGACTGCTTCCCGACGATCATGACTGCAGATAACACTGTTCCTAGACTGCTTCCCGACGACGGTGACTGCAGAGGACACTCTTCCCAGACTGCTTCCCGGTGACAATGACTGCAGAGGACACTCTTCCCAGACTGCTTCCCGGTGACAATGATTGCAGAGGACACTCTTCCCATACTGCTTCCCAGTTACAATGACTGCAGAGGACACTCTTCCCAGACTGCTGCCCAGTGACGATGACAGCAGAGGACGCTCTTCCCAGACTGCTTCCCCATGACTATCACTGCAGAGGACACTCTTTCCAGATTGTTTCCTAACGACTGTGACTGCAGAGGACAATCTTCCCAGACTGCTTCCCGACGACAGTGACTCCAGAGGACAGTCTTACCGGTCTGCTTCCCAGTGATGGTGACAGCAGAGGACGCTCTTCCCAGACTCCTTCCCAGTGACAATGACTGCAGAGGACACTCTTCCCAGACTGCTTCCCAAGGACAGTGACTGCAAAGGACATTCTTCCCAGACTGCTACCTGATGACGGTGACTGCAGTGTACACTCTTCCCAGATTGCTTCCTGGTGACAATGACTGCAGAGGACATTCTTCCCAGACTGCTTCCTGGTGACAATGATTGCAGAGGACACTCTTCCCAGACTGCTGCCCAGTGACGATGACAGCAGAGGACGCTCTTCCCAGACTGCTTCCCCGTGACTATCACTGCAGAGGACACTCTTTCCAGATTGTTTCCTGACGACTGTGACTGCAGAGGACAATCTTCCCAGACTGCTTCCCGGTGACGCTGACTGCAGAGGATGCTCTTCCCAGACTGCTTCCTAGCGACGGTGACTGCAGAGGACACTCTTCCCAGACTGCCTCCCGACGAATGTGACTGCAGAGGATACTCTTCCCAAACTGCTTCCCGACGAAGGTGAGTGCAGAGGACTATCTTCCCAGACTGCTTCCCAGCGATGTTGACTGCAGAGGACACGCTTCCCAGACTGCTTCCCGGTGACAATGACAACAGAGGACACTCTTCCCAGATTGTTTCCCAATGATGGTGACAGCAGAGGACGCTCTTCCCAGACTGCTTCCCAGTGACAATGAAAGCAGAGGACACTCTTCCCAGACTGGTTCCCAATGACGGTGACAGCAGAGGACGCTCTTCCCTGACTGCTTCCCAGTGACAATGACTTCAGAGGACACTCTTACCAGACTGCTTCCCGACGACAGTGACTGCAGAGGACACTCTTCCCAGACTGCTTCCTAGCAACGGTGACTGCAGAGGACACTCTTCCCAGATTGCTTCCCAGTGACGGTTACTGCAGAGGACGCTCTTCCCAGACTGCTTCAAGCGATAGTGACTGCAGAGGACACTCTTCCCAGACTGCTTCCCGACGACGGTGACTGCCGAGGATGCTCTTCCTAGACTGCTTCCCAGCGACGGTGACTGCAGAGGACACTCTTCCCAGGATGCTTCCCGGTGACATGGACTGCAGAGGACACTCTTCCAAGACTGCTTCCAGGTGAAAATGACTGCAGAGGACACTCTTTCCAGACTGCGTCCTGGTGACAATGACTGCAGAGGACACTCTTCCCAGACTGCTTCCTGGTGACAATGAGTGCAGAGGACACTCTTCCCAGACTGCTTCCCGGTGACGGTGACTGCTGAAGACTATCTTCCAAGACAGCTTCCCAGCGATGGTGACTGCAGAGGACACTCTTCCAAGACTGCTTCCCGGTGACAATGACTGCAGAGGACACTCTTCCCAGACTGCTTCCCGACGACGGTGACTGCAGAGGACACTCTTCCCAGACTGCTTCCAGGTGACAATGACTGCAGAGGACACTCTTCACAGACTGCTTCCAATTGACAATTACTGCAGTGGACGCTCTTCCCAGACTGCTTCCAAGTGGCGGTGACAGCAGAGGACGCTCATCCCAGACTGCTTCCCAGTGACAATCACTGCAGAGGACACTCTTTCCAGACTGCTTCCCGACGATCATGACTGCAGATAACACTGTTCCTAGACTGCTTCCCGACGACGGTGACTGCAGAGGACACTCTTCCCAGACTGCTTCCCGGTGACAATGACTGCAGAGGACACTCTTCCCAGACTGCTTCCCGGTGACAATGACTGCAGAGGACACTCTTCCCATACTGCTTCCCAGTTACAATGACTGCAGAGGACACTGTTCCCAGACTGCTGCCCAGTGACGATGAGAGCAGAGGACGCTCTTCCCAGACTGCTTCCCCGTGACTATCACTGCAGAGGACACTCTTTCCAGATTGTTTCCTGACGACTGTGACTGCAGAGGACAATCTTCCCAGACTGCTTCCCGACGATGGTGACTCCAGAGGACAGTCTTACCGGACTGCTTCCCAGTGATGGTGACAGCAGAGGACGCTCTTCCCAGACTCCTTCCCAGTGACAATGACTGCAGAGGACACTCTTCCCAGACTGCTTCCCAAGGACAGTGACTGCAAAGGACATTCTTCCCAGACTGCTACCTGATGACGGTGACTGCAGTGTACACTCTTCCCAGATTGCTTCCTGGTGACAATGACTGCAGAGGACACTCTTCCCAGACTGCTTCCTGGTGACAATGATTGCAGAGGACACTCTTCCCAGACTGCTGCCCAGTGACGATGACAGCAGAGGACGCTCTTCCCAGACTGCTTCCCCGTGACTATCACTGCAGAGGACACTCTTTCCAGATTGTTTCCTGATGACTGTGACTGCAGAGGACAATCTTCCCAGACTGCTTCCCGACGACGGTGACTCCAGAGGACACTCTTACCGGACAACTTCCCAGTGATGGTGACAGCAGAGGACGCTCTTCCCAGACTCCTTCCCAGTGACAATGAATGCAGAGGACACTCTTCCCAGACTGCTTCCCAAGGACAGTGACTGCAAAGGACATTCTTCCCAGACTGCTACCTGATGACGGTGACTGCAGTGGACACTCTTCCCAGATTGCTTCCTGGTGACAATGACTGCAGAGGACACTCTTCCCAGATTGCTTCCTGGTGACAATGATTGCAGAGGACACTCTTCCCAGACTGCTTCCCGGTGACGGTGAATGCAGAGGATGCTCTTCACAGACTGCTTCCTAGCGACGGTGACTGCAGAGGACACTATTCCCAGACTGCTTCCCAGTGACGGTGACTGCAGAGGACACTCTTCCCAGACTGCTTCCCGGTGACAATGACGGCAGAGGACACTCTTCCCAGACTGCTTCCCGGTGACAATGACTGCAGAGGACACTCTTCCCATACTGCTTCCCAGTTACAATGACTGCAGAGGACACTCTTCCCAGACTGCTGCCCAGTGACGATGACAGCAGAGGACGCTCTTCCCAGACTGCTTCCCCGTGACTATCACTGCAGAGGACACTCTTTCCAGATTGTTTCCTGACGACTGTGACTGCAGAGGACAATCTTCCCAGACTGCTTCCCGACGACGGTGACTCCAGAGGACATCTTACCGGACTGCTTCCCAGTGATGGTGACAGCAGAGGACGCTCTTCCCAGACTCCTTCCCAGTGACAATGACTGCAGAAGACACTCTTCCCAGACTGCTTCCCAAGGACAGTGACTGCAAAGGACATTCTTCCCAGACTGCTACCTGATGACGGTGACTGCAGTGGACACTCTTCCCAGATTGCTTCCTGGTGACAATGACTGCAGAGGACACTCTTCCCAGACTGCTTCCTGATGACAACGATTGCAGAGGACACTCTTCCCAGACTGCTGCCCAGTGACGATGACAGCAGAGGACGCTCTTCCCAGACTGCTTCCCCGTGACTATCACTGCAGAGGACACTCTTTCCAGATTGTTTCCTGACGACTGTGACTGCAGAGGACAATCTTCCCAGACTGCTTCCCGACGACGGTGACTCCAGAGGACAGTCTTACCGGACTGCTTCCCAGTGTTGGTGACAGCAGAGGACGCTCTTCCCAGACTCCTTCCCAGTGACAATGACTGCAGAGGATACTCTTCCCAGACTGCTTCCCAAGGACAGTGACTGCAAAGGACATTCTTCCCAGACTGCTACCTGATGACGGTGACTGCAGTGGACACTCTTCCCAGATTGCTTCCTGGTGACAATGACTGCAGAGGACACTCTTCCCAGATTGCTTCCTGGTGACAATGATTGCAGAGGACACTCTTCCCAGACTGCTACCCGGTGACGGTGAATGCAGAGGATGCTCTTCACAGACTGCTTCCTAGCGACGGTGACTGCAGAGGACACTATTCCCAGACTGCTTCCCAGTGACGGTGACTGCAGAGGACACTCTTCCCAGACTGCTTCCCAGTGACAATCACTGCAGAGGACACTCTTCCCAGACTGCTTCCCAGCGACGGTGACGGCAGAGGACACTCTTCCCAGACTGCTTCCCGACGACTGTGACTGCAGAGGACACTCTGCCCAGACTGCTTCGCGACGAAAGTGACAGCAGAGGTCTATCTTCCCAGACTGCTTCCCGATGATGGTGACTGCAGAGGATGCTCTTCCCAGACTGCTTCCCAGTGACAATGACTGCAGAGGACACTCTTCCCAGACTGCTTCCCGACGACAGTGTCTGCAGAGGACATTCTTCCCAGACTGCTTCCCGACGACAGTGACTGCAGATAACACTCTTCACAGACTGTTACCCGACGACGGTGACTGCAGAGGACACTCTTCCCAGACTGCTTCCTGGTGACAATGACTGCAGAGGACACTCTTCCCAGACTGATTCCTGGTGACAATGACTGCAGAGGACACTCTTCCCAGACTGCTTCCCGGTGACGGTGACTGCAGAGGATGCTCTTCCCAGACTGCTTCCTAGCGACGGTGACTGCAGAGGACACTCTTCCCAGACTGCTTCCCGACGAATGTGACTGCAGAGGATACTCTTCCCAAACTGCTTCCCGACGAAGGTGAGTGCAGAGGACTATCTTCCCAGACTGCTTCCCAGCGATGTTGACTGCAGAGGACACGCTTCCCAGACTGCTTCCCGGTGACAATGACAACAGAGGACACTCTTCCCAGATTGCTTCCCAATGATGGTGACAGCAGAGGACGCTCTTCCCAGACTGCTTCCCGGTGACAATGACAGCAGAGGACACTCTTCCCAGAGTGTTTCCCAATGATGGTGACAGCAGAGGACGCTCTTCCCAGACTGCTTCCCAGTGACAATGAAAGCAGAGGACACTCTTCCCAGACTGGTTCCCAATGACGGTGACAGCAGAGGACGCTCTTCCCAGACTGCTTCCCAGTGACAATGACTTCAGAGGACACTCTTACCAGACTGCTTCCCGACGACAGTGACTGCAGAGGACACTCTTCCCAGACTGCTTCCTAGCGACGGTGACTGCAGAGGACACTCTTCCCAGATTGCTTCCCAGTGACGGTGACTGCAGAGGACGCTCTTCCCAGACTGCTTCAAGCGATAGTGACTGCAGAGGACACTCTTCCCAGACTGCTTCCCGACGACGGTGACTGCCGAGGATGCTCTTCCTAGACTGCTTCCCAGCGACGGTGACTGCAGAGGACACTCTTCCCATAATGCTTCCCGGTGACATGGACTGCAGAGGACACTCTTCCAAGACTGCTTCCAGGTGAAAATGACTGCAGAGGACACTCTTTCCAGACTGCTTCCTGGTGACAATGACTGCAGAGGACACTCTTCCCAGACTGCTTCCTGGTGACAATGAGTGCAGAGGACACTCTTCCCAGACTGCTTCCCGGTGACGGTGACTGCTGAAGACTATCTTCCAAGACAGCTTCCCAGCGATGGTGACTGCAGAGGACACTCTTCCAAGACTGCTTCCCGGTGACAATGACTGCAGAGGACACTCTTCCCAGACTGCTTCCCAGTGATGGTGACTGCAGAGGACGCTCTTCCCAGACTGCTTCCCAGCGATAGTGACTGCAGAGGACACTCTTCCCAGACTGCATCCCGACGACGGTGACTGCAGAGGACACTCTTCCCAGACTGCTTCCCAGTGACAATGACTACAAAGGACACTCTTCCCAGACTGCTTCCCAATGACAGAGACTGCAGAGGACACTCTTCTCAGACTGCGTCCCATAGACGGTGACAGCAGAGGACACTCATGCCAGACTGCTTTCCGGTGACAATGACTGCAGAGGACACTCTTCCCAGACTGATTCCTGGTGACAATGACTGCAGAGGACACTCTTCCCAGACTGCATCCCGACGACGGTGACTGCAGAGGACACTCTTCCCAGACTGCTTCCCAGTGACAATGACTACAAAGGACACTCTTCCCAGACTGCTTCCCAATGACAGAGACTGCAGAGGACACTCTTCCCAGACTGCTTCCCAGTGATGGTGACTGCAGAGTACGCTCTTCCCAGACTGCTTCCCAGCGATAGTGACTGCAGAGGACACTCTTCCCAGACTGCAT
The DNA here is from genome assembly GCF_017639515.1 of Carcharodon carcharias. Classification (NCBI taxonomy): domain Eukaryota; kingdom Metazoa; phylum Chordata; class Chondrichthyes; order Lamniformes; family Lamnidae; genus Carcharodon; species Carcharodon carcharias. Next base: position 115,499,918 of record NC_054470.1, read on the forward strand.
CCCGACGACGGTGACTGCAGAGGACACTCTTCCCAGACTGCTTCCCAGTGACAATGACTACAAAGGACACTCTTCCCAGACTGCTTCCCAATGACAGAGACTGCAGAGGACACTCTTCTCAGACTGCGTCCCATAGACGGTGACAGCAGAGGACACTCATGCCAGACTGCTTTCCGGTGACAATGACTGCAGAGGACACTCTTCCCAGACTGATTCCTGGTGACAATGACTGCAGAGGACACTCTTCCCAGACTGCTTCCCGGTGACGGTGACTGCAGAGGATGCTCTTCCCAGACTGCTTCCTAGCGACGGTGACTGCAGAGGACACTCTTCCCAGACTGCTTCCCGACGAATGTGACTGCAGAGGATACTCTTCCCAAACTGCTTCCCGACGAAGGTGAGTGCAGAGGACTATCTTCCCAGACTGCTTCCCAGCGATGTTGACTGCAGAGGACACGCTTCCCAGACTGCTTCCCGGTGACAATGACAACAGAGGACACTCTTCCCAGATTGTTTCCCAATGATGGTGACAGCAGAGGACGCTCTTCCCAGACTGCTTCCCGGTGACAATGACAGCAGAGGACACTCTTCCCAGAGTGTTTCCCAATGATGGTGACAGCAGAGGACGCTCTTCCCAGACTGCTTCCCAGTGACAATGAAAGCAGAGGACACTCTTCCCAGACTGGTTCCCAATGACGGTGACAGCAGAGGACGCTCTTCCCAGACTGCTTCCCAGTGACAATGACTTCAGAGGACACTCTTACCAGACTGCTTCCCGACGACAGTGACTGCAGAGGACACTCTTCCCAGACTGCTTCCTAGCGACGGTGACTGCAGAGGACACTCTTCCCAGATTGCTTCCCAGTGACGGTGACTGCAGAGGACGCTCTTCCCAGACTGCTTCAAGCGATAGTGACTGCAGAGGACACTCTTCCCAGACTGCTTCCCGACGACGGTGACTGCCGAGGATGCTCTTCCTAGACTGCTTCCCAGCGACGGTGACTGCAGAGGACACTCTTCCCATAATGCTTCCCGGTGACATGGACTGCAGAGGACACTCTTCCAAGACTGCTTCCAGGTGAAAATGACTGCAGAGGACACTCTTTCCAGACTGCTTCCTGGTGACAATGACTGCAGAGGACACTCTTCCCAGACTGCTTCCTGGTGACAATGAGTGCAGAGGACACTCTTCCCAGACTGCTTCCCGGTGACGGTGACTGCTGAAGACTATCTTCCAAGACAGCTTCCCAGCGATGGTGACTGCAGAGGACACTCTTCCAAGACTGCTTCCCGGTGACAATGACTGCAGAGGACACTCTTCCCAGACTGCTTCCCAGTGATGGTGACTGCAGAGGACGCTCTTCCCAGACTGCTTCCCAGCGATAGTGACTGCAGAGGACACTCTTCCCAGACTGCATCCCGACGACGGTGACTGCAGAGGACACTCTTCCCAGACTGCTTCCCAGTGACAATGACTACAAAGGACACTCTTCCCAGACTGCTTCCCAATGACAGAGACTGCAGAGGACACTCTTCTCAGACTGCGTCCCATAGACGGTGACAGCAGAGGACACTCATGCCAGACTGCTTTCCGGTGACAATGACTGCAGAGGACACTCTTCCCAGACTGATTCCTGGTGACAATGACTGCAGAGGACACTCTTCCCAGACTGCATCCCGACGACGGTGACTGCAGAGGACACTCTTCCCAGACTGCTTCCCAGTGACAATGACTACAAAGGACACTCTTCCCAGACTGCTTCCCAATGACAGAGACTGCAGAGGACACTCTTCCCAGACTGCTTCCCAGTGATGGTGACTGCAGAGTACGCTCTTCCCAGACTGCTTCCCAGCGATAGTGACTGCAGAGGACACTCTTCCCAGACTGCATCCCGACGACGGTGACTGCAGAGGACACTCTTCCCAGACTGCTTCCCAGTGACAATGACTACAAAGGACACTCTTCCCAGACTGCTTCCCAATGACAGAGACTGCAGAGGACACTCTTCTCAGACTGCGTCCCATAGACGGTGACAGCAGAGGACACTCATGCCAGACTGCTTTCCGGTGACAATGACTGCAGAGGACACTCTTCCCAGACTGATTCCTGGTGACAATGACTGCAGAGGACACTCTTCCCAGACTGCTTCCCGGTGACGGTGACTGCAGAGGATGCTCTTCCCAGACTGCTTCCTAGCGACGGTGACTGCAGAGGACACTCTTCCCAGACTGCTTCCCAGCGATGTTGACTGCAGAGGATACTCTTCCCAAACTGCTTCCCGACGAAGGTGAGTGCAGAGGACTATCTTCCCAGACTGCTTCCCAGCGATGTTGACTGCAGAGGACACGCTTCCCAGACTGCTTCCCGGTGACAATGACAACAGAGGACACTCTTCCCAGATTGTTTCCCAATGATGGTGACAGCAGAGGACGCTCTTCCCAGACTGCTTCCCGGTGACAATGACAGCAGAGGACACTCTTCCCAGAGTGTTTCCCAATGATGGTGACAGCAGAGGACGCTCTTCCCAGACTGCTTCCCAGTGACAATGAAAGCAGAGGACACTCTTCCCAGACTGGTTCCCAATGACGGTGACAGCAGAGGACGCTCTTCCCAGACTGCTTCCCAGTGACAATGACTTCAGAGGACACTCTTACCAGACTGCTTCCCGACGACAGTGACTGCAGAGGACACTCTTCCCAGACTGCTTCCTAGCGACGGTGACTGCAGAGGACACTCTTCCCAGATTGCTTCCCAGTGACGGTGACTGCAGAGGACGCTCTTCCCAGACTGCTTCAAGCGATAGTGACTGCAGAGGACACTCTTCCCAGACTGCTTCCCGACGACGGTGACTGCCGAGGATGCTCTTCCTAGACTGCTTCCCAGCGACGGTGACTGCAGAGGACACTCTTCCCATAATGCTTCCCGGTGACATGGACTGCAGAGGACACTCTTCCAAGACTGCTTCCAGGTGAAAATGACTGCAGAGGACACTCTTTCCAGACTGCTTCCTGGTGACAATGACTGCAGAGGACACTCTTCCCAGACTGCTTCCTGGTGACAATGAGTGCAGAGGACACTCTTCCCAGACTGCTTCCCGGTGACGGTGACTGCTGAAGACTATCTTCCAAGACAGCTTCCCAGCGATGGTGACTGCAGAGGACACTCTTCCAAGACTGCTTCCCGGTGACAATGACTGCAGAGGACACTCTTCCCAGACTGCTTCCCAGTGATGGTGACTGCAGAGGACGCTCTTCCCAGACTGCTTCCCAGCGATAGTGACTGCAGAGGACACTCTTCCCAGACTGCATCCCGACGACGGTGACTGCAGAGGACACTCTTCCCAGACTGCTTCCCAGTGACAATGACTACAAAGGACACTCTTCCCAGACTGCTTCCCAATGACAGAGACTGCAGAGGACACTCTTCTCAGACTGCGTCCCATAGACGGTGACAGCAGAGGACACTCATGCCAGACTGCTTTCCGGTGACAATGACTGCAGAGGACACTCTTCCCAGACTGATTCCTGGTGACAATGACTGCAGAGGACACTCTTCCCAGACTGCATCCCGACGACGGTGACTGCAGAGGACACTCTTCCCAGACTGCTTCCCAGTGACAATGACTACAAAGGACACTCTTCCCAGACTGCTTCCCAATGACAGAGACTGCAGAGGACACTCTTCCCAGACTGCTTCCCAGTGATGGTGACTGCAGAGTACGCTCTTCCCAGACTGCTTCCCAGCGATAGTGACTGCAGAGGACACTCTTCCCAGACTGCATCCCGACGACGGTGACTGCAGAGGACACTCTTCCCAGACTGCTTCCCAGTGACAATGACTACAAAGGACACTCTTCCCAGACTGCTTCCCAATGACAGAGACTGCAGAGGACACTCTTCTCAGACTGCGTCCCATAGACGGTGACAGCAGAGGACACTCATGCCAGACTGCTTTCCGGTGACAATGACTGCAGAGGACACTCTTCCCAGACTGATTCCTGGTGACAATGACTGCAGAGGACACTCTTCCCAGACTGCTTCCCGGTGACGGATACTGCAGAGGATGCTCTTCCCAGACTGCTTCCTAGCGACGGTGACTGCAGAGGACACTCTTCCCAGACTGCTTCCCAGCGATGTTGACTGCAGAGGATACTCTTCCCAAACTGCTTCCCGACGAAGGTGAGTGCAGAGGACTATCTTCCCAGACTGCTTCCCAGCGATGTTGACTGCAGAGGACACGCTTCCCAGACTGCTTCCCGGTGACAATGACAGCAGAGGACACTCTTCCCAGACTGTTCCCCCAATGATGGTGACAGCAGAGGACGCTCTTCCCAGACTGCTTCCTGGTGACAATGAAAGCAGAGGACACTCTTCCCAGACTGGTTCCCAATGACGGTGACAGCAGAGGACGCTCTTCCCAGACTGCTTCCCAGTGACAATGACTTCAGAGGACACTCTTACCAGACTGCTTCCCGACGACAGTGACTGCAGAGGACACTCTTCCCAGACTGCTTCCTAGCGACGGTGACTGCAGAGGACACTCTTCCCAGATTGCTTCCCAGTGACGGTGACTTCAGAGGACGCACTTCCCAGACTGCTTCAAGCGATAGTGACTGCAGAGGACACTCTTCCCAGACTGCTTCCCGACGACGGTGACTGCCGAGGATGCTCTTCCTAGACTGCTTCCCAGCGACGGTGACTGCAGAGGACACTCTTCCCAGAATGCTTCCCGGTGACATGGACTGCAGAGGACACTCTTCCAAGACTGCTTCCAGATGACAATGACTGCAGAGGACACTCTTTCCAGACTGCTTCCTGGTGACAATGACTGCAGAGGACACTCTTCCCAGACTGCTTCCTGGTGACAATGAGTGCAGAGGACACTCTTCCCAGACTGCTTCCCGGTGACGGTGACTGCTGAAGACTATCTTCCAAGACTGCTCCCCAGCGATGGTGACTGCAGAGGACACTCTTCCAAGACTGCTTCCCGGTGACAATGACTGCAGAGGACACTCTTCCCAGACTGCTTCGCAGTGATGGTGACTGCAGAGGACGCTCTTCCCAGACTGCTTCCCAGCGATAGTGACTGCAGAGGACACTCTTCCCAGACTGCTTCCCGACGACGGTGACTGCAGAGGACACTCTTCCCAGACTGCTTCCCGGTGACATGGACTGCAGAGGACACTCTTCCCAGACTGCTTCCCGATGACAATGACTGCAGAGGACACTCTTTCCAGACTGCTTCCCGACGACTGTGACTGGACAGGACACTCTTCCCATACTGATTGCCGACGACGGTGACTGCAGAGGACCCTCTTTCCAGACTGCGTCCCAGCGACAGTGACTCAGAGGACACTCTTCCCAGACTGCTTCCCGGTGACAATGACTGCAGAGGACTCTCTTCCCAGACTGCTTCCGGGTGACGGTGACAACAGAGGATGCTCTTCCCAGACTGCGTCCCAGTGATAATGACTGCAGAGGACACTCTTCACAGACTGCTTCCCGACGACTGTGACTGCTGAGGACACTCTTCCCAGACTGCTTCCCGACGATGGTGACTGCATAGAAAACTCTTCCCAGATTGCTTCCCAGTGATGGTGACTTCAGAGGACCCTATTCCCAGATGCTTCCCCACGTCGGTGACTGCAGAGGACACTCTTCCAAGACTGCTTCCCAGTGACAATGATTGCAAAGGACACTCTTCCCAGAATGCTTTCCGACGACAGTGACTGCAGAGGACACTCTTCTCAGACTGCTTCCTAGCGACGGTGTCTGCAGAGGACACTCTTTCAAGCCTGATGGCTTTCCAGTAACAATGGCTGCAGAGGACACTCATCCCAGACTGCTTCCCGACGACGTTGACTGCAGAGGACACTCATCCCATACTGCTTCCCGGTGACATGACTGCAGAGGACACTCTTTCAAGACTGCTTCCCGGTGACAATGACTGCAGAGAACCCTCTTCCCTGACTCTTTCCCAAAGACGATGACAGCAGAGGACGCTCTTCCCAGATTGCTTCCCAGTGACAATTACTGCAGAGGACACGCTTTCAAGACTGCTTCCCAACGACAGTGACTGCAGAGGACACTCTTCCCAGACTGCTTCCTAGCGACAGTGACTGCAAAGGACAGTCTTCCCAGACTGCTTCCCGACGACGGTGACTGCAGAGGACACTCTTCCCAGACTGCTTCCCGGTGACATGGACTGCAGAGGACACTCTTCCCAGACTGCTAACTGGTGACATGGACTGCAGAGAACACTCTTCCCAGACTGCTTCCCAGTGACGGTGACAGCAGAGGACGCTCTTCCCAGACTGCTTCCCCGTGACAATCACTGCAGAGGACACTCTATCCAGACTGTTTCCCGACGACTGTGACTGCAGAGGACATTCTTCCAAGACTGCTTCCCGACGACGGTGACTCCAGAGGACACTGTTACCAGATTGCTTCCCAGTGACGGTGACAGCAGAGGAGGCTCTTCCCAGACTACTTCCCAGTGACAATGACCGCAGAGGACACTCTTCACAGACTGCTTCCCGGTGATGGTGACTGCAGAGGACTATCTTCCCAGACTGCTTCCCAGCGATTGTGACTGCAGATGACACTCTTCCAAGACTGCTTCCCGGTGACCATGACTGCAGAGGACACTCTTCCCAGACTGGTTCCCAATGACGGTGACAGCAGAGGACGCTCCTCCCAGACTGCTTCCCAGTGACAATGAATGCAGAGGACACTCTTTCCAGAATGCTTCCCGACGACAGTGACTGCAAAGGACACTCTTCCCAGACTGCTTCCTAACGACGGTGACTGCAGAGGACACTCTTCACAGACGGCTTCCCAGTGGCGGTGGATGCAGAGGACGCTCTTCCCAGGACTGCTTCCCAGCGATAGTGACTGCAGAGGACACTCTTCCCAGACTGCTTCCCGACGACGGTGACTGCAGAGGATGCTCTTCCTAGACTGCTTCCCAGTGGCGGTGACTGCAGAGGACGCTCTTCCCAGACTGCTTCCCAGCGACGGTGACTGCAGAGGACACTCTTCCCAGAATGCTTCCCTACGACGGTGACTGCAGAGGTCACTCTTTCCAGACTGCTTCCCGATGACTGTGACTGCACAGGACACTCTTCCCAGACTGCTTGCCGACAACGTTAAATGCAGAGGACGCTCTTTCCAGACTGCGTCCCAGCGACAGTGACTGCAGAGGACACTCTTCCCAGACTGCTTCCTGGTGACAATGAGGGCAGAGGACACTCTTCCCAGACTGCTTCCCGGTGACCGTGACTGCAGAGGACTATCTTCCCAGACTGCTTCCCAGCGATGGTGACTGCAGAGGACACTCTTCAAAGACTGCTTCCCGGTGACAATGACTGCAGAGGACACTCTTCCCAGACTGCTTCCCAGTGGCGGTGACTGCAGAGGACGCTCTTCCCAGACTGCTTCCCAGCGACGGTGACTGCATCAGACACTTTTCCCAGAATGCTTCCCGATGACGGTGACTGCAGAGGACACTCTTTCCAGACTGCTTCCCGACGACTGTGACTGCACAGGACACTCTTCCCAGACTGCTTGCCGACAACGGTGACCGCAGAGGATGCTCTTTCCAGACTGCGTCCCAGCGACAGTGACTGCAGAGGACATTCTTCCCAGACTGCTTCCTGGTGACAATGATGGCAGAGGACACTCTTTCCAGACTGCTTCCCGGTGACGGTGACTGCAGAGGACTATCTTCCCAGACTGCTTCCCAGAGATGGTGACTGCAGAGGACACTCTTCCAAGACTGCTTCCCGGTGACAATGACTGCAGAGGACCCTCTTCCCAGACTTTTTCCCAAAGACGATGACAGCAGAGGACGCTCTTCCCAGACTGCTTCCCAGTGACAATTACTGCAGAGGACACGCTTTCAAGACTGCTTCCCAACGACAGTGACTGCAGAGGACACTCTTCCCAGACTGCTTCCTAGCGACAGTGACTGCAGAGGACAGTCTTCCCAGACTGCTTCCCGGTGACATGGACTGCAGAGGACACTCTTCCCAGACTGCTAACTGGTGACATGGACTGCAGAGAACACTCTTCCCAGACTGCTTCCCGGTGACAATGACTGCAGAGGACACTCTTTCCAGACTGCTTCCCGACGACTGTGACTGCACAGGACACTCTTCCCAGACTGATTGCCGACGACAGTGACTGCAGAGGACGCTCTTTCCAGACTGCGTCCCAGCGACAGAGACTCAGAGGAGACTCTTCCCAGACTGGTTCCCATTGACCGTGACAGCAGAGGACGCTCATCCCAGACTGCTTCCCAGTGACAATCAGTGCAGAGGAGTCTCTTTCCAGACTGCTTCCCGTCGACTGTGACTGCAGATAACACTCTACCTAGATTGCTTCCCGATGATGCTGACTGCAGTGGACACTCATCCCAGACTGCTTCCCAGTGACAGTGACTGCAGAGGACACTCTTCCCAGAATGCTTCCCAGTGACGGTGACAGCAGAGGACTCTCTTCCCAGACTGCTTCCGGGTGATGGTGACAACAGAGGATGCTCTTCCCAGACTGCGTCCCAGTGATAATGACTGCAGAGGACACTCTTCACAGACTGCTTCCCGACGACTGTGACTGCTGAGGACACTCTTCCCAGACTGCTTCCCGACGACGGTGACTGCATAGAATGCTCTTCCCAGACTGCTTCCCAGTGATGGTGACTGCAGAGGACCGTATTCCCAGATGCTTCCCCACGTCGGTGACTGCAGAGGACACTCTTCCCAGACTGCTTCCCAGTGACAATGACTGCAAAGTACACTCTTCCCAGACTGATTTCCGACGACAGAGACTGCAGTGGACACTCTTCTCAGACTGCTTCATAGCGACGGTTTCTGCAGGGGACACTCTTCCCGGACGGCTTCCCGACGACGTTGACTGCAGAGGATGCTCTTCCTAGACTGCTTCCCAGTGGCTGTGACTGCAGAGGACGCTCTTCCCAGACTGCTTCCCAGCGACGGTGTCTGCAGAGGACACTCTTCCCAGACTGCTTCCCAGTGACAATTACTGCAGAGGACACTCTTTCCAGACTGCTACCCAACGACAGTGACTGCAGAGGACAGTCTTCCCAGACTGCTTCCTAGTGACAGTGACTGCAGAGGACACTCTTCCCAGACTGCTTCCCGACGACGGTGACTGCAGAGGATGCTCTTCCTAGACTGCTTCCCAGTGGCGGTGACTGCAGAGGACGCTCTTCCCAGACTGCTTCCCAGCGACGGTGACTGCAGAGGACACTCTTCCCAGAATGCTTCCCTACGACGGTGACTGCAGAGGTCACTCTTTCCAGACTGCTTCCCGATGACTGTGACTGCACAGGACACTCTTCCCAGACTGCTTGCCGACAACGTTAAATGCAGAGGACGCTCTTTCCAGACTGCGTCCCAGCGACAGTGACTGCAGAGGACACTCTTCCCAGACTGCTTCCTGGTGACAATGAGGGCAGAGGACACTCTTCCCAGACTGCTTCCCGGTGACCGTGACTGCAGAGGACTATCTTCCCAGACTGCTTCCCAGCGATGGTGACTGCAGAGGACACTCTTCAAAGACTGCTTCCCGGTGACAATGACTGCAGAGGACACTCTTCCCAGACTGCTTCCCAGTGGCGGTGACTGCAGAGGACGCTCTTCCCAGACTGCTTCCCAGCGACGGTGACTGCATCAGACACTTTTCCCAGAATGCTTCCCGATGACGGTGACTGCAGAGGACACTCTTTCCAGACTGCTTCCCGACGACTGTGACTGCACAGGACACTCTTCCCAGACTGCTTGCCGACAACGGTGACCGCAGAGGATGCTCTTTCCAGACTGCGTCCCAGCGACAGTGACTGCAGAGGACATTCTTCCCAGACTGCTTCCTGGTGACAATGATGGCAGAGGACACTCTTTCCAGACTGCTTCCCGGTGACGGTGACTGCAGAGGACTATCTTCCCAGACTGCTTCCCAGAGATGGTGACTGCAGAGGACACTCTTCCAAGACTGCTTCCCGGTGACAATGACTGCAGAGGACCCTCTTCCCAGACTTTTTCCCAAAGACGATGACAGCAGAGGACGCTCTTCCCAGACTGCTTCCCAGTGACAATTACTGCAGAGGACACGCTTTCAAGACTGCTTCCCAACGACAGTGACTGCAGAGGACACTCTTCCCAGACTGCTTCCTAGCGACAGTGACTGCAGAGGACAGTCTTCCCAGACTGCTTCCCGGTGACATGGACTGCAGAGGACACTCTTCCCAGACTGCTAACTGGTGACATGGACTGCAGAGAACACTCTTCCCAGACTGCTTCCCGGTGACAATGACTGCAGAGGACACTCTTTCCAGACTGCTTCCCGACGACTGTGACTGCACAGGACACTCTTCCCAGACTGATTGCCGACGACAGTGACTGCAGAGGACGCTCTTTCCAGACTGCGTCCCAGCGACAGAGACTCAGAGGAGACTCTTCCCAGACTGGTTCCCATTGACCGTGACAGCAGAGGACGCTCATCCCAGACTGCTTCCCAGTGACAATCAGTGCAGAGGAGTCTCTTTCCAGACTGCTTCCCGTCGACTGTGACTGCAGATAACACTCTACCTAGATTGCTTCCCGATGATGCTGACTGCAGTGGACACTCATCCCAGACTGCTTCCCAGTGACAGTGACTGCAGAGGACACTCTTCCCAGAATGCTTCCCAGTGACGGTGACAGCAGAGGACTCTCTTCCCAGACTGCTTCCGGGTGATGGTGACAACAGAGGATGCTCTTCCCAGACTGCGTCCCAGTGATAATGACTGCAGAGGACACTCTTCACAGACTGCTTCCCGACGACTGTGACTGCTGAGGACACTCTTCCCAGACTGCTTCCCGACGACGGTGACTGCATAGAATGCTCTTCCCAGACTGCTTCCCAGTGATGGTGACTGCAGAGGACCGTATTCCCAGATGCTTCCCCACGTCGGTGACTGCAGAGGACACTCTTCCCAGACTGCTTCCCAGTGACAATGACTGCAAAGTACACTCTTCCCAGACTGCTTTCCGACGACAGAGACTGCAGTGGACACTCTTCTCAGACTGCTTCATAGCGACGGTTTCTGCAGGGGACACTCTTCCCGGACGGCTTCCCGACGACGTTGACTGCAGAGGATGCTCTTCCTAGACTGCTTCCCAGTGGCTGTGACTGCAGAGGACGCTCTTCCCAGACTGCTTCCCAGCGACGGTGTCTGCAGAGGACACTCTTCCCAGACTGCTTCCCAGTGACAATTACTGCAGAGGACACTCTTTCCAGACTGCTACCCAACGACAGTGACTGCAGAGGACAGTCTTCCCAGACTGCTTCCTAGTGACAGTGACTGCAGAGGACACTCTTCGCAGGCTGCTTCCCAGTGGCGGTGACTGCAGAGGACGCTCTTCCCAGACTGCTTCCCGACGACGGTGACTGCAGAGGATGCTCTTCCTAGACTGCTTCCCAGTGGCTGTGACTGCAGAGGACGCTCTTCCCAGACTGCTTCCCAGCGACGGTGTCTGCAGAGGACACTCTTCCCAGACTGCTTCCCAGTGACAATTACTGCAGAGGACACTCTTTCCAGACTACTACCCAACGACGGTGACTGCAGAGGACACTCTTCCCAGACTGCTTCCTAGCGACAGTGACTGCAGAGGACACTCTTCCCAGGCTGCTTCCCAGTGGCGGTGACTGCAGAGGACGCTCTTCCCAGACTGCTTCCCAGCGATAGTGACTGCAGAGGACACTCTTCCCAGACTGCTTCCCAACGACGGTGACTGCAGAGGACACTCTTCCCAGACTGCTTCCCGGTGACATGGACTGCAGAGGACACTCTTCCCAGACTGCTTCCCGGTGACATGGACTGCAGAGAACACTCTTCCCAGACTGCTTCCCGGTGACAATGACTGCAGAGGACACTCGTTCCAGACTGCTTCCCGACCACTGTGACGGCACAGGACACTCTTCCCAGACTGATTGCCGACGACGGTGACTTCAGAGGACGCTCTTTCCAGACTGCGTCCCAGCGACAGTGACTCAGAGGAGACTCTTCCCAGACTGCTTCCCGGTGACAATGACTGCAGAGGACTCTCTTCCCAGACAGCTTCCAGGTGACGGTGACAACAGAGGATGCTCTTCCCAGACTGCGTCCCAGTGATAATGACTGCAGGGGACACTCTTCACAGACTGCTTCCCGACGACTGTGACTGCTGAGGACACTCTTCCCAGACTGCTTCCCGGTGAAGGTGACTGCAGAGGACTATTTTCCCAGACTGCTTCCCAGCGATGGTGTCTGCAGAGGACATTCTTCCAAGACTGGTTTCCAATGACGGTGACAGCAGAGGACGCTCCTCCCAGACTGCTTCCCAGTGACAATGACTGCAGAGGACACTCTTTCCAGAATGATTCCCGACGACAGTGACTGCAAAGGACACTCTTCCCAGACTGCTTCCTAGCGATGGTGACTGCAGAGGACACTCTTCCCAGACTGCTTCCCAGTGGCGGTGGCTGCAGAGGACACTCTTCCCAGACTGCTTCCCGACGAAGGTGACTGCAGAGGATGCTCATCCTAGACTGCTTCCCGGTGACATGGACTGCAGAGGACACTCTTCCCAGACTGCTTCCCGGTGACAATGACTGCAGAGGACACTCTTCCCAGACTGCTTCCCAGTGGCGGTGACTGCAGAGAACGCTCTTCCCAGACTGCTTCCCAGCGACGGTGACTGCAGCGGACACTCTTCCCAGACTGCTTCCCGGTGACAATGACTGCAGAGGACACTCTTCCAAGACTGCTTCCCGGTGACAATGACTGCAGAGGACACTCTTCCCAGACTCTTTCACAAAGACGATGACAGCAGAGGACGCTCTTCCCAGACTGCTTCCCAGTGACAATTATTGCAGAGGACACGCTATCAAGACAGCTTCCCAACGACAGTGACTGCAGAGGACACTCTTCCCAGACTGCTTCCTTGTGACAATGACTGCAGAGGACACTCTTCCCAGACTGCTTCCTGGAGACAATGAATGCAGAGGACACTCTTCCCAAACTGCTTCCCGGTGAAGGTGACTGCAGAGGACTATCTTCCCAGACTGCTTCCCAGCGATGGTGACTGCAGAGGACACTCTTCCAAGACTGCTTCCCGGTGACCATGACTGCAGAGGACACTCTTCCCAGACTGGTTCCCAATGACGGTGACAGCAGAGGACGCTCCTCCCAGACTGCTTCCCAGTGACAATGGCTGCAGAGGACACTCTTTCCAGAATACTTCCCTACGACAGTGACTGCAAAGGACACTCTTCCCAGACTGCTTCCTAGCGACGGTGACTGCAGAGGACACTCTTCACAGACTGCTTCCCAGTGGCAGTGGATGCAGAGGACGCTCTTCCCAAGACTGCTTCCCAGCGACAGTGACTGCAGAGGACACTCTTCCCAGACTGCTTCCCGACGACGGTGACTGCAGAGGATGCTCTTCCTAGACTGCTTCCCAGTGGCGGTGACTGCAGAGGACGCTCTTCCCAGACTGCTTCCCAGCGACGGTGACTGCAGAGGACACTCTTCCCAGAATGCTTCCCGACGACGGTGACTGCAGGGGTCACTGTTTCCAGACTGCTTCCCGATGACTGTGACTGCACAGGACACTCTTCCCAGACCGCTTGCCGACAACGGTAAATGCAGAGGACGCTCTTTCCAGACTGCGTCCCAGCGACAGTGACTGCAGAGGACACTCTTCCCAGACTGCTTCCCGGTGACGGTGACTGCAGAGGACTATCTTCCCAGACTGCTTCCCAGCGATGGTGACTGCAGAGGACACTCTTCCAAGACTGCTTCCCGGTGACAATGAATGCAGAGGCCGCTCTTCCCAGACTCTTTCCCAATGACAGTGACAGCAGAGGACACTCTTCCCAGACTGCTTCCCAGTGACAATTACTGCAGAGGACACTCTTTCCAGACTGCTACCCAACGACAGTGACTGCAGAGGACACTCTTCCCAGACTGCTTCCTAGCGACAGTGACAGCAGAGGACACGCTTCCCAGGCTGCTTCCCAGTGGCGGTGACTGCAGAGGACGCTCTTCCCAGACTGCTTCCCAGCGATAGTGACTGCAGAGGACATTCTTCCCAGACTGCTTCCCAACGACGGTGACTGCAGAGGACACTCTTCCCAGACTGCTTCCCGGTGACATGGACTGCAGAGGACACTCTTCCCAGACTGCTTCCCGGTGACATGGACTGCAGAGAACACTCTTCCCAGACTGCTTCCCGGTGACAATGACTGCAGAGGACACTCTTTCCAGACTGCTTCCCGACGACTGTGACTGCACAGGACACTCTTCCCAGACTGATATCCGACGACGGTGACTTCAGAGGACGCTCTTTCCAGACTGCGTCCCAGCGACAGTGACTCAGAGGAGACTCTTCCCAGACTGCTTCCCGGTGAAAATGACTGCAGAGGACTCTCTTCCCAGACAGCTTCCAGGTGACGGTGACAACAGAGGATGCTCCTCCCAGACTGCTTCCCAGTGACAATGACTGCAGAGGACACTCTTTCCAGAATGCTTCCCGACGACAGTGACTGCAAAGGACACTCTTCCCAGACTGCTTCCTAGCGACGGTGACTACAGAGGACGCTCTTCCCAAGACTGCTTCCCAGCGATAGTGACTGCCGAGGACACTCTTCCCAGACTGCTTCCCGACGAAGGTGACTGCAGAGGATGCTCTTCCTAGACTCCTTCCCGGAAACATGGACTGCAGAGGACACTCTTCCCAGACTGCTTCCTAACGACGGTGACTGCAGAGGACACTCTTCACAGACGGCTTCCCAGTGGCGGTGGATGCAGAGGAAGCTCTTCCCAAGACTGCTTCCCAGCGATAGTGACTGCAGAGGACACTCTTCCCAGACTGCTTCCCGACGACGGTGACTGCAGAGGATGCTCTTCCTAGACTGCTTCCCAGTGGCGGTGACTGCAGAGGACGCTCTTCCCAAGACTGCTTCCCAGCGATAGTGACTGCCGAGGACACTCTTCCCAGACTGCTTCCCGACGAAGGTGACTGCAGAGGATGCTCTTCCTAGACTCCTTCCCGGAAACATGGACTGCAGAGGACACTCTTCCCAGACTGCTTCCTAACGACGGTGACTGCAGAGGACGCTCATCCCAGACTGCTTCCCAGTGACAATCAGTGCAGAGGAGTCTCTTTCCAGACTGCTTCCCGTCGACTGTGACTGCAGATAACACTCTACCTAGATTGCTTCCCGATGATGCTGACTGCAGTGGACACTCATCCCAGACTGCTTCCCAGTGACAGTGACTGCAGAGGACACTCTTCCCAGAATGCTTCCCAGTGACGGTGACAGCAGAGGACTCTCTTCCCAGACTGCTTCCGGGTGATGGTGACAACAGAGGATGCTCTTCCCAGACTGCGTCCCAGTGATAATGACTGCAGAGGACACTCTTCACAGACTGCTTCCCGACGACTGTGACTGCTGAGGACACTCTTCCCAGACTGCTTCCCGACGACGGTGACTGCATAGAATGCTCTTCCCAGACTGCTTCCCAGTGATGGTGACTGCAGAGGACCGTATTCCCAGATGCTTCCCCACGTCGGTGACTGCAGAGGACACTCTTCCCAGACTGCTTCCCAGTGACAATGACTGCAAAGTACACTCTTCCCAGACTGATTTCCGACGACAGAGACTGCAGTGGACACTCTTCTCAGACTGCTTCATAGCGACGGTTTCTGCAGGGGACACTCTTCCCGGACGGCTTCCCGACGACGTTGACTGCAGAGGATGCTCTTCCTAGACTGCTTCCCAGTGGCTGTGACTGCAGAGGACGCTCTTCCCAGACTGCTTCCCAGCGACGGTGTCTGCAGAGGACACTCTTCCCAGACTGCTTCCCAGTGACAATTACTGCAGAGGACACTCTTTCCAGACTGCTACCCAACGACAGTGACTGCAGAGGACAGTCTTCCCAGACTGCTTCCTAGTGACAGTGACTGCAGAGGACACTCTTCGCAGGCTGCTTCCCAGTGGCGGTGACTGCAGAGGACGCTCTTCCCAGACTGCTTCCCGACGACGGTGACTGCAGAGGATGCTCTTCCTAGACTGCTTCCCAGTGGCTGTGACTGCAGAGGACGCTCTTCCCAGACTGCTTCCCAGCGACGGTGTCTGCAGAGGACACTCTTCCCAGACTGCTTCCCAGTGACAATTACTGCAGAGGACACTCTTTCCAGACTACTACCCAACGACGGTGACTGCAGAGGACACTCTTCCCAGACTGCTTCCTAGCGACAGTGACTGCAGAGGACACTCTTCCCAGGCTGCTTCCCAGTGGCGGTGACTGCAGAGGACGCTCTTCCCAGACTGCTTCCCAGCGATAGTGACTGCAGAGGACACTCTTCCCAGACTGCTTCCCAACGACGGTGACTGCAGAGGACACTCTTCCCAGACTGCTTCCCGGTGACATGGACTGCAGAGGACACTCTTCCCAGACTGCTTCCCGGTGACATGGACTGCAGAGAACACTCTTCCCAGACTGCTTCCCGGTGACAATGACTGCAGAGGACACTCGTTCCAGACTGCTTCCCGACCACTGTGACGGCACAGGACACTCTTCCCAGACTGATTGCCGACGACGGTGACTTCAGAGGACGCTCTTTCCAGACTGCGTCCCAGCGACAGTGACTCAGAGGAGACTCTTCCCAGACTGCTTCCCGGTGACAATGACTGCAGAGGACTCTCTTCCCAGACAGCTTCCAGGTGACGGTGACAACAGAGGATGCTCTTCCCAGACTGCGTCCCAGTGATAATGACTGCAGGGGACACTCTTCACAGACTGCTTCCCGACGACTGTGACTGCTGAGGACACTCTTCCCAGACTGCTTCCCGGTGAAGGTGACTGCAGAGGACTATTTTCCCAGACTGCTTCCCAGCGATGGTGTCTGCAGAGGACATTCTTCCAAGACTGGTTTCCAATGACGGTGACAGCAGAGGACGCTCCTCCCAGACTGCTTCCCAGTGACAATGACTGCAGAGGACACTCTTTCCAGAATGATTCCCGACGACAGTGACTGCAAAGGACACTCTTCCCAGACTGCTTCCTAGCGATGGTGACTGCAGAGGACACTCTTCCCAGACTGCTTCCCAGTGGCGGTGGCTGCAGAGGACACTCTTCCCAGACTGCTTCCCGACGAAGGTGACTGCAGAGGATGCTCATCCTAGACTGCTTCCCGGTGACATGGACTGCAGAGGACACTCTTCCCAGACTGCTTCCCGGTGACAATGACTGCAGAGGACACTCTTCCCAGACTGCTTCCCAGTGGCGGTGACTGCAGAGAACGCTCTTCCCAGACTGCTTCCCAGCGACGGTGACTGCAGCGGACACTCTTCCCAGACTGCTTCCCGGTGACAATGACTGCAGAGGACACTCTTCCAAGACTGCTTCCCGGTGACAATGACTGCAGAGGACACTCTTCCCAGACTCTTTCACAAAGACGATGACAGCAGAGGACGCTCTTCCCAGACTGCTTCCCAGTGACAATTATTGCAGAGGACACGCTATCAAGACAGCTTCCCAACGACAGTGACTGCAGAGGACACTCTTCCCAGACTGCTTCCTTGTGACAATGACTGCAGAGGACACTCTTCCCAGACTGCTTCCTGGAGACAATGAATGCAGAGGACACTCTTCCCAAACTGCTTCCCGGTGAAGGTGACTGCAGAGGACTATCTTCCCAGACTGCTTCCCAGCGATGGTGACTGCAGAGGACACTCTTCCAAGACTGCTTCCCGGTGACCATGACTGCAGAGGACACTCTTCCCAGACTGGTTCCCAATGACGGTGACAGCAGAGGACGCTCCTCCCAGACTGCTTCCCAGTGACAATGGCTGCAGAGGACACTCTTTCCAGAATACTTCCCTACGACAGTGACTGCAAAGGACACTCTTCCCAGACTGCTTCCTAGCGACGGTGACTGCAGAGGACACTCTTCACAGACTGCTTCCCAGTGGCAGTGGATGCAGAGGACGCTCTTCCCAAGACTGCTTCCCAGCGACAGTGACTGCAGAGGACACTCTTCCCAGACTGCTTCCCGACGACGGTGACTGCAGAGGATGCTCTTCCTAGACTGCTTCCCAGTGGCGGTGACTGCAGAGGACGCTCTTCCCAGACTGCTTCCCAGCGACGGTGACTGCAGAGGACACTCTTCCCAGAATGCTTCCCGACGACGGTGACTGCAGGGGTCACTGTTTCCAGACTGCTTCCCGATGACTGTGACTGCACAGGACACTCTTCCCAGACCGCTTGCCGACAACGGTAAATGCAGAGGACGCTCTTTCCAGACTGCGTCCCAGCGACAGTGACTGCAGAGGACACTCTTCCCAGACTGCTTCCCGGTGACGGTGACTGCAGAGGACTATCTTCCCAGACTGCTTCCCAGCGATGGTGACTGCAGAGGACACTCTTCCAAGACTGCTTCCCGGTGACAATGAATGCAGAGGCCGCTCTTCCCAGACTCTTTCCCAATGACAGTGACAGCAGAGGACACTCTTCCCAGACTGCTTCCCAGTGACAATTACTGCAGAGGACACTCTTTCCAGACTGCTACCCAACGACAGTGACTGCAGAGGACACTCTTCCCAGACTGCTTCCTAGCGACAGTGACAGCAGAGGACACGCTTCCCAGGCTGCTTCCCAGTGGCGGTGACTGCAGAGGACGCTCTTCCCAGACTGCTTCCCAGCGATAGTGACTGCAGAGGACATTCTTCCCAGACTGCTTCCCAACGACGGTGACTGCAGAGGACACTCTTCCCAGACTGCTTCCCGGTGACATGGACTGCAGAGGACACTCTTCCCAGACTGCTTCCCGGTGACATGGACTGCAGAGAACACTCTTCCCAGACTGCTTCCCGGTGACAATGACTGCAGAGGACACTCTTTCCAGACTGCTTCCCGACGACTGTGACTGCACAGGACACTCTTCCCAGACTGATATCCGACGACGGTGACTTCAGAGGACGCTCTTTCCAGACTGCGTCCCAGCGACAGTGACTCAGAGGAGACTCTTCCCAGACTGCTTCCCGGTGAAAATGACTGCAGAGGACTCTCTTCCCAGACAGCTTCCAGGTGACGGTGACAACAGAGGATGCTCCTCCCAGACTGCTTCCCAGTGACAATGACTGCAGAGGACACTCTTTCCAGAATGCTTCCCGACGACAGTGACTGCAAAGGACACTCTTCCCAGACTGCTTCCTAGCGACGGTGACTACAGAGGACGCTCTTCCCAAGACTGCTTCCCAGCGATAGTGACTGCCGAGGACACTCTTCCCAGACTGCTTCCCGACGAAGGTGACTGCAGAGGATGCTCTTCCTAGACTCCTTCCCGGAAACATGGACTGCAGAGGACACTCTTCCCAGACTGCTTCCTAACGACGGTGACTGCAGAGGACACTCTTCACAGACGGCTTCCCAGTGGCGGTGGATGCAGAGGAAGCTCTTCCCAAGACTGCTTCCCAGCGATAGTGACTGCAGAGGACACTCTTCCCAGACTGCTTCCCGACGACGGTGACTGCAGAGGATGCTCTTCCTAGACTGCTTCCCAGTGGCGGTGACTGCAGAGGACGCTCTTCCCAAGACTGCTTCCCAGCGATAGTGACTGCCGAGGACACTCTTCCCAGACTGCTTCCCGACGAAGGTGACTGCAGAGGATGCTCTTCCTAGACTCCTTCCCGGAAACATGGACTGCAGAGGACACTCTTCCCAGACTGCTTCCTAACGACGGTGACTGCAGAGGACGCTCATCCCAGACTGCTTCCCAGTGACAATCAGTGCAGAGGAGTCTCTTTCCAGACTGCTTCCCGTCGACTGTGACTGCAGATAACACTCTACCTAGATTGCTTCCCGATGATGCTGACTGCAGTGGACACTCATCCCAGACTGCTTCCCAGTGACAGTGACTGCAGAGGACACTCTTCCCAGAATGCTTCCCAGTGACGGTGACAGCAGAGGACTCTCTTCCCAGACTGCTTCCGGGTGATGGTGACAACAGAGGATGCTCTTCCCAGACTGCGTCCCAGTGATAATGACTGCAGAGGACACTCTTCACAGACTGCTTCCCGACGACTGTGACTGCTGAGGACACTCTTCCCAGACTGCTTCCCGACGACGGTGACTGCATAGAATGCTCTTCCCAGACTGCTTCCCAGTGATGGTGACTGCAGAGGACCGTATTCCCAGATGCTTCCCCACGTCGGTGACTGCAGAGGACACTCTTCCCAGACTGCTTCCCAGTGACAATGACTGCAAAGTACACTCTTCCCAGACTGATTTCCGACGACAGAGACTGCAGTGGACACTCTTCTCAGACTGCTTCATAGCGACGGTTTCTGCAGGGGACACTCTTCCCGGACGGCTTCCCGACGACGTTGACTGCAGAGGATGCTCTTCCTAGACTGCTTCCCAGTGGCTGTGACTGCAGAGGACGCTCTTCCCAGACTGCTTCCCAGCGACGGTGTCTGCAGAGGACACTCTTCCCAGACTGCTTCCCAGTGACAATTACTGCAGAGGACACTCTTTCCAGACTGCTACCCAACGACAGTGACTGCAGAGGACAGTCTTCCCAGACTGCTTCCTAGTGACAGTGACTGCAGAGGACACTCTTCGCAGGCTGCTTCCCAGTGGCGGTGACTGCAGAGGACGCTCTTCCCAGACTGCTTCCCGACGACGGTGACTGCAGAGGATGCTCTTCCTAGACTGCTTCCCAGTGGCTGTGACTGCAGAGGACGCTCTTCCCAGACTGCTTCCCAGCGACGGTGTCTGCAGAGGACACTCTTCCCAGACTGCTTCCCAGTGACAATTACTGCAGAGGACACTCTTTCCAGACTACTACCCAACGACGGTGACTGCAGAGGACACTCTTCCCAGACTGCTTCCTAGCGACAGTGACTGCAGAGGACACTCTTCCCAGGCTGCTTCCCAGTGGCGGTGACTGCAGAGGACGCTCTTCCCAGACTGCTTCCCAGCGATAGTGACTGCAGAGGACACTCTTCCCAGACTGCTTCCCAACGACGGTGACTGCAGAGGACACTCTTCCCAGACTGCTTCCCGGTGACATGGACTGCAGAGGACACTCTTCCCAGACTGCTTCCCGGTGACATGGACTGCAGAGAACACTCTTCCCAGACTGCTTCCCGGTGACAATGACTGCAGAGGACACTCGTTCCAGACTGCTTCCCGACCACTGTGACGGCACAGGACACTCTTCCCAGACTGATTGCCGACGACGGTGACTTCAGAGGACGCTCTTTCCAGACTGCGTCCCAGCGACAGTGACTCAGAGGAGACTCTTCCCAGACTGCTTCCCGGTGACAATGACTGCAGAGGACTCTCTTCCCAGACAGCTTCCAGGTGACGGTGACAACAGAGGATGCTCTTCCCAGACTGCGTCCCAGTGATAATGACTGCAGGGGACACTCTTCACAGACTGCTTCCCGACGACTGTGACTGCTGAGGACACTCTTCCCAGACTGCTTCCCGGTGAAGGTGACTGCAGAGGACTATTTTCCCAGACTGCTTCCCAGCGATGGTGTCTGCAGAGGACATTCTTCCAAGACTGGTTTCCAATGACGGTGACAGCAGAGGACGCTCCTCCCAGACTGCTTCCCAGTGACAATGACTGCAGAGGACACTCTTTCCAGAATGATTCCCGACGACAGTGACTGCAAAGGACACTCTTCCCAGACTGCTTCCTAGCGATGGTGACTGCAGAGGACACTCTTCCCAGACTGCTTCCCAGTGGCGGTGGCTGCAGAGGACACTCTTCCCAGACTGCTTCCCGACGAAGGTGACTGCAGAGGATGCTCATCCTAGACTGCTTCCCGGTGACATGGACTGCAGAGGACACTCTTCCCAGACTGCTTCCCGGTGACAATGACTGCAGAGGACACTCTTCCCAGACTGCTTCCCAGTGGCGGTGACTGCAGAGAACGCTCTTCCCAGACTGCTTCCCAGCGACGGTGACTGCAGCGGACACTCTTCCCAGACTGCTTCCCGGTGACAATGACTGCAGAGGACACTCTTCCAAGACTGCTTCCCGGTGACAATGACTGCAGAGGACACTCTTCCCAGACTCTTTCACAAAGACGATGACAGCAGAGGACGCTCTTCCCAGACTGCTTCCCAGTGACAATTATTGCAGAGGACACGCTATCAAGACAGCTTCCCAACGACAGTGACTGCAGAGGACACTCTTCCCAGACTGCTTCCTTGTGACAATGACTGCAGAGGACACTCTTCCCAGACTGCTTCCTGGAGACAATGAATGCAGAGGACACTCTTCCCAAACTGCTTCCCGGTGAAGGTGACTGCAGAGGACTATCTTCCCAGACTGCTTCCCAGCGATGGTGACTGCAGAGGACACTCTTCCAAGACTGCTTCCCGGTGACCATGACTGCAGAGGACACTCTTCCCAGACTGGTTCCCAATGACGGTGACAGCAGAGGACGCTCCTCCCAGACTGCTTCCCAGTGACAATGGCTGCAGAGGACACTCTTTCCAGAATACTTCCCTACGACAGTGACTGCAAAGGACACTCTTCCCAGACTGCTTCCTAGCGACGGTGACTGCAGAGGACACTCTTCACAGACTGCTTCCCAGTGGCAGTGGATGCAGAGGACGCTCTTCCCAAGACTGCTTCCCAGCGACAGTGACTGCAGAGGACACTCTTCCCAGACTGCTTCCCGACGACGGTGACTGCAGAGGATGCTCTTCCTAGACTGCTTCCCAGTGGCGGTGACTGCAGAGGACGCTCTTCCCAGACTGCTTCCCAGCGACGGTGACTGCAGAGGACACTCTTCCCAGAATGCTTCCCGACGACGGTGACTGCAGGGGTCACTGTTTCCAGACTGCTTCCCGATGACTGTGACTGCACAGGACACTCTTCCCAGACCGCTTGCCGACAACGGTAAATGCAGAGGACGCTCTTTCCAGACTGCGTCCCAGCGACAGTGACTGCAGAGGACACTCTTCCCAGACTGCTTCCCGGTGACGGTGACTGCAGAGGACTATCTTCCCAGACTGCTTCCCAGCGATGGTGACTGCAGAGGACACTCTTCCCAGACTGCTTCCCGGTGACAATGAATGCAGAGGCCGCTCTTCCCAGACTCTTTCCCAATGACAGTGACAGCAGAGGACACTCTTCCCAGACTGCTTCCCAGTGACAATTACTGCAGAGGACACTCTTTCCAGACTGCTACCCAACGACAGTGACTGCAGAGGACACTCTTCCCAGACTGCTTCCTAGCGACAGTGACAGCAGAGGACACGCTTCCCAGGCTGCTTCCCAGTGGCGGTGACTGCAGAGGACGCTCTTCCCAGACTGCTTCCCAGCGATAGTGACTGCAGAGGACATTCTTCCCAGACTGCTTCCCAACGACGGTGACTGCAGAGGACACTCTTCCCAGACTGCTTCCCGGTGACATGGACTGCAGAGGACACTCTTCCCAGACTGCTTCCCGGTGACATGGACTGCAGAGAACACTCTTCCCAGACTGCTTCCCGGTGACAATGACTGCAGAGGACACTCTTTCCAGACTGCTTCCCGACGACTGTGACTGCACAGGACACTCTTCCCAGACTGATATCCGACGACGGTGACTTCAGAGGACGCTCTTTCCAGACTGCGTCCCAGCGACAGTGACTCAGAGGAGACTCTTCCCAGACTGCTTCCCGGTGAAAATGACTGCAGAGGACTCTCTTCCCAGACAGCTTCCAGGTGACGGTGACAACAGAGGATGCTCCTCCCAGACTGCTTCCCAGTGACAATGACTGCAGAGGACACTCTTTCCAGAATGCTTCCCGACGACAGTGACTGCAAAGGACACTCTTCCCAGACTGCTTCCTAGCGACGGTGACTACAGAGGACGCTCTTCCCAAGACTGCTTCCCAGCGATAGTGACTGCCGAGGACACTCTTCCCAGACTGCTTCCCGACGAAGGTGACTGCAGAGGATGCTCTTCCTAGACTCCTTCCCGGAAACATGGACTGCAGAGGACACTCTTCCCAGACTGCTTCCTAACGACGGTGACTGCAGAGGACACTCTTCACAGACGGCTTCCCAGTGGCGGTGGATGCAGAGGAAGCTCTTCCCAAGACTGCTTCCCAGCGATAGTGACTGCAGAGGACACTCTTCCCAGACTGCTTCCCGACGACGGTGACTGCAGAGGATGCTCTTCCTAGACTGCTTCCCAGTGGCGGTGACTGCAGAGGACGCTCTTCCCAAGACTGCTTCCCAGCGATAGTGACTGCCGAGGACACTCTTCCCAGACTGCTTCCCGACGAAGGTGACTGCAGAGGATGCTCTTCCTAGACTCCTTCCCGGAAACATGGACTGCAGAGGACACTCTTCCCAGACTGCTTCCTAACGACGGTGACTGCAGAGGACACTCTTCACAGACGGCTTCCCAGTGACAATTACTGCAGAGGACACTCTTTCCAGACTGCTACCCAACGACGGTGACTGCAGAGGACACTCTTCCCAGACTGCTTCCTAGCGACAGTGACTGCAGAGGACACTCTTCCCAGGCTGCTTCCCAGTGGCGGTGACTGCAGAGGACGCTCTTCCCAGACTGCTTCCCAGCGATAGTGACTGCAGAGGACACTCTTCCCAGACTGCTTCCCAACGACGGTGACTGCAGAGGACACTCTTCCCAGACTGCTTCCCGGTGACATGGACTGCAGAGGACACTCTTCCCAGACTGCTTCCCGGTGACATGGACTGCAGAGAACACTCTTCCCAGACTGCTTCCCGGTGACAATGACTGCAGAGGACACTCGTTCCAGACTGCTTCCCGACCACTGTGACGGCACAGGACACTCTTCCCAGACTGATTGCCGACGACGGTGACTTCAGAGGACGCTCTTTCCAGACTGCGTCCCAGCGACAGTGACTCAGAGGAGACTCTTCCCAGACTGCTTCCCGGTGACAATGACTGCAGAGGACTCTCTTCCCAGACAGCTTCCAGGTGACGGTGACAACAGAGGATGCTCTTCCCAGACTGCGTCCCAGTGATAATGACTGCAGGGGACACTCTTCACAGACTGCTTCCCGACGACTGTGACTGCTGAGGACACTCTTCCCAGACTGCTTCCCGGTGAAGGTGACTGCAGAGGACTATTTTCCCAGACTGCTTCCCAGCGATGGTGTCTGCAGAGGACATTCTTCCAAGACTGGTTTCCAATGACGGTGACAGCAGAGGACGCTCCTCCCAGACTGCTTCCCAGTGACAATGACTGCAGAGGACACTCTTTCCAGAATGCTTCCCGACGACAGTGACTGCAAAGGACACTCTTCCCAGACTGCTTCCTAGCGATGGTGACTGCAGAGGACACTCTTCCCAGACTGCTTCCCAGTGGCGGTGGCTGCAGAGGACACTCTTCCCAGACTGCTTCCCGACGAAGGTGACTGCAGAGGATGCTCATCCTAGACTGCTTCCCGGTGACATGGACTGCAGAGGACACTCTTCCCAGACTGCTTCCCGGTGACAATGACTGCAGAGGACACTCTTCCCAGACTGCTTCCCAGTGGCGGTGACTGCAGAGAACGCTCTTCCCAGACTGCTTCCCAGCGACGGTGACTGCAGCGGACACTCTTCCCAGACTGCTTCCCGGTGACAATGACTGCAGAGGACACTCTTCCAAGACTGCTTCCCGGTGACAATGACTGCAGAGG
Organism: Carcharodon carcharias; assembly: GCF_017639515.1. NCBI lineage: Eukaryota > Metazoa > Chordata > Chondrichthyes > Lamniformes > Lamnidae > Carcharodon > Carcharodon carcharias. The sequence continues at coordinate 115,525,654 of NC_054470.1, forward strand.
ACACTCTTCCCAGACTCTTTCACAAAGACGATGACAGCAGAGGACGCTCTTCCCAGACTGCTTCCCAGTGACAATTATTGCAGAGGACACGCTATCAAGACAGCTTCCCAACGACAGTGACTGCAGAGGACACTCTTCCCAGACTGCTTCCTTGTGACAATGACTGCAGAGGACACTCTTCCCAGACTGCTTCCTGGAGACAATGAATGCAGAGGACACTCTTCCCAAACTGCTTCCCGGTGAAGGTGACTGCAGAGGACTATCTTCCCAGACTGCTTCCCAGCGATGGTGACTGCAGAGGACACTCTTCCAAGACTGCTTCCCGGTGGCCATGACTGCAGAGGACACTCTTCCCAGACTGGTTCCCAATGACGGTGACAGCAGAGGACGCTCCTCCCCGACTGCTTCCCAGTGACAATGGCTGAAGAGGACACTCTTTCCAGAATACTTCCCTACGACAGTGACTGCAAAGGACACTCTTCCCAGACTGCTTCCTAGCGACGGTGACTGCAGAGGACACTCTTCACAGACTGCTTCCCAGTGGCAGTGGATGCAGAGGACGCTCTTCCCAAGACTGCTTCCCAGCGACAGTGACTGCAGAGGACACTCTTCCCAGACTGCTTCCCGACGACGGTGACTGCAGAGGATGCTCTTCCTAGACTGCTTCCCAGTGGCGGTGACTGCAGAGGACGCTCTTCCCAGACTGCTTCCCAGCGACGGTGACTGCAGAGGACACTCTTCCCAGAATGCTTCCCGACGACGGTGACTGCAGGGGTCACTGTTTCCAGACTGCTTCCCGATGACTGTGACTGCACAGGACACTCTTCCCAGACCGCTTGCCGACAACGGTAAATGCAGAGGACGCTCTTTCCAGACTGCGTCCCAGCGACAGTGACTGCAGAGGACACTCTTCCCAGACTGCTTCCCGGTGACGGTGACTGCAGAGGACTATCTTCCCAGACTGCTTCCCAGCGATGGTGACTGCAGAGGACACTCTTCCAAGACTGCTTCCCGGTGACAATGAATGCAGAGGCCGCTCTTCCCAGACTCTTTCCCAATGACAGTGACAGCAGAGGACACTCTTCCCAGACTGCTTCCCAGTGACAATTACTGCAGAGGACACTCTTTCCAGACTGCTACCCAACGACAGTGACTGCAGAGGACACTCTTCCCAGACTGCTTCCTAGCGACAGTGACAGCAGAGGACACGCTTCCCAGGCTGCTTCCCAGTGGCGGTGACTGCAGAGGACGCTCTTCCCAGACTGCTTCCCAGCGATAGTGACTGCAGAGGACATTCTTCCCAGACTGCTTCCCAACGACGGTGACTGCAGAGGACACTCTTCCCAGACTGCTTCCCGGTGACATGGACTGCAGAGGACACTCTTCCCAGACTGCTTCCCGGTGACATGGACTGCAGAGAACACTCTTCCCAGACTGCTTCCCGGTGACAATGACTGCAGAGGACACTCTTTCCAGACTGCTTCCCGACGACTGTGACTGCACAGGACACTCTTCCCAGACTGATATCCGACGACGGTGACTTCAGAGGACGCTCTTTCCAGACTGCGTCCCAGCGACAGTGACTCAGAGGAGACTCTTCCCAGACTGCTTCCCGGTGAAAATGACTGCAGAGGACTCTCTTCCCAGACAGCTTCCAGGTGACGGTGACAACAGAGGATGCTCCTCCCAGACTGCTTCCCAGTGACAATGACTGCAGAGGACACTCTTTCCAGAATGCTTCCCGACGACAGTGACTGCAAAGGACACTCTTCCCAGACTGCTTCCTAGCGACGGTGACTACAGAGGACGCTCTTCCCAAGACTGCTTCCCAGCGATAGTGACTGCCGAGGACACTCTTCCCAGACTGCTTCCCGACGAAGGTGACTGCAGAGGATGCTCTTCCTAGACTCCTTCCCGGAAACATGGACTGCAGAGGACACTCTTCCCAGACTGCTTCCTAACGACGGTGACTGCAGAGGACACTCTTCACAGACGGCTTCCCAGTGGCGGTGGATGCAGAGGAAGCTCTTCCCAAGACTGCTTCCCAGCGATAGTGACTGCAGAGGACACTCTTCCCAGACTGCTTCCCGACGACGGTGACTGCAGAGGATGCTCTTCCTAGACTGCTTCCCAGTGGCGGTGACTGCAGAGGACGCTCTTCCCAAGACTGCTTCCCAGCGATAGTGACTGCCGAGGACACTCTTCCCAGACTGCTTCCCGACGAAGGTGACTGCAGAGGATGCTCTTCCTAGACTCCTTCCCGGAAACATGGACTGCAGAGGACACTCTTCCCAGACTGCTTCCTAACGACGGTGACTGCAGAGGACACTCTTCACAGACGGCTTCCCAGTGGCGGTGGATGCAGAGGACGCTCTTCCCAAGACTGCTTCCCAGCGATAGTGACTGCAGAGGACACTCTTCCCAGACTGCTTCCCGACGACGGTGACTGCAGAGGATGCTCTTCCTAGACTGCTTCCCAGTGGCGGTGACTGCAGAGGACGCTCTTCCCAGACTGCTTCCCAGCGACGGTGACTGCAGAGGACACTCTTCCCAGAATGCTTCCCTACGACGGTGACTGCAGAGGTCACTCTTTCCAGACTGCTTCCCGATGACTGTGACTGCACAGGACACTCTTCCCAGACTGCTTGCCGACAACGTTAAATGCAGAGGACGCTCTTTCCAGACTGCGTCCCAGCGACAGTGACTGCAGAGGACACTCTTCCCAGACTGCTTCCTGGTGACAATGAGGGCAGAGGACACTCTTCCCAGACTGCTTCCCGGTGACCGTGACTGCAGAGGACTATCTTCCCAGACTGCTTCCCAGCGATGGTGACTGCAGAGGACACTCTTCAAAGACTGCTTCCCGGTGACAATGAATGCAGAGGACCCTCTTCCCAGACTCTTTCCCAATGACGGTGACAGCAGAGGACACTCTTCCCAGACTGCTTCCCAGTGACAATTACTGCAGAGGACACTCTTTCCAGACTGCTACCCAACGACAGTGACTGCAGAGGACACTCTTCCCAGACTGCTTCCTAGCGACAGTGACTGCAGAGGACACTCTACCCAGGCTGCTTCCCAGTGGCGGTGACTGCAGAGGAGACTCTTCCCAGACTGCTTCCCGGTGACAATGACTGCAGAGGACTCTCTTCCCAGACATCTTCCAGGTGACGGTGACAACAGAGGATGCTCTTCCCAGACTGCGTCCCAGTGATAATGACCGCAGAGGACACTCTTCACAGACTGCTTCCGAACGACTGTGACTGCTGAGGACACTCTTCCCAGACTGCTTCCCGGTGAAGGTGACTGCAGAGGACTATTTTCCCAGACTGCTTCCCAGCGATGGTGTCTGCAGAGGACACTCTTCCCAGACTGCTTCCCGGTGACCATGACTGCAGAGGACACTCTTCCCAGACTGGTTTCCAATGACGGTGACAGCAGAGGACGCTCCTCCCAGACTGCTTCCCAGTGACAATGACTGCAGAGGACACTCTTTCCAGAATGCTTCCCGACGACAGTGACTGCAAAGGACACTCTTCCCAGACTGCTTCCTAGCGACGGTGACTGCAGAGGACACTTTTCCCAGACTGCTTCCCAGTGGCGGTGGCTGCAGAGGACGCTCTTCCCAAGACTGCATCCCAGCGATAGTGACTGCAGAGGACACTCTTCCCAGACTGCTTCCCGACGAAGGTGACTGCAGAGGATGCTCTTCCTAGACTGCTTCCCGGTGACATGGACTGCAGAGGACACTCTTCCCAGACTGCTTCCCGGTGACAATGACTGCAGAGGACACTCTTCCCAGACTGCTTCCCAGCGACGGTGACTGCAGAGGACGCTCTTCCCAGACTGCTTCCCAGCGACGGTGACTGCATCAGACACTTTTCCCAGAATGCTTCCCTACGACGGTGACTGCAGAGGACACTCTTTCCAGACTGCTTCCCGACGACTGTGACTGCACAGGACACTCTTCCCAGACTGCTTGCCGACAACGGTGACCGCAGAGGACGCTCTTTCCAGACTGCGTCCCAGCGACAGTGACTGCAGAGGACACTCTTCCCAGACTGCTTCCTGCTGACAATGATGGCAGAGGACACTCTTTCCAGACTGCTTCCCGGTGACGGTGACTGCAGAGGACTATCTTCCCAGACTGCTTCCCAGAGATGGTGACTGCAGAGGACACTCTTCCAAGACTGCTTCCCGGTGACAATGACTGCAGAGGACCCTCTTCCCAGACTCTTTCCCAAAGACGATGACAGCAGAGGACGCTCTTCCCAGACTGCTTCCCAGTGACAATTACTGCAGAGGACACGCTTTCAAGACTGCTTCCCAACGACAGTGACTGCAGAGGACACTCTTACCAGACTGCTTCCTAGCGACAGTGACTGCAGAGGACAGTCTTCCCAGAGTGCTTCCCGGTGACATGGACTGCAGAGGACACTCTTCCCAGACTGCTAACTGGTGACATGGACTGCAGAGAACACTCTTCCCAGACTGCTTCCCGGTGACAATGACTGCAGAGGACACTCTTTCCAGACTGCTTCCCGACGACTGTGACTGCACAGGACACTCTTCCCAGACTGATTGCCGACGACAGTGACTGCAGAGGACGCTCTTTCCAGACTGCGTCCCAGCGACAGAGACTCAGAGGAGACTCTTCCCAGACTGGTTCCCATTGACCGTGACAGCAGAGGACGCTCATCCCAGACTGCTTCCCAGTGACAATCAGTGCAGAGGAGTCTCTTTCCAGACTGCTTCCCGTCGACTGTGACTGCAGATAACACTCTACCTAGATTGCTTCCCGATGATGCTGACTGCAGTGGACACTCTTCCCAGACTGCTTCCCAGTGACAGTGACTGCAGAGGACACTCTTCCCAGAATGCTTCCCAGTGACGGTGACAGCAGAGGACTCTCTTCCCAGACTGCTTCCGGGTGATGGTGACAACAGAGGATGCTCTTCCCAGACTGCGTCCCAGTGATAATGACTGCAGAGGACACTCTTCACAGACTGCTTCCCGACGACTGTGACTGCTGAGGACACTCTTCCCAGACTGCTTCCCGACGACGGTGACTGCATAGAATGCTCTTCCCAGACTGCTTCCCAGTGATGGTGACTGCAGAGGACCGTATTCCCAGATGCTTCCCCACGTCGGTGACTGCAGAGGACACTCTTCCCAGACTGCTTCCCAGTGACAATGACTGCAAAGTACACTCTTCCCAGACTGCTTTCCGACGACAGAGACTGCAGTGGACACTCTTCTCAGACTGCTTCATAGCGACGGTTTCTGCAGGGGACACTCTTCCCGGACGGCTTCCCGACGACGTTGACTGCAGAGGATGCTCTTCCTAGACTGCTTCCCAGTGGCTGTGACTGCAGAGGACGCTCTTCCCAGACTGCTTCCCAGCGACGGTGTCTGCAGAGGACACTCTTCCCAGACTGCTTCCCAGTGACAATTACTGCAGAGGACACTCTTTCCAGACTGCTACCCAACGACAGTGACTGCAGAGGACAGTCTTCCCAGACTGCTTCCTAGCGACAGTGACTGCAGAGGACACTCTTCGCAGGCTGCTTCCCAGTGGCGGTGACTGCAGAGGACGCTCTTCCCAGACTGCTTCCCGACGACGGTGACTGCAGAGGATGCTCTTCCTAGACTGCTTCCCAGTGGCTGTGACTGCAGAGGACGCTCTTCCCAGACTGCTTCCCAGCGACGGTGTCTGCAGAGGACACTCTTCCCAGACTGCTTCCCAGTGACAATTACTTCAGAGGACACTCTTTCCAGACTGCAACCCAACGACGGTGACTGCAGAGGACACTCTTCCCAGGCTGCTTCCCAGTGGCGGTGACTGCAGAGGACGCTCTTCCCAGACTGCTTCCCAGCGATAGTGACTGCAGAGGACACTCTTCCCAGACTGCTTCCCAACGACGGTGACTGCAGAGGACACTCTTCCCAGACTGCTTCCCGGTGACATGGACTGCAGAGGACACTCTTCCCAGACTGCTTCCCGGTGACATGGACTGCAGAGAACACTCTTCCCAGACTGCTTCCCGGTGACAATGACTGCAGAGGACACTCGTTCCAGACTGCTTCCCGACGACTGTGACGGCACAGGACACTCTTCCCAGACTGCTTCCCGACGACGGTGACTGCAGAGGATGCTCTTCCTAGACTGCTTCCCAGTGGCTGTGACTGCAGAGGACGCTCTTCCCAGACTGCTTCCCAGCGACGGTGTCTGCAGAGGACACTCTTCCCAGACTGCTTCCCAGTGACAATTACTGCAGAGGACACTCTTTCCAGACTGCTACCCAACGACGGTGACTGCAGAGGACACTCTTCCCAGACTGCTTCCTAGCGACAGTGACTGCAGAGGACACTCTTCCCAGGCTGCTTCCCAGTGGCGGTGACTGCAGAGGACGCTCTTCCCAGACTGCTTCCCAGCGATAGTGACTGCAGAGGACACTCTTCCCAGACTGCTTCCCAACGACGGTGACTGCAGAGGACACTCTTCCCACACTGCTTCCCGGTGACATGGACTGCAGAGGACACTCTTCCCAGACTGCTTCCCGGTGACATGGACTGCAGAGAACACTCTTCCCAGACTGCTTCCCGGTGACAATGATTGCAGAGGACACTCGTTCCAGACTGCTTCCCGACGACTGTGACGGCACAGGACACTCTTCCCAGACTGATTGCCGACGACGGTGACTTCAGAGAACGCTCTTTCCAGACTGCGTCCCAGCGACAGTGACTCAGAGGAGACTCTTCCCAGACTGCTTCCCGGTGACAATGACTGCAGAGGACTCTCTTCCCAGACAGCTTCCAGGTGACGGTGACAACAGAGGATGCTCTTCCCAGACTGCGTCCCATGATAATGACTGCAGGGGACACTCTTCACAGACTGCTTCCCGACGACTGTGACTGCTGAGGACACTCTTCCCAGACTGCTTCCCAGTGAAGGTGACTGCAGAGGACTATTTTCCCAGACTGCTTCCCAGCGATGGTGTCTGCAGAGGACATTCTTCCAAGACTGGTTTCCAATGACGGTGACAGCAGAGGACGCTCCTCCCAGACTGCTTCCCAGTGACAATGACTGCAGAGGACACTCTTTCCAGAATGCTTCCCGACGACAGTGACTGCAAAGGACACTCTTCCCAGACTGCTTCCTAGCGATGGTGACTGCAGAGGACACTCTTCCCAGACTGCTTCCCAGTGGCGGTGGCTGCAGAGGACGCTCTTCCCAAGACTGCTTCCCAGCGATAGTGACTGCAGAGGACACTCTTCCCAGACTGCTTCCCGACGAAGGTGGCTGCAGAGGATGCTCATCCTAGACTGCTTCCCGGTGACATGGACTGCAGAGTACACTCTTCCCAGACTGCTTCCCGGTGACAATGACTACAGAGGACACTCTTCCCAGACTGCTTCCCAGTGGCGGTGACTGCAGAGAACGCTCTTCCCAGACTGCTTCCCAGCGACGGTGACTGCAGCGGACACTCTTCCCAGACTGCTTCCCGGTGACAATGACTGCAGAGGACACTCTTCCAAGACTGCTTCCCGGTGACAATGACTGCAGAGGACACTCTTCCCAGACTCTTTCACAAAGACGATGACAGCAGAGGACGCTCTTCCCAGACTGCTTCCCAGTGACAATTATTGCAGAGGACACGCTATCAAGACAGCTTCCCAACGACAGTGACTGCAGAGGACACTCTTCCCAGACTGCTTCCTTGTGACAATGACTGCAGAGGACACTCTTCCCAGACTGCTTCCTGGAGACAATGAATGCAGAGGACACTCTTCCCAAACTGCTTCCCGGTGAAGGTGACTGCAGAGGACTATCTTCCCAGACTGCTTCCCAGCGATGGTGACTGCAGAGGACACTCTTCCAAGACTGCTTCCCGGTGACCATGACTGCAGAGGACACTCTTCCCAGACTGGTTCCCAATGACGGTGACAGCAGAGGACGCTCCTCCCAGACTGCTTCCCAGTGACAATGGCTGCAGAGGACACTCTTTCCAGAATACCTCCCTACGACAGTGACTGCAAAGGACACTCTTCCCAGACTGCTTCCTAGCGACGGTGACTGCAGAGGACACTCTTCACAGACTGCTTCCCAGTGGCAGTGGATGCAGAGGATGCTCTTCCCAAGACTGCTTCCCAGCGACAGTGACTGCAGAGGACACTCTTCCCAGACTGCTTCCCGACGACGGTGACTGCAGAGGATGCTCTTCCTAGACTGCTTCCCAGTGGCGGTGACTGCAGAGGACGCTCTTCCCAGACTGCTTCCCAGCGACGGTGACTGCAGAGGACACTCTTCCCAGAATGCTTCCCGACGACGGTGACTGCAGAGGTCACTGTTTCCAGACTGCTTCCCGATGACTGTGACTGCACAGGACACTCTTCCCAGACTGCTTGCCGACAACGGTAAATGCAGAGGACGCTCTTTCCAGACTGCGTCCCAGCGACAGTGCCTGCAGAGGACACTCTTCCCAGACTGCTTCCCGGTGACGGTGACTGCAGAGGACTATCTTCCCAGACTGCTTCCCAGCGATGGTGACTGCAGAGGACACTCTTCCAAAACTGCTTCCCGGTGACAATGAATGCAGAGGACGCTCTTCCCAGACTCTTTCCCAATGACAGTGACAGCAGAGGACGCTCCTCCCAGACTGCTTCCCAGTGACAATGGCTGCAGAGGACACTCTTTCCAGAATACCTCCCTACGACAGTGACTGCAAAGGACACTCTTCCCAGACTGCTTCCTAGCGACGGTGACTGCAGAGGACACTCTTCACAGACTGCTTCCCAGTGGCAGTGGATGCAGAGGATGCTCTTCCCAAGACTGCTTCCCAGCGACAGTGACTGCAGAGGACACTCTTCCCAGACTGCTTCCCGACGACGGTGACTGCAGAGGATGCTCTTCCTAGACTGCTTCCCAGTGGCGGTGACTGCAGAGGACGCTCTTCCCAGACTGCTTCCCAGCGACGGTGACTGCAGAGGACACTCTTCCCAGAATGCTTCCCGACGACGGTGACTGCAGAGGACTATCTTCCCAGACTGCTTCCCAGCGATGGTGACTGCAGAGGACACTCTTCCAAGACTGCTTCCCGGTGACAATGAATGCAGAGGACGCTCTTCCCAGACTCTTTCCCAATGACAGTGACAGCAGAGGACACTCTTCCCAGACTGCTTCCCAGTGACAATTACTGCAGAGGACACTCTTTCCAGACTGCTACCCAACGACAGTGACTGCAGAGGACACTCTTCCCAGACTGCTTCCTAGCGACAGTGACAGCAGAGGACACGCTTCCCAGGCTGCTTCCCAGTGGCGGTGACTGCAGAGGACGCTCTTCCCAGACTGCTTCCCAGCGATAGTAACTGCAGAGGACACTCTTCCCAGACTGCTTCCCAACCACGGTGACTGCAGAGGACACTCTTCCCAGACTGCTTCCCGGTGACATGGACTGCAGAAGACACTCTTCCCAGACTGCTTCCCGGTGACATGGACTGCAGAGAACACTCTTCCCAGACTGCTTCCCGGTGACAATGACTGCAGAGGACACTCTTTCCAGACTGCTTCCCGACCACTGTGACTGCACAGGACACTCTTCCCAGACTGATATCCGACGACAGTGACTTCAGAGGACGCTCTTTCCAGACTGCGTCCCAGCGACAGTGACTCAGAGGAGACTCTTCCCAGACTGCTTCCCGGTGAAAATGACTGCAGAGGACTCTCTTCCCAGACAGCTTCCAGGTGACGGTGACAACAGAGGATGCTCTTCCCAGACTGCGTCCCAGTGATAATGACTGCAGAGGACACTCTTCACAGACTGCTTCCCGACGACTGTGACTGCTGAGGACACTCTTCCCAGACTGCTTCCCGGTGAAGGTGACTGCAGAGGACTATTTTCCCAGACTGCTTCCCAGCGATGGTGTCTGCCGAGGACACTCTTCAAAGACTGGTTTCCAATGACGGTGACAGCAGAGGACGCTCCTCCCAGACTGCTTCCCAGTGACAATGACTGCAGAGGACACTCTTTCCAGAATGCTTCCCGACGACAGTGACTGCAAAGGACACTCTTCCCAGACTGCTTCCTAGCGACGGTGACTACAGAGGACGCTCTTCCCAAGACTGCTTCCCAGCGATAGTGACTGCAGAGGACACTCTTCCCAGACTGCTTCCCGACGAAGGTGACTGCAGAGGATGCTCTTCCTAGACTCCTTCCCGGAAACATGGACTGCAGAGGACACTCTTCCCAGACTGCTTCCCGGTGACAATGACTGCAGATGACACTCTTTCCAGACTGCTTCCCGACGACTGTGACTGCACAGGACACTCTTCCCAGACTGATTGCCGACGACGGTGACTGCAGAGGACGCTCTTTCCAGACTGCGTCCCAGCGACAGAGACTCAGAGGAGACTCTTCCCAGACTGCTTCCCGGTGGCAATGACTGCAGAGGACTCTCTTCCCAGACTGATTCCGGATGACGGTGACAACAGAGGATGCTCTTCCCAGTCTGCGTCCCAGTGATAATGACTGCAGAGGACACTCTTCACAGACTGATTCCCCATGACGGTGACTGCAGAGGACACTCTTCCCAGAATGCTTCCCAGTGACAATGACTGCAGAGGACACTCTTCACAGACTGCTTCCCGACGACTGTGACTGCTGAGGACACTCTTCCCAGACTGCTTCCCGACGACGGTGACTGCATAGAATGCTCTTCCCAGACTGCTTCCCAGTGATGGTGACTGCAGAGGACCTTATTCCCAGATGCTTCCCCACGTCGGTGACTGCAGAGGACACTCTTCCCAGACTGCTTCCCAGTGACAATGACTGCAAAGTACACTCTTCCCAGACTGCTTTCCGACGACAGAGACTGCAGTGGACACTCTTCTCAGACTGCTTCATAGCGACGGTTTCTGCAGGGGACACTCTTCCCGGACGGCTTCCCGACGACGTTGACTGCAGAGGATGCTCTTCCTAGACTGCTTCCCAGTGGCTGTGACTGCAGAGGACGCTCTTCCCAGACTGCTTCCCAGCGATAGTGACTGCAGAGGACACTCTTCCCAGACTGCTTCCCAACGACGGTGACTGCAGAGGACACTCTTCCCAGACTGCTTCCTGGTGACTTGGACTGCAGAGGACACTCTTCCCAGACTGCTTCCCGGTGACATGGACTGCAGAGAACACTCTTCCCAGACTGCTTCCCGGTGACAATGACTGCAGAGGACACTCGTTCCAGACTGCTTCCCGACGACTGTGACGGCACAGGACACTCTTCCCAGACTGATTGCCGACGACGGTGACTTCAGAGGACGCTCTTTCCAGACTGCGTCCCAGCGACAGTGACTCAGAGGAGACTCTTCCCAGCCTGCTTCCCGGTGACAATGACTGCAGAGGACTCTCTTCCCAGACAGCTTCCAGGTGACGGTGTCAACAGAGGATGCTCTTCCCAGACTGCGTCCCATGATAATGACTGCAGGGGACACTCTTCACAGACTGCTTCCCGACGACTGTGACTGCTGAGGACACTCTTCCCAGACTGCTTCCCGGTGAAGGTGACTGCAGAGGACTATTTTCCCAGACTGCTTCCCAGCGATGGTGTCTGCAGAGGACATTCTTCCAAGACTGGTTTCCAATGACGGTGACAGCAGAGGACGCTCCTCCCAGACTGCTTCCCAGTGACACTGACTGCAGAGGACACTCTTTCCAGAATGCTTCCCGACGACAGTGACTGCAAAGGACACTCTTCCCAGACTGCTTCCTAGCGATGGTGACTGCAGAGGACACTCTTCCCAGACTGCTTCCCAGTGGCGGTGGCTGCAGAGGACGCTCTTCCCAAGACTGCTTCCCAGCGATAGTGACTGCAGAGGACACTCTTCCCAGACTGCTTCCCGACGAAGGTGACTGCAGAGGATGCTCATCCTAGACTGCTTCCCGGTGACATGGACTGCAGAGTACACTCTTCCCAGACTGCTTCCTGGTGACAATGACTACAGAGGACACTCTTCCCAGACTGCTTCCCAGTGGCGGTGACTGCAGAGAACGCTCTTCCCAGACTGCTTCCCAGCGACGGTGACTGCAGCGGACACTCTTCCCAGACTGCTTCCCGGTGACAACGACTGCAGAGGACACTCTTCCAAGACTGCTTCCCGGTGACAATGACTGCAGAGGACACTCTTCCCAGACTCTTTCACAAAGACGATGACAGCAGAGGACGCTCTTCCCAGACTGCTTCCCAGTGACAATTATTGCAGAGGACACGCTATCAAGACAGCTTCCCAACGACAGTGACTGCAGAGGACACTCTTCCCAGACTGCTTCCTTGTGACAATGACTGCAGAGGACACTCTTCCCAGACTGCTTCCTGGAGACAATGAATGCAGAGGACACTCTTCCCAAACTGCTTCCCGGTGACCATGACTGCAGAGGACACTCTTCCCAGACTGGTTCCCAATGACGGTGACAGCAGAGGACGCTCCTCCCAGACTGCTTCCCAGTGACAATGGCTGCAGAGGACACTCTTTCCAGAATACCTCCCTACGACAGTGACTGCAAAGGACACTCTTCCCAGACTGCTTCCTAGCGACGGTGACTGCAGAGGACACTCTTCACAGACTGCTTCCCAGTGGCAGTGGATGCAGAGGATGCTCTTCCCAAGACTGCTTCCCAGCGACAGTGACTGCAGAGGACACTCTTCCCAGACTGCTTCCCGACGACGGTGACTGCAGAGGATGCTCTTCCTAGACTGCTTCCCAGTGGCGGTGACTGCAGAGGACGCTCTTCCCAGACTGCTTCCCAGCGACGGTGACTGCAGAGGACACTCTTCCCAGAATGCTTCCCGACGACGGTGACTGCAGAGGTCACTGTTTCCAGACTGCTTCCCGATGACTGTGACTGCACAGGACACTCTTCCCAGACTGCTTGCCGACAACGGTAAATGCAGAGGACGCTCTTTCCAGACTGCGTCCCAGCGACAGTGACTGCAGAGGACACTCTTCCCAGACTGCTTCCCGGTGACGGTGACTGCAGAGGACTATCTTCCCAGACTGCTTCCCAGCGATGGTGACTGCAGAGGACACTCTTCCAAGACTGCTTCCCGGTGACAATGAATGCAGAGGACGCTCTTCCCAGACTCTTTCCCAATGACAGTGACAGCAGAGGACGCTCCTCCCAGACTGCTTCCCAGTGACAATGGCTGCAGAGGACACTCTTTCCAGAATACCTCCCTACGACAGTGACTGCAAAGGACACTCTTCCCAGACTGCTTCCTAGCGACGGTGACTGCAGAGGACACTCTTCACAGACTGCTTCCCAGTGGCAGTGGATGCAGAGGATGCTCTTCCCAAGACTGCTTCCCAGCGACAGTGACTGCAGAGGACACTCTTCCCAGACTGCTTCCCGACGACGGTGACTGCAGAGGATGCTCTTCCTAGACTGCTTCCCAGTGGCGGTGACTGCAGAGGACGCTCTTCCCAGACTGCTTCCCAGCGACGGTGACTGCAGAGGACACTCTTCCCAGAATGCTTCCCGACGACGGTGACTGCAGAGGTCACTGTTTCCAGACTGCTTCCCGATGACTGTGACTGCACAGGACACTCTTCCCAGACTGCTTGCCGACAACGGTAAATGCAGAGGACGCTCTTTCCAGACTGCGTCCCAGCGACAGTGACTGCAGAGGACACTCTTCCCAGACTGCTTCCCGGTGACGGTGACTGCAGAGGACTATCTTCCCAGACTGCTTCCCAGCGATGGTGACTGCAGAGTACACTCTTCCCAGACTGCTTCCTGGTGACAATGACTACAGAGGACACTCTTCCCAGACTGCTTCCCAGTGGCGGTGACTGCAGAGAACGCTCTTCCCAGACTGCTTCCCAGCGACGGTGACTGCAGCGGACACTCTTCCCAGACTGCTTCCCGGTGACAATGACTGCAGAGGACACTCTTCCAAGACTGCTTCCCGGTGACAATGACTGCAGAGGACACTCTTCCCAGACTCTTTCACAAAGACGATGACAGCAGAGGACGCTCTTCCCAGACTGCTTCCCAGTGACAATTATTGCAGAGGACACGCTATCAAGACAGCTTCCCAACGACAGTGACTGCAGAGGACACTCTTCCCAGACTGCTTCCTTGTGACAATGACTGCAGAGGACACTCTTCCCAGACTGCTTCCTGGAGACAATGAATGCAGAGGACACTCTTCCCAAACTGCTTCCCGGTGAAGGTGACTGCAGAGGACTATCTTCCCAGACTGCTTCCCAGCGATGGTGACTGCAGAGGACACTCTTCCAAGACTGCTTCCCGGTGACCATGACTGCAGAGGACACTCTTCCCAGACTGGTTCCCAATGACGGTGACAGCAGAGGACGCTCCTCCCAGACTGCTTCCCAGTGACAATGGCTGCAGAGGACACTCTTTCCAGAATACCTCCCTACGACAGTGACTGCAAAGGACACTCTTCCCAGACTGCTTCCTAGCGACGGTGACTGCAGAGGACACTCTTCACAGACTGCTTCCCAGTGGCAGTGGATGCAGAGGATGCTCTTCCCAAGACTGCTTCCCAGCGACAGTGACTGCAGAGGACACTCTTCCCAGACTGCTTCCCGACGACGGTGACTGCAGAGGATGCTCTTCCTAGACTGCTTCCCAGTGGCGGTGACTGCAGAGGACGCTCTTCCCAGACTGCTTCCCAGCGACGGTGACTGCAGAGGACACTCTTCCCAGAATGCTTCCCGACGACGGTGACTGCAGAGGTCACTGTTTCCAGACTGCTTCCCGATGACTGTGACTGCACAGGACACTCTTCCCAGACTGCTTGCCGACAACGGTAAATGCAGAGGACGCTCTTTCCAGACTGCGTCCCAGCGACAGTGACTGCAGAGGACACTCTTCCCAGACTGCTTCCCGGTGACGGTGACTGCAGAGGACTATCTTCCCAGACTGCTTCCCAGCGATGGTGACTGCAGAGGACACTCTTCCAAGACTGCTTCCCGGTGACAATGAATGCAGAGGACGCTCTTCCCAGACTCTTTCCCAATGACAGTGACAGCAGAGGACGCTCCTCCCAGACTGCTTCCCAGTGACAATGGCTGCAGAGGACACTCTTTCCAGAATACCTCCCTACGACAGTGACTGCAAAGGACACTCTTCCCAGACTGCTTCCTAGCGACGGTGACTGCAGAGGACACTCTTCACAGACTGCTTCCCAGTGGCAGTGGATGCAGAGGATGCTCTTCCCAAGACTGCTTCCCAGCGACAGTGACTGCAGAGGACACTCTTCCCAGACTGCTTCCCGACGACGGTGACTGCAGAGGATGCTCTTCCTAGACTGCTTCCCAGTGGCAGTGACTGCAGAGGACGCTCTTCCCAGACTGCTTCCCAGCGACGGTGACTGCAGAGGACACTCTTCCCAGAATGCTTCCCGACGACGGTGACTGCAGAGGTCACTGTTTCCAGACTGCTTCCCGATGACTGTGACTGCACAGGACACTCTTCCCAGACTGCTTGCCGACAACGGTAAATGCAGAGGACGCTCTTTCCAGACTGCGTCCCAGCGACAGTGACTGCAGAGGACACTCTTCCCAGACTGCTTCCCGGTGACGGTGACTGCAGAGGACTATCTTCCCAGACTGCTTCCCAGCGATGGTGACTGCAGAGGACACTCTTCCAAGACTGCTTCCCGGTGACAATGAATGCAGAGGACGCTCTTCCCAGACTCTTTCCCAATGACAGTGACAGCAGAGGACACTCTTCCCAGACTGCTTCCCAGTGACAATTACTGCAGAGGACACTCTTTCTAGACTGCTACCCAACGACAGTGACTGCAGAGGACACTCTTCCCAGACTGCTTCCTAGCGACAGTGACAGCAGAGGACACGCTTCCCAGGCTGCTTCCCAGTGGCGGTGACTGCAGAGGACGCTCTTCCCAGACTGCTTCCCAGCGATAGTAACTGCAGAGGACACTCTTCCCAGACTGCTTCCCAACCATGGTGACTGCAGAGGACACTCTTCCCAGACTGCTTCCCGGTGACATGGACTGCAGAAGACACTCTTCCCAGACTGCTTCCCGGTGACATGGACTGCAGAGAACACTCTTCCCAGACTGCTTCCCGGTGACAATGACTGCAGAGGACACTCTTTCCAGACTGCTTCCCGACGACTGTGACTGCACAGGACACTCTTCCCAGACTGATATCCGACGACGGTGACTTCAGAGGACGCTCTTTCCAGACTGCGTCCCAGCGACAGTGACTCAGAGGAGACTCTTCCCAGACTGCTTCCCGGTGAAAATGACTGCAGAGGACTCTCTTCCCAGACAGCTTCCAGGTGACGGTGACAACAGAGGATGCTCTTCCCAGACTGCGTCCCAGTGATAATGACTGCAGAGGACACTCTTCACAGACTGCTTCCCGACGACTGTGACTGCTGAGGACACTCTTCCCAGACTGCTTCCCGGTGAAGGTGACTGCAGAGGACTATTTTCCCAGACTGCTTCCCAGCGATGGTGTCTGCCGAGGACACTCTTCAAAGACTGGTTTCCAATGACGGTGACAGCAGAGGACGCTCCTCCCAGACTGCTTCCCAGTGACAATGACTGCAGAGGACACTCTTTCCAGAATGCTTCCCGACGACAGTGACTGCAAAGGACACTCTTCCCAGACTGCTTCCTAGCGACGGTGACTACAGAGGACGCTCTTCCCAAGACTGCTTCCCAGCGATAGTGACTGCAGAGGACACTCTTCCCAGACTGCTTCCCGACGAAGGTGACTGCAGAGGATGCTCTTCCTAGACTCCTTCCCGGAAACATGGACTGCAGAGGACACTCTTCCCAGACTGCTTCCCGGTGACAATGACTGCAGAGGACACTCTTTCCAGACTGCTTCCCGACGACTGTGACTGCACAGGACACTCTTCCCAGACTGATTGCCGACGACGGTGACTGCAGAGGACGCTCTTTCCAGACTGCGTCCCAGCGACAGAGACTCAGAGGAGACTCTTCCCAGACTGCTTCCCGGTGGCAATGACTGCAGAGGACTCTCTTCCCAGACTGATTCCGGATGACGGTGACAACAGAGGATGCTCTTCCCAGTCTGCGTCCCAGTGATAATGACTGCAGAGGACACTCTTCACAGACTGATTCCCCATGACGGTGACTGCAGAGGACACTCTTCCCAGAATGCTTCCCAGTGACAATGACTGCAGAGGACACTCTTCACAGACTGCTTCCCGACGACTGTGACTGCTGAGGACACTCTTCCCAGACTGCTTCCCGACGACGGTGACTGCATAGAATGCTCTTCCCAGACTGCTTCCCAGTGATGGTGACTGCAGAGGACCGTATTCCCAGATGCTTCCCCACGTCGGTGACTGCAGAGGACACTCTTCCCAGACTGCTTCCCAGTGACAATGACTGCAAAGTACACTCTTCCCAGACTGCTTTCCGACGACAGAGACTGCAGTGGACACTCTTCTCAGACTGCTTCATAGCGACGGTTTCTGCAGGGGACACTCTTCCCGGACGGCTTCCCGACGACGTTGACTGCAGAGGATGCTCTTCCTAGACTGCTTCCCAGTGGCTGTGACTGCAGAGGACGCTCTTCCCAGACTGCTTCCCAGCGACGGTGTCTGCAGAGGACACTCTTCCCAGACTGCTTCCCAGTGACAATTACTGCAGAGGACACTCTTTCCAGACTGCTACCCAACGACAGTGACTGCAGAGGACAGTCTTCCCAGACTGCTTCCTAGCGACAGTGACTGCAGAGGACACTCTTCGCAGGCTGCTTCCCAGTGGCGGTGACTGCAGAGGACGCTCTTCCCAGACTGCTTCCCGACGACGGTGACTGCAGAGGATGCTCTTCCTAGACTGCTTCCCAGTGGCTGTGACTGCAGAGGACGCTCTTCCCAGACTGCTTCCCAGCGACGGTGTCTGCAGAGGACACTCTTCCCAGACTGCTTCCCAGTGACAATTACTTCAGAGGACACTCTTTCCAGACTGCTACCCAACGACGGTGACTGCAGAGGACACTCTTCCCAGGCTGCTTCCCAGTGGCGGTGACTGCAGAGGACGCTCTTCCCAGACTGCTTCCCAGCGATAGTGACTGCAGAGGACACTCTTCCCAGACTGCTTCCCAACGACGGTGACTGCAGAGGACACTCTTCCCAGACTGCTTCCCGGTGACATGGACTGCAGAGAACACTCTTCCCAGACTGCTTCCCGGTGACATGGACTGCAGAGAACACTCTTCCCAGACTGCTTCCCGGTGACAATGACTGCAGAGGACACTCGTTCCAGACTGCTTCCCGACGACTGTGACGGCACAGGACACTCTTCCCAGACTGCTTCCCGACAACGGTGACTGCAGAGGATGCTCTTCCTAGACTGCTTCCCAGTGGCTGTGACTGCAGAGGACGCTCTTCCCAGACTGCTTCCCAGCGACGGTGTCTGCAGAGGACACTCTTCCCAGACTGCTTCCCAGTGACAATTACTGCAGAGGACACTCTTTCCAGACTGCTACCCAGCGACGGTGACTGCAGAGGACACTCTTCCCAGACTGCTTCCTAGCGACAGTGACTGCAGAGGACACTCTTCCCAGGCTGCTTCCCAGTGGCGGTGACTGCAGAGGACGCTCTTCCCAGACTGCTTCCCAGCGATAGTGACTGCAGAGGACACTCTTCCCAGACTGCTTCCCAACGACGGTGACTGCAGAGGACACTCTTCCCAGACTGCTTCCTGGTGACTTGGACTGCAGAGGACACTCTTCCCAGACTGCTTCCCGATGACATGGACTGCAGAGAACACTCTTCCCAGACTGCTTCCCGGTGACAATGACTGCAGAGGACACTCGTTCCAGACTGCTTCCCGACGACTGTGACGGCACAGGACACTCTTCCCAGACTGATTGCCGACGACGGTGACTTCAGAGGACGCTCTTTCCAGACTGCGTCCCAGCGACAGTGACTCAGAGGAGACTCTTCCCAGACTGCTTCCCGGTGACAATGACTGCAGAGGACTCTCTTCCCAGACAGCTTCCAGGTGACGGTGACAACAGAGGATGCTCTTCCCAGACTGCGTCCCATGATAATGACTGCAGGGGACACTCTTCACAGACTGCTTCCCGACGACTGTGACTGCTGAGGACACTCTTCCCAGACTGCTTCCCGGTGAAGGTGACTGCAGAGGACTATTTTCCCAGACTGCTTCCCAGCGATGGTGTCTGCAGAGGACATTCTTCCAAGACTGGTTTCCAATGACGGTGACAGCAGAGGACGCTCCTCCCAGACTGCTTCCCAGTGACAATGACTGCAGAGGACACTCTTTCCAGAATGCTTCCCGACGACAGTGACTGCAAAGGACACTCTTCCCAGACTGCTTCCTAGCGATGGTGACTGCAGAGGACACTCTTCCCAGACTGCTTCCCAGTGGCGGTGGCTGCAGAGGACGCTCTTCCCAAGACTGCTTCCCAGCGATAGTGACTGCAGAGGACACTCTTCCCAGACTGCTTCCCGACGAAGGTGACTGCAGAGGATGCTCATCCTAGACTGCTTCCCGGTGACATGGACTGCAGAGTACACTCTTCCCAGACTGCTTCCCGGTGACAATGACTACAGAGGACACTCTTCGCAGACTGCTTCCCAGTGGCGGTGACTGCAGAGAACGCTCTTCCCAGACTGCTTCCCAGCGACGGTGACTGCAGCGGACACTCTTCCCAGACTGCTTCCCGGTGACAATGACTGCAGAGGACACTCTTCCCAGACTCTTTCACAAAGACGATGACAGCAGAGGATGCTCTTCCCAGACTGCTTCCCAGTGACAATTATTGCAGAGGACACGCTATCAAGACAGCTTCCCAACGACAGTGACTGCAGAGGACACTCTTCCCAGACTGCTTCCTTGTGACAATGACTGCAGAGGACACTCTTCCCAGACTGCTTCCTGGAGACAATGAATGCAGAGGACACTCTTCCCAAACTGCTTCCCGGTGAAGGTGACTGCAGAGGACTATCTTCCCAGACTGCTTCCCAGCGATGGTGACTGCAGAGGACACTCTTCCAAGACTGCTTCCCGGTGACCATGACTGCAGAGGACACTCTTCCCAGACTGGTTCCCAATGACGGTGACAGCAGAGGACGCTCCTCCCAGACTGCTTCCCAGTGACAATGGCTGCAGAGGACACTCTTTCCAGAATACCTCCCTACGACAGTGACTGCAAAGGACACTCTTCCCAGACTGCTTCCTAGCGACGGTGACTGCAGAGGACACTCTTCACAGACTGCTTCCCAGTGGCAGTGGATGCAGAGGATGCTCTTCCCAAGACTGCTTCCCAGCGACAGTGACTGCAGAGGACACTCTTCCCAGACTGCTTCCCGACGACGGTGACTGCAGAGGATGCTCTTCCTAGACTGCTTCCCAGTGGCGGTGACTGCAGAGGACGCTCTTCCCAGACTGCTTCCCAGCGACGGTGACTGCAGAGGACACTCTTCCCAGAATGCTTCCCGACGACGGTGAGTGCAGAGGTCACTGTTTCCAGACTGCTTCCCGATGACTGTGACTGCACAGGACACTCTTCCCAGACTGCTTGCCGACAACGGTAAATGCAGAGGACGCTCTTTCCAGACTGCGTCCCAGCGACAGTGACTGCAGAGGACACTCTTCCCAGACTGCTTCCCGGTGACGGTGACTGCAGAGGACTATCTTCCCAGACTGCTTCCCAGCGATGGTGACTGCAGAGGACACTCTTCCAAGACTGCTTCCCGGTGACAATGAATGCAGAGGACGCTCTTCCCAGACTCTTTCCCAATGACAGTGACAGCAGAGGACGCTCCTCCCAGACTGCTTCCCAGTGACAATGGCTGCAGAGGACACTCTTTCCAGAATACCTCCCTACGACAGTGACTGCAAAGGACACTCTTCCCAGACTGCTTCCTAGCGACGGTGACTGCAGAGGACACTCTTCACAGACTGCTTCCCAGTGGCAGTGGATGCAGAGGATGCTCTTCCCAAGACTGCTTCCCAGCGACAGTGACTGCAGAGGACACTCTTCCCAGACTGCTTCCCGACGACGGTGACTGCAGAGGATGCTCTTCCTAGACTGCTTCCCAGTGGCGGTGACTGCAGAGGACGCTCTTCCCAGACTGCTTCCCAGCGACGGTGACTGCAGAGGACACTCTTCCCAGAATGCTTCCCGACGACGGTGACTGCAGAGGTCACTGTTTCCAGACTGCTTCCCGATGACTGTGACTGCACAGGACACTCTTCCCAGACTGCTTGCCGACAACGGTAAATGCAGAGGACGCTCTTTCCAGACTGCGTCCCAGCGACAGTGACTGCAGAGGACACTCTTCCCAGACTGCTTCCCGGTGACGGTGACTGCAGAGGACTATCTTCCCAGACTGCTTCCCAGCGATGGTGACTGCAGAGTACACTCTTCCCAGACTGCTTCCTGGTGACAATGACTACAGAGGACACTCTTCCCAGACTGCTTCCCAGTGGCGGTGACTGCAGAGAACGCTCTTCCCAGACTGCTTCCCAGCGACGGTGACTGCAGCGGACACTCTTCCCAGACTGCTTCCCGGTGACAATGACTGCAGAGGACACTCTTCCAAGACTGCTTCCCGGTGACAATGACTGCAGAGGACACTCTTCCCAGACTCTTTCACAAAGACGATGACAGCAGAGGACGCTCTTCCCAGACTGCTTCCCAGTGACAATTATTGCAGAGGACACGCTATCAAGACAGCTTCCCAACGACAGTGACTGCAGAGGACACTCTCCCCAGACTGCTTCCTTGTGACAATGACTGCAGAGGACACTCTTCCCAAACTGCTTCCCGGTGAAGGTGACTGCAGAGGACTATCTTCCCAGACTGCTTCCCAGCGATGGTGACTGCAGAGGACACTCTTCCAAGACTGCTTCCCGGTGACCATGACTGCAGAGGACACTCTTCCCAGACTGGTTCCCAATGACGGTGACAGCAGAGGACGCTCCTCCCAGACTGCTTCCCAGTGACAATGGCTGCAGAGGACACTCTTTCCAGAATACCTCCCTACGACAGTGACTGCAAAGGACACTCTTCCCAGACTGCTTCCTAGCGACGGTGACTGCAGAGGACACTCTTCACAGACTGCTTCCCAGTGGCAGTGGATGCAGAGGATGCTCTTCCCAAGACTGCTTCCCAGCGACAGTGACTGCAGAGGACACTCTTCCCAGACTGCTTCCCGACGACGGTGACTGCAGAGGATGCTCTTCCTAGACTGCTTCCCAGTGGCGGTGACTGCAGAGGACGCTCTTCCCAGACTGCTTCCCAGCGACGGTGACTGCAGAGGACACTCTTCCCAGAATGCTTCCCGACGACGGTGACTGCAGAGGTCACTGTTTCCAGACTGCTTCCCGATGACTGTGACTGCACAGGACACTCTTCCCAGACTGCTTGCCGACAACGGTAAATGCAGAGGACGCTCTTTCCAGACTGCGTCCCAGCGACAGTGACTGCAGAGGACACTCTTCCCAGACTGCTTCCCGGTGACGGTGACTGCAGAGGACTATCTTCCCAGACTGCTTCCCAGCGATGGTGACTGCAGAGGACACTCTTCCAAGACTGCTTCCCGGTGACAATGAATGCAGAGGACGCTCTTCCCAGACTCTTTCCCAATGACAGTGACAGCAGAGGACGCTCCTCCCAGACTGCTTCCCAGTGACAATGGCTGCAGAGGACACTCTTTCCAGAATACCTCCCTACGACAGTGACTGCAAAGGACACTCTTCCCAGACTGCTTCCTAGCGACGGTGACTGCAGAGGACACTCTTCACAGACTGCTTCCCAGTGGCAGTGGATGCAGAGGATGCTCTTCCCAAGACTGCTTCCCAGCGACAGTGACTGCAGAGGACACTCTTCCCAGACTGCTTCCCGACGACGGTGACTGCAGAGGATGCTCTTCCTAGACTGCTTCCCAGTGGCAGTGACTGCAGAGGACGCTCTTCCCAGACTGCTTCCCAGCGACGGTGACTGCAGAGGACACTCTTCCCAGAATGCTTCCCGACGACGGTGACTGCAGAGGTCACTGTTTCCAGACTGCTTCCCGATGACTGTGACTGCACAGGACACTCTTCCCAGACTGCTTGCCGACAACGGTAAATGCAGAGGACGCTCTTTCCAGACTGCGTCCCAGCGACAGTGACTGCAGAGGACACTCTTCCCAGACTGCTTCCCGGTGACGGTGACTGCAGAGGACTATCTTCCCAGACTGCTTCCCAGCGATGGTGACTGCAGAGGACACTCTTCCAAGACTGCTTCCCGGTGACAATGAATGCAGAGGACGCTCTTCCCAGACTCTTTCCCAATGACAGTGACAGCAGAGGACACTCTTCCCAGACTGCTTCCCAGTGACAATTACTGCAGAGGACACTCTTTCTAGACTGCTACCCAACGACAGTGACTGCAGAGGACACTCTTCCCAGACTGCTTCCTAGCGACAGTGACAGCAGAGGACACGCTTCCCAGGCTGCTTCCCAGTGGCGGTGACTGCAGAGGACGCTCTTCCCAGACTGCTTCCCAGCGATAGTAACTGCAGAGGACACTCTTCCCAGACTGCTTCCCAACCACGGTGACTGCAGAGGACACTCTTCCCAGACTGCTTCCCGGTGACATGGACTGCAGAAGACACTCTTCCCAGACTGCTTCCCGGTGACATGGACTGCAGAGAACACTCTTCCCAGACTGCTTCCCGGTGACAACGACTGCAGAGGACACTCTTTCCAGACTGCTTCCCGACGACTGTGACTGCACAGGACACTCTTCCCAGACTGATATCCGACGACGGTGACTTCAGAGGACGCTCTTTCCAGACTGCGTCCCAGCGACAGTGACTCAGAGGAGACTCTTCCCAGACTGCTTCCCGGTGAAAATGACTGCAGAGGACTCTCTTCCCAGACAGCTTCCAGGTGACGGTGACAACAGAGGATGCTCTTCCCAGACTGCGTCCCAGTGATAATGACTGCAGAGGACACTCTTCACAGACTGCTTCCCGACGACTGTGACTGCTGAGGACACTCTTCCCAGACTGCTTCCCGGTGAAGGTGACTGCAGAGGACTATTTTCCCAGACTGCTTCCCAGCGATGGTGTCTGCCGAGGACACTCTTCAAAGACTGGTTTCCAATGACGGTGACAGCAGAGGACGCTCCTCCCAGACTGCTTCCCAGTGACAATGACTGCAGAGGACACTCTTTCCAGAATGCTTCCCGACGACAGTGACTGCAAAGGACACTCTTCCCAGACTGCTTCCTAGCGACGGTGACTACAGAGGACGCTCTTCCCAAGACTGCTTCCCAGCGATAGTGACTGCAGAGGACACTCTTCCCAGACTGCTTCCCGACGAAGGTGACTGCAGAGGATGCTCTTCCTAGACTCCTTCCCGGAAACATGGACTGCAGAGGACACTCTTCCCAGACTGCTTCCCGGTGACAATGACTGCAGAGGACACTCTTTCCAGACTGCTTCCCGACGACTGTGACTGCACAGGACACTCTTCCCAGACTGATTGCCGACGACGGTGACTGCAGAGGACGCTCTTTCCAGACTGCGTCCCAGCGACAGAGACTCAGAGGAGACTCTTCCCAGACTGCTTCCCGGTGGCAATGACTGCAGAGGACTCTCTTCCCAGACTGATTCCGGATGACGGTGACAACAGAGGATGCTCTTCCCAGTCTGCGTCCCAGTGATAATGACTGCAGAGGACACTCTTCACAGACTGATTCCCCATGACGGTGACTGCAGAGGACACTCTTCCCAGAATGCTTCCCAGTGACAATGACTGCAGAGGACACTCTTCACAGACTGCTTCCCGACGACTGTGACTGCTGAGGACACTCTTCCCAGACTGCTTCCCGACGACGGTGACTGCATAGAATGCTCTTCCCAGACTGCTTCCCAGTGATGGTGACTGCAGAGGACCGTATTCCCAGATGCTTCCCCACGTCGGTGACTGCAGAGGACACTCTTCCCAGACTGCTTCCCAGTGACAATGACTGCAAAGTACACTCTTCCCAGACTGCTTTCCGACGACAGAGACTGCAGTGGACACTCTTCTCAGACTGCTTCATAGCGACGGTTTCTGCAGGGGACACTCTTCCCGGACGGCTTCCCGACGACGTTGACTGCAGAGGATGCTCTTCCTAGACTGCTTCCCAGTGGCTGTGACTGCAGAGGACGCTCTTCCCAGACTGCTTCCCAGCGACGGTGTCTGCAGAGGACACTCTTCCCAGACTGCTTCCCAGTGACAATTACTGCAGAGGACACTCTTTCCAGACTGCTACCCAACGACAGTGACTGCAGAGGACACTCTTCCCAGACTGCTTCCTAGCGACAGTGACTGCAGAGGACACTCTTCGCAGGCTGCTTCCCAGTGGCGGTGACTGCAGAGGACGCTCTTCCCAGACTGCTTCCCGACGACGGTGACTGCAGAGGATGCTCTTCCTAGACTGCTTCCCAGTGGCTGTGACTGCAGAGGACGCTCTTCCCAGACTGCTTCCCAGCGACGGTGTCTGCAGAGGACACTCTTCCCAGACTGCTTCCCAGTGACAATTACTTCAGAGGACACTCTTTCCAGACTGCTACCCAACGACGGTGACTGCAGAGGACACTCTTCCCAGACTGCTTCCCAGCGATAGTGACTGCAGAGGACACTCTTCCCAGACTGCTTCCCAACGACGGTGACTGCAGAGGACACTCTTCCCAGACTGCTTCCCGGTGACATGGACTGCAGAGAACACTCTTCCCAGACTGCTTCCCGGTGACATGGACTGCAGAGAACAGTCTTCCCAGACTGCTTCCCGGTGACAATGACTGCAGAGGACACTCGTTCCAGACTGCTTCCCGACGACTGTGACGGCACAGGACACTCTTCCCAGACTGCTTCCCGACAACGGTGACTGCAGAGGATGCTCTTCCTAGACTGCTTCCCAGTGGCTGTGACTGCAGAGGATGCTCTTCCCAGACTGCTTCCCAGCGACGGTGTCTGCAGAGGACACTCTTCCCAGACTGCTTCCCAGTGACAATTACTGCAGAGGACACTCTTTCCAGACTGCTACCCAGCGACGGTGACTGCAGAGGACACTCTTCCCAGACTGCTTCCTAGCGACAGTGACTGCAGAGGACACTCTTCCCAGGCTGCTTCCCAGTGGCGGTGACTGCAGAGGACGCTCTTCCCAGACTGCTTCCCAGCGATAGTGACTGCAGAGGACACTCTTCCCAGACTGCTTCCCAACGACGGTGACTGCAGAGGACACTCTTCCCAGACTGCTTCCTGGTGACTTGGACTGCAGAGGACACTCTTCCCAGACTGCTTCCCGGTGACATGGACTGCAGAGAACACTCTTCCCAGACTGCTTCCCGGTGACAATGACTGCAGAGGACACTCGTTCCAGACTGCTTCCCGACGACTGTGACGGCACAGGACACTCTTCCCAGACTGATTGCCGACGACGGTGACTTCAGAGGACGCTCTTTCCAGACTGCGTCCCAGCGACAGTGACTCAGAGGAGACTCTTCCCAGACAGCTTCCAGGTGACGGTGACAACAGAGGATGCTCTTCCCAGACTGCGTCCCATGATAATGACTGCAGGGGACACTCTTCACAGACTGCTTCCCGACGACTGTGACTGCTGAGGACACTCTTCCCAGACTGCTTCCCGGTGAAGGTGACTGCAGAGGACTATTTTCCCAGACTGCTTCCCAGCGATGGTGTCTGCAGAGGACATTCTTCCAAGACTGGTTTCCAATGACGGTGACAGCAGAGGACGCTCCTCCCAGACTGCTTCCCAGTGACAATGACTGCAGAGGACACTCTTTCCAGAATGCTTCCCGACGACAGTGACTGCAAAGGACACTCTTCCCAGACTGCTTCCTAGCGATGGTGACTGCAGAGGACACTCTTCCCAGACTGCTTCCCAGTGGCGGTGGCTGCAGAGGACGCTCTTCCCAAGACTGCTTCCCAGCGATAGTGACTGCAGAGGACACTCTTCCCAGACTGCTTCCCGACGAAGGTGACTGCAGAGGATGCTCATCCTAGACTGCTTCCCGGTGACATGGACTGCAGAGTACACTCTTCCCAGACTGCTTCCCGGTGACAATGACTACAGAGGACACTCTTCCCAGACTGCTTCCCAGTGGCGGTGACTGCAGAGAACGCTCTTCCCAGACTGCTTCCCAGCAACGGTGACTGCAGCGGACACTCTTCCCAGACTGCTTCCCGGTGACAATGACTGCAGAGGACACTCTTCCAAGACTGCTTCCCGGTGACAATGACTGCAGAGGACACTCTTCCCAGACTCTTTCACAAAGACGATGACAGCAGAGGATGCTCTTCCCAGACTGCTTCCCAGTGACAATTATTGCAGAGGACACGCTATCAAGACAGCTTCCCAACGACAGTGACTGCAGAGGACACTCTTCCCAGACTGCTTCCTTGTGACAATGACTGCAGAGGACACTCTTCCCAGACTGCTTCCTGGAGACAATGAATGCAGAGGACACTCTTCCCAAACTGCTTCCCGGTGAAGGTGACTGCAGAGGACTATCTTCCCAGACTGCTTCCCAGCGATGGTGACTGCAGAGGACACTCTTCCAAGACTGCTTCCCGGTGACCATGACTGCAGAGGACACTCTTCCCAGACTGGTTCCCAATGACGGTGACAGCAGAGGACGCTCCTCCCAGACTGCTTCCCAGTGACAATGGCTGCAGAGGACACTCTTTCCAGAATACCTCCCTACGACAGTGACTGCAAAGGACACTCTTCCCAGACTGCTTCCTAGCGACGGTGACTGCAGAGGACACTCTTCACAGACTGCTTCCCAGTGGCAGTGGATGCAGAGGATGCTCTTCCCAAGACTGCTTCCCAGCGACAGTGACTGCAGAGGACACTCTTCCCAGACTGCTTCCCGACGACGGTGACTGCAGAGGATGCTCTTCCTAGACTGCTTCCCAGTGGCGGTGACTGCAGAGGACGCTCTTCCCAGACTGCTTCCCAGCGACGGTGACTGCAGAGGACACTCTTCCCAGAATGCTTCCCGACGACGGTGACTGCAGAGGTCACTGTTTCCAGACTGCTTCCCGATGACTATGACTGCACAGGACACTCTTCCCAGACTGCTTGCCGACAACGGTAAATGCAGAGGACGCTCTTTCCAGACTGCGTCCCAGCGACAGTGACTGCAGAGGACACTCTTCCCAGACTGCTTCCCGGTGACGGTGACTGCAGAGGACTATCTTCCCAGACTGCTTCCCAGCGATGGTGACTGCAGAGGACACTCTTCCAAGACTGCTTCCCGGTGACAATGAATGCAGAGGACGCTCTTCCCAGACTCTTTCCCAATGACAGTGACAGCAGAGGACACTCTTCCCAGACTGCTTCCCAGTGACAATTACTGCAGAGGACACTCTTTCCAGACTGCTACCCAACGACAGTGACTGCAGAGGACACTCTTCCCAGACTGCTTCCTAGCGACAGTGACAGCAGAGGACACGCTTCCCAGGCTGCTTCCCAGTGGCGGTGACTGCAGAGGACGCTCTTCCCAGACTGCTTCCCAGCGATAGTAACTGCAGAGGACACTCTTCCCAGACTGCTTCCCAACCACGGTGACTGCAGAGGACACTCTTCCCAGACTGCTTCCCGGTGACATGGACTGCAGAAGACACTCTTCCCAGACTGCTTCCCGGTGACATGGACTGCAGAGAACACTCTTCCCAGACTGCTTCCCGGTGACAATGACTGCAGAGGACACTCTTTCCAGACTGCTTCCCGACGACTGTGACTGCACAGGACACTCTTCCCAGACTGATATCCGACGACGGTGACTTCAGAGGACGCTCTTTCCAGACTGCGTCCCAGCGACAGTGACTCAGAGGAGACTCTTCCCAGACTGCTTCCCGGTGAAAATGACTGCAGAGGACTCTCTTCCCAGACAGCTTCCAGGTGACGGTGACAACAGAGGATGCTCTTCCCAGACTGCGTCCCAGTGATAATGACTGCAGAGGACACTCTTCACAGACTGCTTCCCGACGACTGTGACTGCTGAGGACACTCTTCCCAGACTGCTTCCCGGTGAAGGTGACTGCAGAGGACTATTTTCCCAGACTGCTTCCCAGCGATGGTGTCTGCCGAGGACACTCTTCAAAGACTGGTTTCCAATGACGGTGACAGCAGAGGACGCTCCTCCCAGACTGCTTCCCAGTGACAATGACTGCAGAGGACACTCTTTCCAGAATGCTTCCCGACGACAGTGACTGCAAAGGACACTCTTCCCAGACTGCTTCCTAGCGACGGTGACTACAGAGGACGCTCTTCCCAAGACTGCTTCCCAGCGATAGTGACTGCAGAGGACACTCTTCCCAGACTGCTTCCCGACGAAGGTGACTGCAGAGGATGCTCTTCCTAGACTCCTTCCCGGAAACATGGACTGCAGAGGACACTCTTCCCAGACTGCTTCCCGGTGACAATGACTGCAGAGGACACTCTTCCCAGACTGCTTCCCAGTGGCGGTGACTGCAGAGGACGCTCTTCCCAGACTGCTTAACAGTGACGGTGACTGCAGCGGACACTTTTCCCAGAATGCTTCCCGACGACGGTGACTGCAGAGGACACTCTTTCCAGACTGCTTCCCGATGACTGTGACTGCACTGGACATTCTTCCCAGACTGCTTGCCGACAATGGTGACTGCAGAGGACGCTCTTTCCAGACTGCGTCCCAGCGACAGTGACTGCAGAGGACACTCTTCCCAGACTGCTTCCTGGTGACAATGATGGCAGAGGACACTCTTCCCAGACTGCTTCACGGTGACGGTGACTGCAGAGGACTATCTTCCCAGACTGCTTCCCAGCAATGGTGACTGCAGAGGACAGTCTTCCAAGACTGCTTCCCGGTGACAATGACTGCAGAGGACCCTCTTCCCAGGCTCTTTCCCAAAGACGATGACAGCAGAGGACGCTCTTCCCAGACTGCTTCCCAGTGACAATTACTGCAGAGGACACGCTTTCAAGACTGCTTCCCAACGACAGTGACTGCAGAGGACACTCTTCCCAGACTGCTTCCTAGCGACAGTGACTGCAGAGGACACTCTTCCCAGGCTGCTTCCCAGTGGCGGTGACTGCAGAGGACGCACTTGCCAGACTGCTTCCGGGTGATGGTGACAACAGAGGATGCTCTTCCCAGACTGCGTCCCAGTGATAATGACTGCAGAGGACACTCTTCACAGACTGCTTCCCGACGACTGTGACTGCTGAGGACACTCTTCCCAGACTGCTTCCCGACGACGGTGACTGCATAGAATGCTCTTCCCAGACTGCTTCCCAGTGATGGTGACTGCAGAGGACCGTATTCCCAGATGCTTCCCCACGTCGGTGACTGCAGAGGACACTCTTCCCAGACTGCTTCCCAGTGACAATGACTGCAAAGTACACTCTTCCCAGACTGCTTTCCGACGACAGAGACTGCAGTGGACTCTCTTCTCAGACTGCTTCATAGCGACGGTTTCTGCAGGGGACACTCTTCCCGGACGGCTTCCCGACGACGTTGACTGCAGAGGATGCTCTTCCTAGACTGCTTCCCAGTGGCTGTGACTGCAGAGGACGCTCTTCCCAGACTGCTTCCCAGCGACGGTGTCTGCAGAGGACACTCTTCCCAGACTGCTTCCCAGTGACAATTACTGCAGAGGACACTCTTTCCAGACTGCTACCCAACGACAGTGACTGCAGAGGACAGTCTTCCCAGACTGCTTCCTAGCGACAGTGACTGCAGAGGACACTCTTCGCAGGCTGCTTCCCAGTGGCGGTGACTGCAGAGGACGCTCTTCCCAGACTGCTTCCCGACGACGGTGACTGCAGAGGATGCTCTTCCTAGACTGCTTCCCAGTGGCTGTGACTGCAGAGGACGCTCTTCCCAGACTGCTTCCCAGCGACGGTGTCTGCAGAGGACACTCTTCCCAGACTGCTTCCCAGTGACAATTACTGCAGAGGACACTCTTCCCAGACTGCTTCCTAGCGATGGTGACTGCAGAGGACACTCTTCCCAGACTGCTTCCCAGTGGCGGTGGCTGCAGACGACGCTCTTCCCAAGACTGCTTCCCAGCGATAGTGACTGCAGAGGACACTCTTCCCAGACTGCTTCCCGACGAAGGTGACTGCAGAGGATGCTCATCCTAGACTGCTTCCCGGTGACATGGACTGCGGAGGACACTCTTCCCAGACTGCTTCCCGGTGACAATGACTGCAGAGGACAGTCTTCCCAGACTGCTTCCCAGTGGCGTTGACTGCAGAGAACGCTCTTCCCAGACTGCTTCCCAGCGACGGTGACTGCAGCGGACACTCTTCCCAGACTGCTTCCCGGTGACAATGACTGCAGAGGACACTCTTCCAAGACTGCTTCCCGGTGACAATGACTGCAGAGGACACTCTTCCCAGACTCTTTCACAAAGACGATGACAGCAGAGGACGCTCTTCCCAGACTGCTTCCCAGTGACAATTATTGCAGAGGACACGCTATCAAGACAGCTTCCCAACGACAGTGACTGCAGAGGACACTCTTCCCAGACTGCTTCCTTGTGACAATGACTGCAGAGGACACTCTTCCCAGACTGCTTCCTGGAGACAATGAATGCAGAGGACACTCTTCCCAAACTGCTTCCCGGTGAAGGTGACTGCAGAGGACTATCTTCCCAGACTGCTTCCCAGCGATGGTGACTGCAGAGGACACTCTTCCAAGCCTGCTTCCCGGTGACCATGACTGCAGAGGACACTCTTCCCAGACTGGTTCCCAATGACGGTGACAGCAGAGGACGCTCCTCCCAGACTGCTTCCCAATGACAATGGCTGCAGAGGACACTCTTTCCAGAATACTTCCCTACGACAGTGACTGCAAAGGACACTCTTCCCAGACTGCTTCCTAGCGACGGTGACTGCAGAGGACACTCTTCACAGACTGCTTCCCAGTGGCAGTGGATGCAGAGGATGCTCTTCCCAAGACTGCTTCCCAGCGACAGTGACTGCAGAGGACACTCTTCCCAGACTGCTTCCCGACGACGGTGACTGCAGAGGATGCTCTTCCTAGACTGCTTCCCAGTGGCGGTGACTGCAGAGGACGCTCTTCCCAGACTGCTTCCCAGCGACGGTGACTGCAGAGGACACTCTTCCCAGAATGCTTCCCGACGACGGTGACTGCAGAGGTCACTGTTTCCAGACTGCTTCCCGATGACTGTGACTGCACAGGACACTCTTCCCAGACTGCTTGCCGACAACGGTAAATGCAGAGGACTCTCTTTCCAGACTGCGTCCCAGCGACAGTGACTGCAGAGGACACTCTTCCCAGACTGCTTCCCGGTGACGGTGACTGCAGAGGACTATCTTCCCAGACTGCTTCCCAGCGATGGTGACTGCAGAGGACACTCTTCCAAGACTGCTTCCCGGTGACCATGACTGCAGAGGACACTCTTCCCAGACTGGTTCCCAATGACGGTGACAGCAGAGGACGCTCCTCCCAGACTGCTTCCCAGTGACAATGGCTGCAGAGGACACTCTTTCCAGAATACCTCCCTACGACAGTGACTGCAAAGGACACTCTTCCCAGACTGCTTCCTAGCGACGGTGACTGCAGAGGACACTCTTCACAGACTGCTTCCCAGTGGCAGTGGATGCAGAGGATGCTCTTCCCAAGACTGCTTCCCAGCGACAGTGACTGCAGAGGACACTCTTCCCAGACTGCTTCCCGACGACGGTGACTGCAGAGGATGCTCTTCCTAGACTGCTTCCCAGTGGCGGTGACTGCAGAGGACGCTCTTCCCAGACTGCTTCCCAGCGACGGTGACTGCAGAGGACACTCTTCCCAGAATGCTTCCCGACGACAGTGACTGCAGAGGTCACTGTTTCCAGACTGCTTCCCGATGACTGTGACTGCACAGGACACTCTTCCCAGACTGCTTGCCGACAACGGTAAATGCAGAGGACGCTCTTTCCAGACTGCGTCCCAGCGACAGTGACTGCAGAGGACACTCTTCCCAGACTGCTTCCCGGTGACGGTGACTGCAGAGGACTATCTTCCCAGACTGCTTCCCAGCGATGGTGACTGCAGAGGACACTCTTCCAAGACTGCTTCCCGGTGACAATGAATGCAGAGGACGCTCTTCCCAGACTCTTTCCCAATGACAGTGACAGCAGAGGACACTCTTCCCAGACTGCTTCCCAGTGACAATTACTGCAGAGGACACTCTTTCCAGACTGCTACCCAACGACAGTGACTGCAGAGGACACTCTTCCCAGACTGCTTCCTAGCGACAGTGACAGCAGAGGACACGCTTCCCAGGCTGCTTCCCAGTGGCGGTGACTGCAGAGGACGCTCTTCCCAGACTGCTTCCCAGCGATAGTAACTGCAGAGGACACTCTTCCCAGACTGCTTCCCAACCACGGTGACTGCAGAGGACACTCTTCCCAGACTGCTTCCCGGTGACATGGACTGCAGAAGACACTCTTCCCAGACTGCTTCCCGGTGACATGGACTGCAGAGAACACTCTTCCCAGACTGCTTCCCGGTGACAATGACTGCAGAGGACACTCTTTCCAGACTGCTTCCTGACGACTGTGACTGCACAGGACACTCTTCCCAGACTGATATCCGACGACGGTGACTTCAGAGGACGCTCTTTCCAGACTGCGTCCCAGCGACAGTGACTCAGAGGAGACTCTTCCCAGACTGCTTCCCGGTGAAAATGACTGCAGAGGACTCTCTTCCCAGACAGCTTCCAGGTGACGGTGACAACAGAGGATGCTCTTCCCAGACTGCGTCCCAGTGATAATGACTGCAGAGGACACTCTTCACAGACTGCTTCCCGACGACTGTGACTGCTGAGGACACTCTTCCCAGACTGCTTCCCGGTGAAGGTGACTGCAGAGGACTATTTTCCCAGACTGCTTCCCAGCGAAGGTGTCTGCCGAGGACACTCTTCAAAGACTGGTTTCCAATGACGGTGACAGCAGAGGACGCTCCTCCCAGACTGCTTCCCAGTGACAATGACTGCAGAGGACACTCTTTCCAGAATGCTTCCCGACGACAGTGACTGCAAAGGACACTCTTCCCAGACTGCTTCCTAGCGACGGTGACTACAGAGGACGCTCTTCCCAAGACTGCTTCCCAGCGATAGTGACTGCAGAGGACACTCTTCCCAGACTGCTTCCCGACGAAGGTGACTGCAGAGGATGCTCTTCCTAGACTCCTTCCCGGAAACATGGACTGCAGAGGACACTCTTCCCAGACTGCTTCCCGGTGACAATGACTGCAGAGGACACTCTTCCCAGACTGCTTCCCAGTGGCGGTGACTGCAGAGGACGCTCTTCCCAGACTGCTTAACAGTGACGGTGACTGCAGCGGACACTTTTCCCAGAATGCTTCCCGACGACGGTGACTGCAGAGGACACTCTTTCCAGACTGCTTCCCGATGACTGTTACTGCACTGGACATTCTTCCCAGACTGCTTGCCGACAACGGTGACTGCAGAGGACGCTCTTTCCAGACTGCGTCCCAGCGACAGTGACTGCAGAGGACACTCTTCCCAGACTGCTTCCTGGTGACAATGATGGCAGAGGACACTCTTCCCAGACTGCTTCACGGTGACGGTGACTGCAGAGGACTATCTTCCCAGACTGCTTCCCAGCAATGGTGACTGCAGAGGACAGTCTTCCAAGACTGCTTCCCGGTGACAATGACTGCAGAGGACCCTCTTCCCAGGCTCTTTCCCAAAGACGATGACAGCAGAGGACGCTCTTCCCAGACTGCTTCCCAGTGACAATTACTGCAGAGGACACGCTTTCAAGACTGCTTCCCAACGACAGTGACTGCAGAGGACACTCTTCCCAGACTGCTTCCTAGCGACAGTGACTGCAGAGGACACTCTTCCCAGGCTGCTTCCCAGTGGCGGTGACTGCAGAGGACGCACTTGCCAGACTGCTTCCGGGTGATGGTGACAACAGAGGATGCTCTTCCCAGACTGCGTCCCAGTGATAATGACTGCAGAGGACACTCTTCACAGACTGCTTCCCGACGACTGTGACTGCTGAGGACACTCTTCCCAGACTGCTTCCCGACGACGGTGACTGCATAGAATGCTCTTCCCAGACTGCTTCCCAGTGATGGTGACTGCAGAGGACCGTATTCCCAGATGCTTCCCCACGTCGGTGACTGCAGAGGACACTCTTCCCAGACTGCTTCCCAGTGACAATGACTGCAAAGTACACTCTTCCCAGACTGCTTTCCGACGACAGAGACTGCAGTGGACACTCTTCTCAGACTGCTTCATAGCGACGGTTTCTGCAGGGGACACTCTTCCCGGACGGCTTCCCGACGACGTTGACTGCAGAGGATGCTCTTCCAAGACTGCTTCCCAGTGGCTGTGACTGCAGAGGACGCTCTTCCCAGACTGCTTCCCAGCGACGGTGTCTGCAGAGGACACTCTTCCCAGACTGCTTCCCAGTGACAATTACTGCAGAGGACACTCTTTCCAGACTGCTACCCAACGACAGTGACTGCAGAGGACAGTCTTCCCAGACTGCTTCCTAGCGACAGTGACTGCAGAGGACACTCTTCGCAGGCTGCTTCCCAGTGGCGGTGACTGCAGAGGACGCTCTTCCCAGACTGCTTCCCGACGACGGTGACTGCAGAGGATGCTCTTCCTAGACTGCTTCCCAGTGGCTGTGACTGCAGAGGACGCTCTTCCCAGACTGCTTCCCAGCGACGGTGTCTGCAGAGGACACTCTTCCCAGACTGCTTCCCAGTGACAATTACTGCAGAGGACACTCTTCCCAGACTGCTTCCTAGCGATGGTGACTGCAGAGGACACTCTTCCCAGACTGCTTCCCAGTGGCGGTGGCTGCAGACGACGCTCTTCCCAAGACTGCTTCCCAGCGATAGTGACTGCAGAGGACACTCTTCCCAGACTGCTTCCCGACGAAGGTGACTGCAGAGGATGCTCATCCTAGACTGCTTCCCAGTGACATGGACTGCAGAGGACACTCTTCCCAGACTGCTTCCCGGTGACAATGACTGCAGAGGACAGTCTTCCCAGACGGCTTCCCAGTGGCGTTGACTGCAGAGAACGCTCTTCCCAGACTGCTTCCCAGCGACGGTGACTGCAGCGGACACTCTTCCCAGACTGCTTCCCGGTGACAATGACTGCAGAGGACACTCTTCCAAGACTGCTTCCCGGTGACAATGACTGCAGAGGACACTCTTCCCAGACTCTTTCACAAAGACGATGACAGCAGAGGACGCTCTTCCCAGACTGCTTCCCAGTGACAATTATTGCAGAGGACACGCTATCAAGACAGCTTCCCAACGACAGTGACTGCAGAGGACACTCTTCCCAGACTGCTTCCTTGTGACAATGACTGCAGAGGACACTCTTCCCAGACTGCTTCCTGGAGACAATGAATGCAGAGGACACTCTTCCCAAACTGCTTCCCGGTGAAGGTGACTGCAGAGGACTATCTTCCCAGACTGCTTCCCAGCGATGGTGACTGCAGAGGACACTCTTCCAAGCCTGCTTCCCGGTGACCATGACTGCAGAGGACACTCTTCCCAGACTGGTTCCCAATGACGGTGACAGCAGAGGACGCTCCTCCCAGACTGCTTCCCAGTGACAATGGCTGCAGAGGACACTCTTTCCAGAATACTTCCCTACGACAGTGACTGCAAAGGACACTCTTCCCAGACTGCTTCCTAGCGACGGTGACTGCAGAGGACACTCTTCACAGACTGCTTCCCAGTGGCAGTGGATGCAGAGGATGCTCTTCCCAAGACTGCTTCCCAGCGACAGTGACTGCAGAGGACACTCTTCCCAGACTGCTTCCCGACGACGGTGACTGCAGAGGATGCTCTTCCTAGACTGCTTCCCAGTGGCGGTGACTGCAGAGGACGCTCTTCCCAGACTGCTTCCCAGCGACGGTGACTGCAGAGGACACTCTTCCCAGAATGCTTCCCGACGACGGTGACTGCAGAGGTCACTGTTTCCAGACTGATTCCCGATGACTGTGACTGCACAGGACACTCTTCCCAGACTGCTTGCCGACAACGGTAAATGCAGAGGACTCTCTTTCCAGACTGCGTCCCAGCGACAGTGACTGCAGAGGACACTCTTCCCAGACTGCTTCCCGGTGACGGTGACTGCAGAGGACTATCTTCCCAGACTGCTTCCCAGCGATGGTGACTGCAGAGGACACTCTTCCAAGACTGCTTCCCGGTGACAATGAATGCAGAGGACGCTCTTCCCAGACTCTTTCCCAATGACAGTGACTGCAGAGGACACTCTTCCCAGACTGCTTCCTAGCGACAGTGACAGCAGAGGACACGCTTCCCAGGCTGCTTCCCAGTGGCGGTGACTGCAGAGGACGCTCTTCCCAGACTGCTTCCCAGCGATAGTGACTGCAGAGGACACTCTTCCCAGACTGCTTCCCAATGACGGTGACTGCAGAGGACACTCTTCCCAGACTGCTTCCCGGTGACATGGACTGCAGAGGACACTCTTCCCAGACTGCTTCCCGGTGACATGGACTGCAGAGAACACTCTTCCCAGACTGCTTCCCGGTGACAATGACTGCAGAGGACACTCTTTCCAGACTGCTTCGCGACGACTGTGACTGCACAGGACACTCTTCCCAGACTGATATCCGACGACGGTGACTTCAGAGGACGCTCTTTCCAGACTGCGTCCCAGCGACAGTGACTCAGAGGAGACTCTTCCCAGACTGCTTCCCGGTGAAAATGACTGCAGAGGACTCTCTTCCCAGACAGCTTCCAGGTGACGGTGACAACAGAGGATGCTCCTCCCAGACTGCTTCCCAGTGACAATGACTGCAGAGGACACTCTTTCCAGAATGCTTCCCGACGACAGTGACTGCAAAGGACACTCTTCCCAGACTGCTTCCTAGCGACGGTGACTACAGAGGACGCTCTTCCCAAGACTGCTTCCCAGCGATAGTGACTGCCGAGGACACTCTTCCCAGACTGCTTCCCGACGAAGGTGACTGCAGAGGATGCTCTTCCTAGACTCCTTCCCGGAAACATGGACTGCAGAGGACACTCTTCCCAGACTGCTTCCTAACGACGGTGACTGCAGAGGACACTCTTCACAGACGGCTTCCCAGTGGCGGTGGATGCAGAGGACGCTCTTCCCAAGACTGCTTCCCAGCGATAGTGACTGCAGAGGACACTCTTCCCAGACTGCTTCCCGACGACGGTGACTGCAGAGGATGCTCTTCCTAGAGTGCTTCCCAGTGGCGGTGACTGCAGAGGACGCTCTTCCCAGACTGCTTCCCAGCGACGGTGACTGCAGAGGACACTCTTCCCAGAATGCTTCCTTACGACGGTGACTGCAGAGGTCACTCTTTCCAGACTGCTTCCCGATGACTGTGACTGCACAGGACACTCTTCCCAGACTGCTTGCCGACAACGTTAAATGCAGAGGACGCTCTTTCCAGACTGCGTCCCAGCGACAGTGACTGCAGAGGACACTCTTCCCAGACTGCTTCCTGGTGACAATGAGGGCAGAGGACACTCTTCCCAGACTGCTTCCTGGTGACCGTGACTGCAGAGGACTATCTTCCCAGACTGCTTCCCAGCGATGGTGACTGCAGAGGACACTCTTCAAAGACTGCTTCCCGGTGAGAATGAATGCAGAGGACCCTCTTCCCAGACTCTTTCCCAATGACGGTGACAGCAGAGGACACTCTTCCCAGACTGCTTCCCAGTGACAATTACTGCAGAGGACACTCTTTCCAGACTGCTACCCAACGACAGTGACTGCAGAGGACACTCTTCCCAGACTGCTTCCTAGTGACAGTGACTGCAGAGGACACTCTACCCAGGCTGCTTCCCAGTGGCGGTGACTGCAGAGGAGACTCTTCCCAGACTGCTTCCCGGTGACAATGACTGCAGAGGACTCTCTTCCCAGACATCTTCCAGGTGACGGTGACAACAGAGGATGCTCTTCCCAGACTGCGTCCCAGTGATAATGACTGCAGAGGACACTCTTCACAGACTGTTTCCGAACGACTGTGACTGCTGAGGACACTCTTCCCAGACTGCTTCCCGGTGAAGGTGACTGCAGAGGACTATTTTCCCAGACTGCTTCCCAGCGATGGTGTCTGCAGAGGACACTCTTCCCAGACTGCTTCCCGGTGACCATGACTGCAGAGGACACTCTTCCCAGACTGGTTTCCAATGATGGTGACAGCAGAGGACGCTCCTCCCAGACTGCTTCCCAGTGACAATGACTGCAGAGGATGCTCTTCCTAGACTGCTTCCCGGTGACATGGACTGCAGAGGACACTCTTCCCAGACTTCTTCCCGGTGACAATGACTGCAGAGGACACACTTCCCAGACTGCTTCCCAGCGACGGTGACTGCAGAGGACGCTCTTCCCAGACTGCTTCCCAGCGACGGTGACTGCATCAGACACTTTTCCCAGAATGCTTCCCGACGACGGTGACTGCAGAGGACACTCTTTCCAGACTGCTTCCCGACGACTGTGACTGCACAGGACACTCTTCCCAGACTGCTTGCCGACAACGGTGACCGCAGAGGACGCTCTTTCCAGACTGCGTCCCAGCGACAGTGACTGCAGAGGACACTCTTCCCAGACTGCTTCCTGGTGACAATGATGGCAGAGGACACACTTTCCAGACTGCTTCCCGGTGACGGTGACTGCAGAGGACTATCTTCCCAGACTGCTTCCCAGAGATGGTGACTGCAGAGGACACTCTTCCAAGACTGCTTCCCGGTGACAATGACTGCAGAGGACCCTCTTCCCAGACTCTTTCCCAAAGACGATGACAGCAGAGGACGCTCTTCCCGGACTGCTTCCCAGTGACAATTAATGCAGAGGACACGCTTTCAAGACTGCTTCCCAACGACAGTGACTGCAGAGGACACTCTTCCCAGACTGCTTCCTAGCGACAGTGACTGCAGAGGACAGTCTTCCCAGACTGCTTCCCGGTGACATGGACTGCAGAGGACACTCTTCCCAGACTGCTTCCCGGTGACAATGACTGCAGAGGACACTCTTTCCAGACTGCTTCCCGACGACTGTGACTGCACAGGACACTCTTCCCAGACTGATTGCCGACGACAGTGACTGCAGAGGACGCTCTTTCCAGACTGCGTCCCAGCGACAGAGACTCAGAGGAGACTCTTCCCAGACTGGTTCCCATTGACCGTGACAGCAGAGGACGCTCATCCCAGACTGCTTCCCAGTGACAATCACTGCAGAGGAGTCTCTTTCCAGACTGCTTCCCGTCGACTGTGACTGCAGATAACACTCTACCTAGATTGCTTCCCGATGATGCTGACTGCAGTGGACACTCATCCCAGACTGCTTCCCAGTGACAGTGACTGCAGAGGATACTCTTCCCAGAATGCTTCCCAGTGACGGTGACAGCAGAGGACTCTCTTCCCAGACTGCTTCCGGGTGATGGTGACAACAGAGGACACTCTTCCCAGACTGCGTCCCAGTGATAATGACTGCAGAGGACACTCTTCACAGACTGCTTCCCGACGACTGTGACTGCTGAGGACACTCTTCCCAGACTGCTTCCCGACGACGGTGACTGCATAGAATGCTCTTCCCAGACTGCTTCCCAGTGATGGTGACTGCAGAGGACCGTATTCCCAGATGCTTCCCCACGTCGGTGACTGCAGAGGACACTCTTCCCAGACTGCTTCCCAGTGACAATGACTGCAAAGTACACTCTTCCCAGACTGCTTTCTGACGACAGAGACTGCAGTGGACACTCTTCTCAGACTGCTTCATAGCGACGGTTTCTGCAGGGGACACTCTTCCCGGACGGCTTCCCGACGACGTTGACTGCAGAGGATGCTCTTCCTAGACTGCTTCCCAGTGGCTGTGACTGCAGAGGACGCTCTTCCCAGACTGCTTCCCAGCGACGGTGTCTGCAGAGGACACTCTTCCCAGACTGCTTCCCAGTGACAATTACTGCAGAGGACACTCTTTCCAGACTGCTACCCAACGACGGTGACTGCAGAGGACACTCTTCCCAGACTGCTTCCTAGCGACAGTGACTGCAGAGGACACTCTTCCCAGGCTGCTTCCCAGTGGCGGTGACTGCAGAGGACGCTCTTCCCAGACTGCTTCCCAGCGATAGTGACTGCAGAGGACACTCTTCCCAGACTGCTTCCCAACGACGGTGACTGCAGAGGACACTCTTCCCACACTGCTTCCCGGTGACATGGACTGCAGAGGACACTCTTCCCAGACTGCTTCCCGGTGACATGGACTGCAGAGAACACTCTTCCCAGACTGCTTCCCGGTGACAATGACTGAAGAGGACACTCGTTCCAGACTGCTTCCCGACGACTGTGACGGCACAGGACACTCTTCCCAGACTGATTGCCGACGACGGTGACTTCAGAGGACGCTCTTTCCAGACTGCGTCCCAGCGACAGTGACTCAGAGGAGACTCTTCCCAGACTGCTTCCCGGTGACAATGACTGCAGAGGACTCTCTTCCCAGACAGCTTCCAGGTGACGGTGACAACAGAGGATGCTCTTCCCAGACTGCGTCCCAAGATAATGACTGCAGGGGACACTCTTCACAGACTGCTTCCCGACGACTGTGACTGCTGAGGACACTCTTCCCAGACTGCTTCCCGGTGAAGGTGACTGCAGAGGACTATTTTCCCAGACTGCTTCCCAGCGATGGTGTCTGCAGAGGACATTCTTCCAAGACTGGTTTCCGATGACGGTGACAGCAGAGGACGCTCCTCCCAGACTGCTTCCCAGTGACAATGACTGCAGAGGACACTCTTTCCAGAATGCTTCCCGACGACAGTGACTGCAAAGGACACTCTTCCCAGACTGCTACCTAGCGTTGGTGACTGCAGAGGACACTCTTCCCAGACTGCTTCCCAGTGGCGTTGGCTGCAGAGGACGCTCTTCCCAAGACTGCTTCCCAGAGATAGTGACTGCAGAGGACACTCTTCCCAGACTGCTTCCCGACGAAGGTGACTGCAGAGGATGCTCATCCTAGACTGCTTCCCGGTGACATGGACTGCAGTGTACACTCTTCCCAGACTGCTTCCCGGTGACAATGACTGCAGAGGATACTCTTCCCAGACTGCCTCCCAGTGGCGGTGACTGCAGAGAACGCTCTTCCCAGACTGCTTCCCAGCGACGGTGACTGCAGCGGACACTCTTCCCAGACTGCTTCCCGGTGACAATGACTGCAGAGGACACTCTTCCAAGACTGCTTCCCGGTGACAATGACTGCAGAGGACACTCTTCCCAGACTCTTTCACAAAGACGATGACAGCAGAGGACGCTCTTCCCAGACTGCTTCCCAGTGACAATTATTGCAGAGGACACGCTATCAAGACAGCTTCCCAACGACAGTGACTGCAGAGGACACTCTTCCCAGACTGCTTCCTTGTGACAATGACTGCAGAGGACACTCTTCCCAGACTGCTTCCTGGAGACAATGAATGCAGAGGACACTCTTCCCAAACTGCTTCCCGGTGAAGGTGACTGCAGAGGACTATCTTCCCAGACTGCTTCCCAGCGATGGTGACTGCAGAGGACACTCTTCCAAGACTGCTTCCCGGTGACCATGACTGCAGAGGACACTCTTCCCAGACTGGTTCCCAATGACGGTGACAGCAGAGGACGCTCCTCCCAGACTGCTTCCCAGTGACAATGGCTGCAGAGGACACTCTTTCCAGAATACTTCCCTACGACAGTGACTGCAAAGGACACTCTTCCCAGACTGCTTCCTAGCGACGGTGACTGCAGAGGACACTCTTCACAGACTGCTTCCCAGTGGCAGTGGATGCAGAGGATGCTCTTCCCAAGACTGCTTCCCAGCGACAGTGACTGCAGAGGACACTCTTCCCAGACTGCTTCCCGACGACGGTGACTGCAGAGGATGCTCTTCCTAGACTGCTTCCCAGTGGCGGTGACTGCAGAGGACGCTCTACCCAGACTGCTTCCCAGCGACGGTGACTGCAGAGGACACTCTTCCCAGAATGCTTCCCGACGACGGTGACTGCAGAGGTCACTGTTTCCAGACTGCTTCCCGATGACTGTGACTGCACAGGACACTCTTCCCAGACTGCTTGCCGACAACGGTAAATGCAGAGGACGCTCTTTCCAGACTGCGTCCCAGCGACAGTGACTGCAGAGGACACTCTTCCCAGACTGCTTCCCGGTGACGGTGACTGCAGAGGACTATCTTCCCAGACTGCTTCCCAGCGATGGTGACTGCAGAGGACACTCTTCCAAGACTGCTTCCCGGTGACAATGAATGCAGAGGACGCTCTTCCCAGACTCTTTCCCAATGACAGTGACAGCAGAGGACACTCTTCCCAGACTGCTTCCCAGTGACAATTACTGCAGAGGACACTCTTTCCAGGCTGCTACCCAACGACAGTGACTGCAGAGGACACTCTTCCCAGACTGCTTCCTAGCGACAGTGACAGCAGTGGACACGCTTCCCAGGCTGCTTCCCAGTGGCGGTGACTGCAGAGGACGCTCTTCCCAGACTGCTTCCCAGCGATAGTAACTGCAGAGGACACTCTTCCCAGACTGCTTCCCAACCACGGTGACTGCAGAGGACACTCTTCCCAGACTGCTTCCCGGTGACATGGACTGCAGAGGACACTCTTCCCAGACTGCTTCCCGGTGACATGGACTGCAGAGAACACTCTTCCCAGACTGCTTCCCGGTGATAATGACTGCAGAGGACACTCTTCCCAGACTGCTTCCCGGTGACAATGACTGCAGAGGACACTCTTTCCAGACTGCTTCCCGACGACTGTGACTGCACAGGACACTCTTCCCAGACTGATATCCGACGACGGTGACTTCAGAGGACGCTCTTTCCAGACTGCGTCCCAGCGACAGTGACTCAGAGGAGACTCTTCCCAGACTGCTTCCCGGTGAAAATGACTGCAGAGGACTCTCTTCCCAGACAGCTTCCAGGTGACGGTGACAACAGAGGATGCTCTTCCCAGACTGCGTCCCAGTGATAATGACTGCAGAGGACACTCTTCACAGACTGCTTCCCGACGACTGTGACTGCTGAGGACACTCTTCCCAGACTGCTTCCCGGTGAAGGTGACTGCAGAGGACTATTTTCCCAGACTGCTTCCCAGCGATGGTGTCTGCCGAGGACACTCTTCAAAGACTGGTTTCCAATGACGGTGACAGCAGAGGACGCTCCTCCCAGACTGCTTCCCAGTGACAATGACTGCAGAGGACACTCTTTCCAGAATGCTTCCCGACGACAGTGACTGCAAAGGACACTCTTCCCAGACTGCTTCCTAGCGACGGTGACTACAGAGGACGCTCTTCCCAAGACTGCTTCCCAGCGATAGTGACTGCAGAGGACACTCTTCCCAGACTGCTTCCCGACGAAGGTGACTGCAGAGGATGCTCTTCCTAGACTCCTTCCCGGAAACATGGACTGCAGAGGACACTCTTCCCAGACTGCTTCCCGGTGACAATGACTGCAGAGGACACTCTTCCCAGACTGCTTTCCAGTGGCGGTGACTGCAGAGGACGCTCTTCCCAGACTGCTTAACAGTGACGGTGACTGCAGCGGACACTTTTCCCAGAATGCTTCACGACGACGGTGACTGCAGAGGACACTCTTTCCAGACTGCTTCCCGATGACTGTGACTACACAGGACATTCTTCCCAGACTGCTTGCCGACAACGTTGACTGCAGAGGACGCTCTTTCCAGACTGCGTCCCAGCGACAGTGACTGCAGAGGACACTCTTCCCAGACTGCTTCCTAGCAACAGTGACTGCAGAGGACACTCTTCCCAGGCTGCTTCCCAGTGGCGGTGACTGCAGAGGACGCAATTCCCAGACTGCTTCCCAGCGAAAGTGACTGCAGAGGACACTCTTCCCAGACTGCTT
The DNA here is from genome assembly GCF_017639515.1 of Carcharodon carcharias. Taxonomy (NCBI): domain Eukaryota; kingdom Metazoa; phylum Chordata; class Chondrichthyes; order Lamniformes; family Lamnidae; genus Carcharodon; species Carcharodon carcharias. Next base: position 115,570,615 of record NC_054470.1, read on the forward strand.
CCCGACGACGGTGACTGCAGAGGACACTCTTCCCAGACTGCTTCCCGGTGACATGTACTGCAGAGGACACTCTTCCCAGACTGCTAACCGGTGCCATGGACTGCAGAGAACACTCTTCCCAGACTGCTTCCCGGTGACAATGACTGCAGAGGACACTCTTTCCAGACTGCTTCCCGACGACTGTGACTGCACAGGACACTCTTCCCAGACTGATTGCCGACGACGGTGACTGCAGAGGACGCTCTTTCCAGACTGCGTCCCAGCGACAGAGACTCAGAGGAGACTCTTCCCAGACTGCTTCCCGGTGGCAATGACTGCAGAGGACTCTCTTCCCAGACTGATTCCGTATGACGGTGACAACAGAGGATGCTCTTCCCAGTCTGCGTCCCAGTGATAATGACTGCAGAGGACACTCTTCACAGACTGATTCCCCATGACGGTGACTGCAGAGGACACTCTTACCAGAATGCTTCCCAGTGACAATGACTGCAAAGGACACTCTTCCCAGACTGCTTTCTGACGACAGAGACTGCAGAGGACACTCTTCCCAGACTGCTTCCTAGCGACAGTGACTGCAGAGGACACTCTTCGCAGGCTGCTTCCCAGTGGCGGTGACTGCAGAGGACGCTCTTCCCAGACTGCTTCCCGACGACGGTGACTGCAGAGGATGCTCTTCCTAGACTGCTTCCCAGTGGCTGTGACTGCAGAGGACGCTCTTCCCAGACTGCTTCCCAGCGACGGTGTCTGCACAGGACACTCTTCCCAGACTGCTTCCCAGTGACAATTACTGCAGAGGACACTCTTTCCAGACTGCTACCCAACGACGGTGACTGCAGAGGACACTCTTCCCAGACTGCTTCCTAGCGACAGTGACTGCAGAGGACACTCTTCCCAGGCTGCTTCCCAGTGGCGGTGACTGCAGAGGACGCTCTTCCCAGACTGCTTCCCAGCGATAGTGACTGCAGAGGACACTCTTCCCAGACTGCTTCCCAACGACGGTGACTGCAGAGGACACTCTTCCCAGACTGCTTCCCGGTGACATGGACTGCAGAGGACACTCTTCCCAGACTGCTTCCCGGTGACATGGACTGCAGAGAACACTCTTCCCAGACTGCTTCCCGGTGACAATGACTGCAGAGGACACTCGTTCCAGACTGCTTCCCGACGACTGTGACGGCACAGGACACTCTTCCCAGACTGATTGCCGACGACGGTGACTTCAGAGGACGCTCTTTCCAGACTGCGTCCCAGCGACAGTGACTCAGAGGAGACTCTTCCCAGACTGCTTCCCGGTGACAATGACTGCAGAGGACTCTCTTCCCAGACAGCTTCCAGGTGACGGTGACAACAGAGGATGCTCTTCCCAGACTGCGTCCCAGTGATAATGACTGCAGGGGACACTCTTCACAGACTGCTTCCCGACGACTGTGACTGCTGAGGACACTCTTCCCAGACTGCTTCCCGGTGAAGGTGACTGCAGAGGACTATTTTCCCAGACTGCTTCCCAGCGATGGTGTCTGCAGAGGACATTCTTCCAAGACTGGTTTCCAATGACGGTGACAGCAGAGGACGCTCCTCCCAGACTGCTTCCCAGTGACAATGACTGCAGAGGACACTCTTTCCAGAATGCTTCCCGACGACAGTGACTGCAAAGGACACTCTTCCCAGACTGCTTCCTAGCGATGGTGACTGCAGAGGACACTCTTCCCAGACTGCTTCCCAGTGGCGGTGGCAGCAGAGGACGCTCTTCCCAAGACTGCTTCCCAGCGATAGTGACTGCAGAGGACACTCTTCCCAGACTGCTTCCCGACGAAGGTGACTGCAGAGGATGCTCATCCTAGACTGCTTCCCGGTGACATGCACTGCAGAGGACACTCTTCCCACACTGCTTCCCGGTGACAATGACAGCAGAGGACACTCTTCCCAGACTGCTTCCCAGTGGCGGTGACTGCAGAGAACGCTCTTCCCAGACTGCTTCCCAGCGACGGTGACTGCAGCGGACACTCTTCCCAGACTGCTTCCCGGTGACAATGACTGCAGAGGACACTCTTCCAAGACTGCTTCCCGGTGACAATGACTGCAGAGGACACTCTTCCCAGACTCTTTCACAAAGACGATGACAGCAGAGGACGCTCTTCCCCGACTGCTTCCCATTGACAATTATTGCAGAGGACACGCTATCAAGACAGCTTCCCAACGACAGTGACTGCAGAGGACACTCTTCCCAGACTGCTTCCTTGTGACAATGACTGCAGAGGACACTCTTCCCAGACTGCTTCCTGGAGACAATGAATGCAGAGGACACTCTTCCCAAACTGCTTCCCGGTGAAGGTGACTGCAGAGGACTATCTTCCCAGAATGCTTCCCAGCGATGGTGACTGCAGAGGACACTCTTCCCAGACTGCTTCCCGGTGACCATGACTGCAGAGGACACTCTTCCCAGACTGCTTCCCGACGACGGTGACTGCAGAGGATGCTCTTCCTAGACTGCTTCCCAGTGGCGGTGACTGCAGAGGACGCTCTTCCCAGACTGCTTCCCAGCGACGGTGACTGCAGAGGACACTCTTCCCAGAATGCTTCCCGACGACGGTGACTGCAGAGGTCACTGTTTCCAGACTGCTTCCCGATGACTGTGACTGCACAGGACACTCTTCCCAGACTGCTTGCCGACAACGGTAAATGCAGAGGACGCTCTTTCCAGACTGCGTCCCAGCGACAGTGACTGCAGAGGACACTCTTCCCAGACTGCTTCCCGGTGACGGTGACTGCAGAGGACTATCTTCCCAGACTGCTTCCCAGCGATGGTGACTGCAGAGGACACTCTTCCAAGACTGCTTCCCGGTGACAATGAATGCAGAGGACGCTCTTCCCAGACTCTTTCCCAATGACAGTGACAGCAGAGGACACTCTTCCCAGACTGCTTCCCAGTGACAATTACTGCAGAGGACACTCTTTCCAGACTGCTACCCAACGACAGTGACTGCAGAGGACACTCTTCCCAGACTGCTTCCTAGCGACAGTGACAGCAGAGGACACGCTTCCCAGGCTGCTTCCCAGTGGCGGTGACTGCAGAGGACGCTCTTCCCAGACTGCTTCCCAGCGATAGTGACTGCAGAGGACACTCTTCCCAGACTGCTTCCCAACGACGGTGACTGCAGAGGACACTCTTCCCAGACTGCTTCCCGGTGACATGGACTGCAGAGGACACTCTTCCCAGACTGCTTCCCGGTGACATGGACTGCAGAGAACACTCTTCCCAGACTGCTTCCCGGTGACAATGACTGCAGAGGACACTCTTTCCAGACTGCTTCCCGACGACTGTGACTGCACAGGACACTCTTTCCAGACTGATATCCAACGACGGTGACTTCAGAGGACGCTCTTTCCAGACTGCGTCCCAGCGACAGTGACTCAGAGGAGACTCTTCCCAGACTGCTTCCCGTTGAAAATGACTGCAGAGGACTCTCTTCCCAGACAGCTTCCAGGTGACGGTGACAACAGAGGATGCTCTTCCCAGACTGCGTCCCAGTGATAATGACTGCAGGGGACACTCTTCACAGACTGCTTCCCGACGACTGTGACTGCTGAGGACACTCTTCCCAGACTGCTTCCCGGTGAAGGTGACTGCAGAGGACTATTTTCCCAGACTGCTTCCCAGCGATGGTGTCTGCAGAGGACATTCTTCCAAGACTGGTTTCCAATGACGGTGACAGCAGAGGACGCTCCTCCCAGACTGCTTCCCAGTGACAATGACTGCAGAGGACACTCTTTCCAGAATGCTTCCCGACGACAGTGACTGCAAAGGACACTCTTCCCAGACTGCTTCCTAGCGATGGTGACTGCAGAGGACACTCTTCCCAGACTGCTTCCCAGTGGCGGTGGCAGCAGAGGACGCTCTTCCCAAGACTGCTTCCCAGCGATAGTGACTGCAGAGGACACTCTTCCCAGACTGCTTCCCGACGAAGGTGACTGCAGAGGATGCTCATCCTAGACTGCTTCCCGGTGACATGGACTGCAGAGGACACTCTTCCCACACTGCTTCCCGGTGACAATGACTGCAGAGGACACTCTTCCCAGACTGCTTCCCAGTGGCGGTGACTGCAGAGAACGCTCTTCCCAGACTGCTTCCCAGCGACGGTGACTGCAGCGGACACTCTTCCCAGACTGCTTCCCGGTGACAATGACTGCAGAGGACACTCTTCCAAGACTGCTTCCCGGTGACAATGACTGCAGAGGACACTCTTCCCAGACTCTTTCACAAAGACGATGACAGCAGAGGACGCTCTTCCCCGACTGCTTCCCATTGACAATTATTGCAGAGGACACGCTATCAAGACAGCTTCCCAACGACAGTGACTGCAGAGGACACTCTTCCCAGACTGCTTCCTTGTGACAATGACTGCAGAGGACACTCTTCCCAGACTGCTTCCTGGAGACAATGAATGCAGAGGACACTCTTCCCAAACTGCTTCCCGGTGAAGGTGACTGCAGAGGACTATCTTCCCAGAATGCTTCCCAGCGATGGTGACTGCAGAGGACACTCTTCCCAGACTGCTTCCCGGTGACCATGACTGCAGAGGACACTCTTCCCAGACTGCTTCCCGACGACGGTGACTGCAGAGGATGCTCTTCCTAGACTGCTTCCCAGTGGCGGTGACTGCAGAGGACGCTCTTCCCAGACTGCTTCCCAGCGACGGTGACTGCAGAGGACACTCTTCCCAGAATGCTTCCCGACGACGGTGACTGCAGAGGTCACTGTTTCCAGACTGCTTCCCGATGACTGTGACTGCACAGGACACTCTTCCCAGACTGCTTGCCGACAACGGTAAATGCAGAGGACGCTCTTTCCAGACTGCGTCCCAGCGACAGTGACTGCAGAGGACACTCTTCCCAGACTGCTTCCCGGTGACGGTGACTGCAGAGGACTATCTTCCCAGACTGCTTCCCAGCGATGGTGACTGCAGAGGACACTCTTCCAAGACTGCTTCCCGGTGACAATGAATGCAGAGGACGCTCTTCCCAGACTCTTTCCCAATGACAGTGACAGCAGAGGACACTCTTCCCAGACTGCTTCCCAGTGACAATTACTGCAGAGGACACTCTTTCCAGACTGCTACCCAACGACAGTGACTGCAGAGGACACTCTTCCCAGACTGCTTCCTAGCGACAGTGACAGCAGAGGACACGCTTCCCAGGCTGCTTCCCAGTGGCGGTGACTGCAGAGGACGCTCTTCCCAGACTGCTTCCCAGCGATAGTGACTGCAGAGGACACTCTTCCCAGACTGCTTCCCAACGACGGTGACTGCAGAGGACACTCTTCCCAGACTGCTTCCCGGTGACATGGACTGCAGAGGACACTCTTCCCAGACTGCTTCCCGGTGACATGGACTGCAGAGAACACTCTTCCCAGACTGCTTCCCGGTGACAATGACTGCAGAGGACACTCTTTCCAGACTGCTTCCCGACGACTGTGACTGCACAGGACACTCTTCCCAGACTGATATCCAACGACGGTGACTTCAGAGGACGCTCTTTCCAGACTGCGTCCCAGCGACAGTGACTCAGAGGAGACTCTTCCCAGACTGCTTCCCGTTGAAAATGACTGCAGAGGACTCTCTTCCCAGACAGCTTCCAGGTGACGGTGACAACAGAGGATGCTCCTCCCAGACTGCTTCCCAGTGACAATGACTGCAGAGGACACTCTTTCCAGAATGCTTCCCGACGACAGTGACTGCAAAGGACACTCTTCCCAGACTGCTTCCTAGCGACGGTGACTACAGAGGACGCTCTTCCCAAGACTGCTTCCCAGCGATAGTGACTGCCGAGGACACTCTTCCCAGACTGCTTCCCGACGAAGGTGACTGCAGAGGATGCTCTTCCTAGACTCCTTCCCGGAAACATGGACTGCAGAGGACACTCTTCCCAGACTGCTTCCTAACGACGGTGACTGCAGAGGACACTCTTCACAGACGGCTTCCCAGTGGCGGTGGATGCAGAGGACGCTCTTCCCAAGACTGCTTCCCAGCGATAGTGACTGCAGAGGACACTCTTCCCAGACTGCTTCCCGACGACGGTGACTGCAGAGGATGCTCTTCCTAGACTGCTTCCCAGTGGCGGTGACTGCAGAGGACTCTCTTCCCAGACTGCTTCCCAGCGACGGTGACTGCAGAGGACACTCTTCCCAGAATGCTTCCCTACGACGGTGACTGCAGAGGTCACTCTTTCCAGACTGCTTCCCGATGACTGTGACTGCACAGGACACTCTTCCCAGACTGCTTGCCGACAACGTTAAATGCAGAGGACGCTCTTTCCAGACTGCGTCCCAGCGACAGTGACTGCAGAGGACACTCTTCCCAGACTGCTTCCTGGTGACAATGAGGGCAGAGGACACTCTTCCCAGACTGCTTCCCGGTGACCGTGACTGCAGAGGACTATCTTCCCAGACTGCTTCCCAGCGATGGTGACTGCAGAGGACACTCTTCAAAGACTGCTTCCCGGTGAGAATGAATGCAGAGGACCCTCTTCCCAGACTCTTTCCCAATGACGGTGACAGCAGAGGACACTCTTCCCAGACTGCTTCCCAGTGACAATTACTGCAGAGGACACTCTTTCCAGACTGCTACCCAACGACAGTGACTGCAGAGGACACTCTTCCCAGACTGCTTCCTAGCGACAGTGACTGCAGAGGACACTCTACCCAGGCTGCTTCCCAGTGGCGGTGACTGCAGAGGAGACTCTTCCCAGACTGCTTCCCGGTGACAATGACTGCAGAGGACTCTCTTCCCAGACATCTTCCAGGTGATGGTGACAACAGAGGATGCTCTTCCCAGACTGCGTCCCAGTGATAATGACTGCAGAGGACACTCTTCACAGACGGCTTCCGAACGACTGGGACTGCTGAGGACACTCTTCCCAGGCTGCTTCCCGGTGAAGGTGACTGCAGAGGACTATTTTCCCAGACTGCTTCCCAGCGATGGTGTCTGCAGAGGACACTCTTCCCAGACTGCTTCCCGGTGACCATGACTGCAGAGGACACTCTTCCCAGACTGGTTTCCAATGACGGTGACAGCAGAGGACGCTCCTCCCAGACTGCTTCCCAGTGACAATGACTGCAGAGGACACTCTTTCCAGAATGCTTCCCGACGACAGTGACTGCAAAGGACACTCTTCCCAGACTGCTTCCTAGCGACGGTGACTGCAGAGGACACTCTTCCCAGACTGCTTCCCAGTGGCGGTGGCTGCAGAGGACGCTCTTCCCAAGACTGCATCCCAGCGATAGTGACTGCAGAGGACACTCTTCCCAGACTGCTTCCCGACGAAGGCGACTGCAGAGGATGCTCTTCCTAGACTGCTTCCCGGTGACATGGACTGCAGAGGACACTCTTCCCAGACTGCTTCCCGGTGACAATGACTGCAGAGGACACTCTTCCCAGACTGCTTCCCAGCGACGGTGACTGCAGAGGATGCTCTTCCCAGACTGCTTCTCAGCGACGGTGACTGCATCAGACACTTTTCCCAGAATGCTTCCCGACGACGGTGACTGCAGAGGACACTCTTTCCAGACTGCTTCCCGACGACTGTGACTGCACAGGACACTCTTCCCAGACTGCTTGCCGACAACGTTGACCGCCAAGGACGCTCTTTCCAGACTGCGTCCCAGCGACAGTGACTGCAGAGGACACCCTTCCCAGACTGCTTCCTGGTGACAATGATGGCAGAGGACACTCTTTCCAGACTGCTTCCCGGTGACGGTGACTGCAGAGGACTATCTTCCCAGACTGCTTCCCAGAGATGGTGACTGCAGAGGACACTCTTCCAAGACTGCTTCCCGGTGACAATGACTGCAGAGGACCCTCTTCCCAGACTCTTTCCCAAAGACGATGACAGCAGAGGACGCTCTTCCCAGACTGCTTCCCAGTGACAATTACTGCAGAGGACACGCTTTCAAGACTGCTTCCCAACGACAGTGACTGCAGAGGACACTCTTCCCAGACTGCTTCCTAGCGACAGTGACTGCAGAGGACAGTCTTCCCAGACTGCTTCCCGGTGACATGGACTGCAGAGGACACTCTTCCCAGACTGCTAACTGGTGACATGGACTGCAGAGAACACTCTTCCCAGACTGCTTCCCGGTGACAATGACTGCAGAGGACACTCTTTCCAGACTGCTTCCCGACGACTGTGACTGCACAGGACACTCTTCCCAGACTGATTGCCGACGACAGTGACTGCAGAGGACGCTCTTTCCAGACTGCGTCCCAGCGACAGAGACTCAGAGGAGACTCTTCCCAGACTGGTTCCCATTGACCGTGACAGCAGAGGACGCTCATCCCAGACTGCTTCCCAGTGACAATCAGTGCAGAGGAGTCTCTTTCCAGACTGCTTCCCGTCGACTGTGACTGCAGATAACACTCTACCTAGATTGCTTCCCGATGATGCTGACTGCAGTGGACACTCATCCCAGACTGCTTCCCAGTGACAGTGACTGCAGAGGACACTCTTCCCAGAATGCTTCCCAGTGACGGTGACAGCAGAGGACTCTCTTCCCAGACTGCTTCCGGGTGATGGTGACAACAGAGGATGCTCTTCCCAGACTGCGTCCCAGTGATAATGACTGCAGAGGACACTCTTCACAGACTGCTTCCCGACGACTGTGACTGCTGAGGACACTCTTCCCAGACTGCTTCCCGACGACGGTGACTGCATAGAATGCTCTTCCCAGACTGCTTCCCAGTGATGGTGACTGCAGAGGACCGTATTCCCAGATGCTTCCCCACGTCGGTGACTGCAGAGGACACTCTTCCCAGACTGCTTCCCAGTGACAATGACTGCAAAGTACACTCTTCCCAGACTGCTTTCCGACGACAGAGACTGCAGTGGACACTCTTCTCAGACTGCTTCATAGCGACGGTTTCTGCAGGGGACACTCTTCCCGGACGGCTTCCCGACGACGTTGACTGCAGAGGATGCTCTTCCTAGACTGCTTCCCAGTGGCTGTGACTGCAGAGGACGCTCTTCCCAGACTGCTTCCCAGCGACGGTGTCTGCAGAGGACACTCTTCCCAGACTGCTTCCCAGTGACAATTACTGCAGAGGACACTCTTTCCAGACTGCTACCCAACGACAGTGACTGCAGAGGACACTCTTCCCAGACTGCTTCCTAGCGACAGTGACTGCAGAGGACACTCTTCGCAGGCTGCTTCCCAGTGGCGGTGACTGCAGAGGACGCTCTTCCCAGACTGCTTCCCGACGTTGGTGA